>NC_138831.1:21070379-21424226 GCF_965183815.1 Platalea leucorodia
ACCGGGAATGAGCACCTCTGCGGGGCCGGGGAAGCGTCCCTGAGGGCTGTTCCCCACGGGCCTGCTCTGTCCCTGCCTAGCTGGCTGATGGGCAGGGCTGGAGGCCTTGGAGAGGAAGGGGGCATTGCAGGCCCGGGTGTCCAGCAGGTGCCCGCTGCCCGGCCTGGGCCCCGCTTGCTGAGGAAAGGAAGGGCCCTGCCCGGGGAGGTTGGGGAGCTCCTGCCTCCCCCTGCCACCGCTCTCGGCCCCACGCTGACCGCCCCGACAACCCCTGCGCCAGGCTGTGGGAGGGAGACTTTGCTCTCACCCCTGCTCCATCGAGTCGGGGGGCCTTCCGCTTCCTTGCACTCATGGCGCACGTCAACGGTGAGCGTTCAAAGAGTCCCTGTCGCAGCAGCAGCGCTGGGGTGCCTCTTCCAAATGCTCCTCTGCTGACTGTGAGGGAGAAGCGGGAGGTGGGTGAGGGAGAAGGGAGACGCGGCTGAGCTTGCAGCACAGGCCCAGAGCCCCGAGGTGTGGGGCCCCCCTCCTCGCTGGGCAGCCCCGCGCAAGCCCCGTCCCTCCCCTGCCCTCTCCTCACCTCACCAGGGCGCACCGACCCACGGCCCAAGCCCAGCGCTCCTTTTTGTGGGCTTGCCCCTGCATGTCACAGTGGCCGCTGTGACATCATCGCCGCTGGCCTGCGCGCGCCCCAAACACGGGCAGGGACGCCCTCGGCCACCTGCCACCCACTCGGAGACGGCCCCCGCCTCGCAGGGGTGCCTGTGAAGTGCCGAGGCGGGCGCCCGAGCCCTCGGCACCCACGTAACCGGAGCGGCTGCCCCTGTGGCAAGTGCAGAGTCAAATGCCAGGTGCCGCGGGGCAACCGTCGAGGGTGGCACCGTTGGCCGAAAGGTGCCGTTCAGGCAGTGCGACTCCAGGGCTCCAGCCCTGGCCAAGGGAAAGCTCTGCTCCTGCCCCCGGCACGGGGAGTGCTGCCAGCAGGTCGGGGAAGGTGATCCTTCCTCTCTGCGCCACCCTGGTAAGGCTGCATCTGCAGTATTGCCTCCGGTTCTGGGCTCCCCAGTAGAGGGGACAGAAGCGACCTTTGAGCCTGACCTGCGCTCACACATCCCGTCCGCTCAGACGCGGCGGGTGGCCGGGGCACAGCACAGGACCTCAGGACGGCACCTGAACGTCGCAGGTGGCCCAACATCTTTCTCC
The DNA here is from genome assembly GCF_965183815.1 of Platalea leucorodia. Lineage (NCBI taxonomy): Eukaryota > Metazoa > Chordata > Aves > Pelecaniformes > Threskiornithidae > Platalea > Platalea leucorodia. Next base: position 21,071,583 of record NC_138831.1, read on the forward strand.
TGAACTCCTTAGCGCTTTGGTGATGTGCTGCCTCCAGAACAAAAAGCAGTGGGACCGCAGGCTGGGGAGTGACGGTGGAAATGGCCTTTTTCCGTGGCAATAAACTGCCTTTCAGAGTCAGTGCGAGGCTTTCCTTGGTGGGGTAGGAAGCTGCAAGCGACTGTGGGGCAGCGTGGGAGGCAGTGGGTGGGAGCGTTGATCTGTTTGAGGGTAGAAAGGCTCCACAGAGGGATCTGGACAGGCTGCATCGATGGGGCAAGGGTTGTCAAGCACTGGAACAGGCTGCCCGGGGAAGTGGTTGAGTCCCCATCCCGGGAGGTATTTAAAAGACGGGTAGACGTGGTGCTTAGGGACATGGCTTAGTGGTGGACTTGGCAGCGCTAGGTCAACAGTTGGACTTGATGATCTTAAAGGTCTTTCGCGACCTAAACAATTCTATGATTCTATGGGTCAAAAGTCTCTGGGGCCGGGGCACGTGATTTCGGGGGGCGAGCCATGAGGGCCACGCCATGTGGGCAAGCGCAGTCCACCTTGCCAGAAGACAGGCAGTGGCGCTGACTGGGCCGTGCCACGCCACCCTCCCGGGGGCAGGCGCAGAGACCCCCTGTCCCGCGGGTGGGTGTGAACTTCCCCCGGGAGAAAGCGAGCAGGCTGTGGGGCCAGCGAGGCCCAAAGCTCACGGCCACGGCGCTGGGCAGCCGGCCAAGGCCAGCCCGCAAGGAGGGAGGTCTGGGGAAGGTGCTGCCAACCCCTAACGCTGGCCCTCGAGAAAGGGAGAGGAGGAGGAGGAGTAGGAGGAAGCCGACAAATGAGCGTGGAATCTCCCAGTGCAGAGATTAATGGCCAACTTTATTGTGCCGGTGGAGGGGCATCAGGGCCAGCACTCGGGGACGGCACACAGCTGGTCCCACGGCGGCGTCTGGGCCGGCTGTAGGGGGTTTGGGCCCGACGTTGCAAGCGGGAGCGTTCTCGCATCCGCACGGGCCCAGGGGGGCTGGAGCGTCTGCCGCTCTCGAGCGCTGGGGAGCTGCAGGAGGACCCTGACGGCAGCTGGCTGGCGGTGCTGGGGCTGCTGGTCTCTGGTACCGGCGAGCTGTGGGACGACCCCAGTGCCGCCTGGCTGGGGGTGCTGCTCTCAGCACTTGGTGCTGGCATGCGTCTGCTCTCACGGCGTCCGCTGGGCCGGCTGTAGGGATTTTGGGCCCGACGGTTCAACCGGGAGCGGTTTCGCGTGCGGTCGGGCCCAGGGGGGCTGGAGCGGCTGCTGCCCTGAAGCCTTGGGGAGCCGTGGGATGGCCCCGATGCCGCCTGGCCGCGGGTGCTGGGGCTGCTGGTCTCGGGTGCCGGGGAGCCGTGGGAAGGCCCCGATCCTGACTGTCTGGCAGCGCTGGGGCCGGCGAGCTCCGAGCTGGCACCGGAGGCTGTAAGGGGAAGCAGGAAGGTCAAGGGCCCGTCTCCTCAGGCCCGGGGCAGGATAGGCCAGAGCGGTGCCCCCAGCCCTTCCGGAGCAGAGAGGCTCTGCCAAGCTGACCCCAGGCACCCGCTGCCCGGCCTTGCCTGGCCCCTGGCCCCCCTGGCCCCAGCCGAGGGGCACGCAGGTGCTTTGCCTCTTACCGCTGCCCAGGCCAGCACAGCTGACGCACTCCCAGCTAGTTGTGCTGTGCTTCACGAAGGAGCAGCGTTTGTGGGTGCCTTCGGCAGCACAGGAGCAGCACAGGAGCAGTTGCCAGGGCCTGGGGAAGCAAACAGGTTCATGGCTGTGAGGAAAAAGTGACCGCAGCACGGGATTGTTCTTCGCCCTTCCGCTTCGAGCCCTTGGCGAGACCGAGATCCCGTGCAGAGCCCCGGGGTGCAGCTTTGGCAACTTACCCCTCTTCCTCTGCCTCCTCCCTGCCTCCCGGACAAAGGCACTCCCTGGCATCACAGCGGCTGTGCCTCTCATATAATTGTTCATAGGCACCATCGTCCTCCCATGATGGTCCGCTTTTGGCGAAGGAAGGGAAAATTGATGAGCCCCTGCTGCCCCGGCATAAGGCAGACGCAGGGCGTCCCTGCTCTTCCCCCTCTGCCCTGTTTCCAGCTCCTGCGTGAAGCTGAAGCCCAGACTCACGGGACAGCGGAGGGCCAGGACTGCTGGGGCAGGCCCTGGCACGGCACAGCGCTTGCACCCTCCTGTCCTGTGAGCTGAGAAGAAAAAAAAACCAACCTCCTGGGGATTCGGATCCCCATGGTGAGCATTTCCATCAGAAATCGATATTCATTTTGACAATGCGGGCAGCGGAAGGAGGAGAAGCCAGCATGGATAGCCTGATTCTGCATGCAGCCCCTGTGGAACCAGGCGTGTTTGCACGCTGGGCACACCATGGTGCCGTAGGACTTTCTGTCTCCCACAGGGTGGAGGCAGATGAGGCAGGTGGTGGTGTTCTCCTCCGGAGCCGCCTCCACTGCCTGCTCTGGGCGGTGCTCCCAGCAGAAGGACCTGGGGGGAAGAGGAAAGGGATGGGCGAGGTGAGAAGTGCTGGGTCCTTCCCCGGTGGTGGCGAGGAGGGGAGAGGAGGTGCGAAGGAGCCCTAGACCTTGCCCGGCTCTGGCTCTGCCTGTGACCGGCCGCTGGGAAGGGTCACTGTGGGTTCCCTTCTTGTCTGGCTGATGCTGACAGGAAGGGGACTGAAGGCGAGGAGCCTCCGCCACGAGGGCCGGCTGCCCTTACCTGTAGAGCCCAAAGAACTGGGTGACGCATCCGCCCTCCACGGCACAGGGGAGATGGAAGCTGCGGTCGCAGCCCGTCTCCCGGCAGGTGATGGTGGCCCCGCTCTCGCCACAGACGAAGCAGTGCTGGAAAGAGCAGAGCAGCCCCCATCAGCGGCAGCCTCAGGGCCTCCGCAGCCAGCCCCGCACCTCTGGGCAGGGCGCAGGATGTGGCCGAGGCTGGGTCACACCGCACAGATCCGCCTGGCGGAGGCGGCTCCTGTGTTGGAGCCTCTGTGGAGCTGCTGGGAGCAAGACTCTTGTCTCCAGAGCTGGTTGGAAGGGCTGGGCTTTCTTTCTTGGGGTCTGGGCTAAGGTCCCGCAAGCCTCTCCTGGCACAAATCTCCCTGTTCTTGGCGGGTCCTCACCTTCTGTGCTGCGCGCTCGATCGTGCGTCTGATATCCTCAAGGCTATCCCCATCCCTACTCCTTTGCTGAAAAAGCCCGTTGGCAAAAAACTGCAGGAGAGAAAAGACGAGGAGTTGATGAGGAGTGTGTGGCAGGGAGTGCCTGTCGGAAAGCTGGAGGGAGCCCCGGAGGAACTCACCAGGCAAAACACGTGGGCACAGAGCCCTTGCTTCTGCAGTTTGCGCCCGCAGATATCCGGGTCAGCCTGTGCCCGGCGACACAGCACGCATGCTGGAGGGGAGAGAGCAAATGGCACCGGGAATGAGCACCTCTGCGGGGCCGGGGGAAGCGTCCCTGAGGGCTGTTCCCCACGGGCCTGCTCTGTCCCTGCCTAGCTGGCTGATGGGCAGGGCTGGAGGCCTTGGAGAGGAAGGGGGCACTGCAGGCCCGGGTGTCCCAGCAGGTGCCCGCTGCCCGGCCTGGGCCCCGCTTGCTGAGGAAAGGAAGGGCCCTGCCCCGGGGAGGTTGGGGAGCTCCTGCCTCCCCCTGCCACCGCTCTCGGCCCCACGCTGACCGCCCCGACAACCCCTGCGCCAGGCTGTGGGAGGGAGACTTTGCTCTCACCCTGCTCCATCGAGTCGGGGGCCTTCCGCTTCCTTGCACTCATGGCGCACGTCAACGGTGAGCATTCAAAGAGTCCCTGTCGCAGCAGCGCTGGGGTGCCTCTTCCAAATGCTCCTCTGCTGACTGTGAGGGAGAAGCGGGAGGTGGGTGAGGGAGAAGGGAGACGCGGCTGAGCTTGCAGCACAGGCCCAGAGCCCCGAGGTGTGGGGCCCCCCTCCTCGCTGGGCAGCCCCGCGCAAGCCCCGTCCCTCCCCTGCCCTCTCCTCACCTCACCAGGGCGCACCGACCCACGGCCCAAGCCCAGCGCTCCTTTTTGTGGGCTTGCCCCTGCATGTCACAGTGGCCGCTGTGACATCATCGCCGCTGGCCTGCGCGCGCCCCAAACACGGGCAGGGACGCCCTCGGCCACCTGCCACCCACTCGGAGACGGCCCCCGCCTCGCAGGGGTGCCTGTGAAGTGCCGAGGCGGGCGCCCGAGCCCTCGGCACCCACGTAACCGGAGCGGCTGCCCCTGTGGCAAGTGCAGAGTCAAATGCCAGGTGCCGCGGGGCAACCGTCGAGGGTGGCACCGTTGGCCGAAAGGTGCCGTTCAGGCAGTGCGACTCCAGGGCTCCAGCCCTGGCCAAGGGAAAGCTCTGCTCCTGCCCCCGGCACGGGGAGTGCTGCCAGCAGGTCGGGGAAGGTGATCCTTCCTCTCTGCGCCACCCTGGTAAGGCTGCATCTGCAGTATTGCCTCCGGTTCTGGGCTCCCCAGTAGAGGGGACAGAAGCGACCTTTGAGCCTGACCTGCGCTCACACATCCCGTCCGCTCAGACGCGGCGGGTGGCCGGGGCACAGCACAGGACCTCAGGACGGCACCTGAACGTCGCAGGTGGCCCAACATCTTTCTCCTGAACTCCTTAGCGCTTTGGTGATGTGCTGCCTCCAGAACAAAAAGCAGTGGGACCGCAGGCTGGGGAGTGACGGTGGAAATGGCCTTTTTCCGTGGCAATAAACTGCCTTTCAGAGTCAGTGCGAGGCTTTCCTTGGTGGGGTAGGAAGCTGCAAGCGACTGTGGGGCAGCGTGGGAGGCAGTGGGTGGGAGCGTTGATCTGTTTGAGGGTAGAAAGGCTCCACAGAGGGATCTGGACAGGCTGCATCGATGGGGCAAGGGTTGTCAAGCACTGGAACAGGCTGCCCGGGGAAGTGGTTGAGTCCCCATCCCGGGAGGTATTTAAAAGACGGGTAGACGTGGTGCTTAGGGACATGGCTTAGTGGTGGACTTGGCAGCGCTAGGTCAACAGTTGGACTTGATGATCTTAAAGGTCTTTCGCGACCTAAACAATTCTATGATTCTATGGGTCAAAAGTCTCTGGGGCCGGGGCACGTGATTTCGGGGGGCGAGCCATGAGGGCCACGCCATGTGGGCAAGCGCAGTCCACCTTGCCAGAAGACAGGCAGTGGCGCTGACTGGGCCGTGCCACGCCACCCTCCCGGGGGCAGGCGCAGAGACCCCCTGTCCCGCGGGTGGGTGTGAACTTCCCCCGGGAGAAAGCGAGCAGGCTGTGGGGCCAGCGAGGCCCAAAGCTCACGGCCACGGCGCTGGGCAGCCGGCCAAGGCCAGCCCGCAAGGAGGGAGGTCTGGGGAAGGTGCTGCCAACCCCTAACGCTGGCCCTCGAGAAAGGGAGAGGAGGAGGAGGAGTAGGAGGAAGCCGACAAATGAGCGTGGAATCTCCCAGTGCAGAGATTAATGGCCAACTTTATTGTGCCGGTGGAGGGGCATCAGGGCCAGCACTCGGGGACGGCACACAGCTGGTCCCACGGCGGCGTCTGGGCCGGCTGTAGGGGGTTTGGGCCCGACGTTGCAAGCGGGAGCGTTCTCGCATCCGCACGGGCCCAGGGGGGCTGGAGCGTCTGCCGCTCTCGAGCGCTGGGGAGCTGCAGGAGGACCCTGACGGCAGCTGGCTGGCGGTGCTGGGGCTGCTGGTCTCTGGTACCGGCGAGCTGTGGGACGACCCCAGTGCCGCCTGGCTGGGGGTGCTGCTCTCAGCACTTGGTGCTGGCATGCGTCTGCTCTCACGGCGTCCGCTGGGCCGGCTGTAGGGATTTTGGGCCCGACGGTTCAACCGGGAGCGGTTTCGCGTGCGGTCGGGCCCAGGGGGGCTGGAGCGGCTGCTGCCCTGAAGCCTTGGGGAGCCGTGGGATGGCCCCGATGCCGCCTGGCCGCGGGTGCTGGGGCTGCTGGTCTCGGGTGCCGGGGAGCCGTGGGAAGGCCCCGATCCTGACTGTCTGGCAGCGCTGGGGCCGGCGAGCTCCGAGCTGGCACCGGAGGCTGTAAGGGGAAGCAGGAAGGTCAAGGGCCCGTCTCCTCAGGCCCGGGGCAGGATAGGCCAGAGCGGTGCCCCCAGCCCTTCCGGAGCAGAGAGGCTCTGCCAAGCTGACCCCAGGCACCCGCTGCCCGGCCTTGCCTGGCCCCTGGCCCCCCTGGCCCCAGCCGAGGGGCACGCAGGTGCTTTGCCTCTTACCGCTGCCCAGGCCAGCACAGCTGACGCACTCCCAGCTAGTTGTGCTGTGCTTCACGAAGGAGCAGCGTTTGTGGGTGCCTTCGGCAGCACAGGAGCAGCACAGGAGCAGTTGCCAGGGCCTGGGGAAGCAAACAGGTTCATGGCTGTGAGGAAAAAGTGACCGCAGCACGGGATTGTTCTTCGCCCTTCCGCTTCGAGCCCTTGGCGAGACCGAGATCCCGTGCAGAGCCCCGGGGTGCAGCTTTGGCAACTTACCCCTCTTCCTCTGCCTCCTCCCTGCCTCCCGGACAAAGGCACTCCCTGGCATCACAGCGGCTGTGCCTCTCATATAATTGTTCATAGGCACCATCGTCCTCCCATGATGGTCCGCTTTTGGCGAAGGAAGGGAAAATTGATGAGCCCCTGCTGCCCCGGCATAAGGCAGACGCAGGGCGTCCCTGCTCTTCCCCCTCTGCCCTGTTTCCAGCTCCTGCGTGAAGCTGAAGCCCAGACTCACGGGACAGCGGAGGGCCAGGACTGCTGGGGCAGGCCCTGGCACGGCACAGCGCTTGCACCCTCCTGTCCTGTGAGCTGAGAAGAAAAAAAAACCAACCTCCTGGGGATTCGGATCCCCATGGTGAGCATTTCCATCAGAAATCGATATTCATTTTGACAATGCGGGCAGCGGAAGGAGGAGAAGCCAGCATGGATAGCCTGATTCTGCATGCAGCCCCTGTGGAACCAGGCGTGTTTGCACGCTGGGCACACCATGGTGCCGTAGGACTTTCTGTCTCCCACAGGGTGGAGGCAGATGAGGCAGGTGGTGGTGTTCTCCTCCGGAGCCGCCTCCACTGCCTGCTCTGGGCGGTGCTCCCAGCAGAAGGACCTGGGGGGAAGAGGAAAGGGATGGGCGAGGTGAGAAGTGCTGGGTCCTTCCCCGGTGGTGGCGAGGAGGGGAGAGGAGGTGCGAAGGAGCCCTAGACCTTGCCCGGCTCTGGCTCTGCCTGTGACCGGCCGCTGGGAAGGGTCACTGTGGGTTCCCTTCTTGTCTGGCTGATGCTGACAGGAAGGGGACTGAAGGCGAGGAGCCTCCGCCACGAGGGCCGGCTGCCCTTACCTGTAGAGCCCAAAGAACTGGGTGACGCATCCGCCCTCCACGGCACAGGGGAGATGGAAGCTGCGGTCGCAGCCCGTCTCCCGGCAGGTGATGGTGGCCCCGCTCTCGCCACAGACGAAGCAGTGCTGGAAAGAGCAGAGCAGCCCCCATCAGCGGCAGCCTCAGGGCCTCCGCAGCCAGCCCCGCACCTCTGGGCAGGGCGCAGGATGTGGCCGAGGCTGGGTCACACCGCACAGATCCGCCTGGCGGAGGCGGCTCCTGTGTTGGAGCCTCTGTGGAGCTGCTGGGAGCAAGACTCTTGTCTCCAGAGCTGGTTGGAAGGGCTGGGCTTTCTTTCTTGGGGTCTGGGCTAAGGTCCCGCAAGCCTCTCCTGGCACAAATCTCCCTGTTCTTGGCGGGTCCTCACCTTCTGTGCTGCGCGCTCGATCGTGCGTCTGATATCCTCAAGGCTATCCCCATCCCTACTCCTTTGCTGAAAAAGCCCGTTGGCAAAAAACTGCAGGAGAGAAAAGACGAGGAGTTGATGAGGAGTGTGTGGCAGGGAGTGCCTGTCGGAAAGCTGGAGGGAGCCCCGGAGGAACTCACCAGGCAAAACACGTGGGCACAGAGCCCTTGCTTCTGCAGTTTGCGCCCGCAGATATCCGGGTCAGCCTGTGCCCGGCGACACAGCACGCATGCTGGAGGGGAGAGAGCAAATGGCACCGGGAATGAGCACCTCTGCGGGGCCGGGGGAAGCGTCCCTGAGGGCTGTTCCCCACGGGCCTGCTCTGTCCCTGCCTAGCTGGCTGATGGGCAGGGCTGGAGGCCTTGGAGAGGAAGGGGGCATTGCAGGCCCGGGTGTCCCAGCAGGTGCCCGCTGCCCGGCCTGGGCCCCGCTTGCTGAGGAAAGGAAGGGCCCTGCCCCGGGGAGGTTGGGGAGCTCCTGCCTCCCCCTGCCACCGCTCTCGGCCCCACGCTGACCGCCCCGACAACCCCTGCGCCAGGCTGTGGGAGGGAGACTTTGCTCTCACCCTGCTCCATCGAGTCGGGGGCCTTCCGCTTCCTTGCACTCATGGCGCACGTCAACGGTGAGCGTTCAAAGAGTCCCTGTCGCAGCAGCGCTGGGGTGCCTCTTCCAAATGCTCCTCTGCTGACTGTGAGGGAGAAGCGGGAGGTGGGTGAGGGAGAAGGGAGACGCGGCTGAGCTTGCAGCACAGGCCCAGAGCCCCGAGGTGTGGGGCCCCCCTCCTCGCTGGGCAGCCCCGCGCAAGCCCCGTCCCTCCCCTGCCCTCTCCTCACCTCACCAGGGCGCACCGACCCACGGCCCAAGCCCAGCGCTCCTTTTTGTGGGCTTGCCCCTGCATGTCACAGTGGCCGCTGTGACATCATCGCCGCTGGCCTGCGCGCGCCCCAAACACGGGCAGGGACGCCCTCGGCCACCTGCCACCCACTCGGAGACGGCCCCCGCCTCGCAGGGGTGCCTGTGAAGTGCCGAGGCGGGCGCCCGAGCCCTCGGCACCCACGTAACCGGAGCGGCTGCCCCTGTGGCAAGTGCAGAGTCAAATGCCAGGTGCCGCGGGGCAACCGTCGAGGGTGGCACCGTTGGCCGAAAGGTGCCGTTCAGGCAGTGCGACTCCAGGGCTCCAGCCCTGGCCAAGGGAAAGCTCTGCTCCTGCCCCCGGCACGGGGAGTGCTGCCAGCAGGTCGGGGAAGGTGATCCTTCCTCTCTGCGCCACCCTGGTAAGGCTGCATCTGCAGTATTGCCTCCGGTTCTGGGCTCCCCAGTAGAGGGGACAGAAGCGACCTTTGAGCCTGACCTGCGCTCACACATCCCGTCCGCTCAGACGCGGCGGGTGGCCGGGGCACAGCACAGGACCTCAGGACGGCACCTGAACGTCGCAGGTGGCCCAACATCTTTCTCCTGAACTCCTTAGCGCTTTGGTGATGTGCTGCCTCCAGAACAAAAAGCAGTGGGACCGCAGGCTGGGGAGTGACGGTGGAAATGGCCTTTTTCCGTGGCAATAAACTGCCTTTCAGAGTCAGTGCGAGGCTTTCCTTGGTGGGGTAGGAAGCTGCAAGCGACTGTGGGGCAGCGTGGGAGGCAGTGGGTGGGAGCGTTGATCTGTTTGAGGGTAGAAAGGCTCCACAGAGGGATCTGGACAGGCTGCATCGATGGGGCAAGGGTTGTCAAGCACTGGAACAGGCTGCCCGGGGAAGTGGTTGAGTCCCCATCCCGGGAGGTATTTAAAAGACGGGTAGACGTGGTGCTTAGGGACATGGCTTAGTGGTGGACTTGGCAGCGCTAGGTCAACAGTTGGACTTGATGATCTTAAAGGTCTTTCGCGACCTAAACAATTCTATGATTCTATGGGTCAAAAGTCTCTGGGGCCGGGGCACGTGATTTCGGGGGGCGAGCCATGAGGGCCACGCCATGTGGGCAAGCGCAGTCCACCTTGCCAGAAGACAGGCAGTGGCGCTGACTGGGCCGTGCCACGCCACCCTCCCGGGGGCAGGCGCAGAGACCCCCTGTCCCGCGGGTGGGTGTGAACTTCCCCCGGGAGAAAGCGAGCAGGCTGTGGGGCCAGCGAGGCCCAAAGCTCACGGCCACGGCGCTGGGCAGCCGGCCAAGGCCAGCCCGCAAGGAGGGAGGTCTGGGGAAGGTGCTGCCAACCCCTAACGCTGGCCCTCGAGAAAGGGAGAGGAGGAGGAGGAGTAGGAGGAAGCCGACAAATGAGCGTGGAATCTCCCAGTGCAGAGATTAATGGCCAACTTTATTGTGCCGGTGGAGGGGCATCAGGGCCAGCACTCGGGGACGGCACACAGCTGGTCCCACGGCGGCGTCTGGGCCGGCTGTAGGGGGTTTGGGCCCGACGTTGCAAGCGGGAGCGTTCTCGCATCCGCACGGGCCCAGGGGGGCTGGAGCGTCTGCCGCTCTCGAGCGCTGGGGAGCTGCAGGAGGACCCTGACGGCAGCTGGCTGGCGGTGCTGGGGCTGCTGGTCTCTGGTACCGGCGAGCTGTGGGACGACCCCAGTGCCGCCTGGCTGGGGGTGCTGCTCTCAGCACTTGGTGCTGGCATGCGTCTGCTCTCACGGCGTCCGCTGGGCCGGCTGTAGGGATTTTGGGCCCGACGGTTCAACCGGGAGCGGTTTCGCGTGCGGTCGGGCCCAGGGGGGCTGGAGCGGCTGCTGCCCTGAAGCCTTGGGGAGCCGTGGGATGGCCCCGATGCCGCCTGGCCGCGGGTGCTGGGGCTGCTGGTCTCGGGTGCCGGGGAGCCGTGGGAAGGCCCCGATCCTGACTGTCTGGCAGCGCTGGGGCCGGCGAGCTCCGAGCTGGCACCGGAGGCTGTAAGGGGAAGCAGGAAGGTCAAGGGCCCGTCTCCTCAGGCCCGGGGCAGGATAGGCCAGAGCGGTGCCCCCAGCCCTTCCGGAGCAGAGAGGCTCTGCCAAGCTGACCCCAGGCACCCGCTGCCCGGCCTTGCCTGGCCCCTGGCCCCCCTGGCCCCAGCCGAGGGGCACGCAGGTGCTTTGCCTCTTACCGCTGCCCAGGCCAGCACAGCTGACGCACTCCCAGCTAGTTGTGCTGTGCTTCACGAAGGAGCAGCGTTTGTGGGTGCCTTCGGCAGCACAGGAGCAGCACAGGAGCAGTTGCCAGGGCCTGGGGAAGCAAACAGGTTCATGGCTGTGAGGAAAAAGTGACCGCAGCACGGGATTGTTCTTCGCCCTTCCGCTTCGAGCCCTTGGCGAGACCGAGATCCCGTGCAGAGCCCCGGGGTGCAGCTTTGGCAACTTACCCCTCTTCCTCTGCCTCCTCCCTGCCTCCCGGACAAAGGCACTCCCTGGCATCACAGCGGCTGTGCCTCTCATATAATTGTTCATAGGCACCATCGTCCTCCCATGATGGTCCGCTTTTGGCGAAGGAAGGGAAAATTGATGAGCCCCTGCTGCCCCGGCATAAGGCAGACGCAGGGCGTCCCTGCTCTTCCCCCTCTGCCCTGTTTCCAGCTCCTGCGTGAAGCTGAAGCCCAGACTCACGGGACAGCGGAGGGCCAGGACTGCTGGGGCAGGCCCTGGCACGGCACAGCGCTTGCACCCTCCTGTCCTGTGAGCTGAGAAGAAAAAAAAACCAACCTCCTGGGGATTCGGATCCCCATGGTGAGCATTTCCATCAGAAATCGATATTCATTTTGACAATGCGGGCAGCGGAAGGAGGAGAAGCCAGCATGGATAGCCTGATTCTGCATGCAGCCCCTGTGGAACCAGGCGTGTTTGCACGCTGGGCACACCATGGTGCCGTAGGACTTTCTGTCTCCCACAGGGTGGAGGCAGATGAGGCAGGTGGTGGTGTTCTCCTCCGGAGCCGCCTCCACTGCCTGCTCTGGGCGGTGCTCCCAGCAGAAGGACCTGGGGGGAAGAGGAAAGGGATGGGCGAGGTGAGAAGTGCTGGGTCCTTCCCCGGTGGTGGCGAGGAGGGGAGAGGAGGTGCGAAGGAGCCCTAGACCTTGCCCGGCTCTGGCTCTGCCTGTGACCGGCCGCTGGGAAGGGTCACTGTGGGTTCCCTTCTTGTCTGGCTGATGCTGACAGGAAGGGGACTGAAGGCGAGGAGCCTCCGCCACGAGGGCCGGCTGCCCTTACCTGTAGAGCCCAAAGAACTGGGTGACGCATCCGCCCTCCACGGCACAGGGGAGATGGAAGCTGCGGTCGCAGCCCGTCTCCCGGCAGGTGATGGTGGCCCCGCTCTCGCCACAGACGAAGCAGTGCTGGAAAGAGCAGAGCAGCCCCCATCAGCGGCAGCCTCAGGGCCTCCGCAGCCAGCCCCGCACCTCTGGGCAGGGCGCAGGATGTGGCCGAGGCTGGGTCACACCGCACAGATCCGCCTGGCGGAGGCGGCTCCTGTGTTGGAGCCTCTGTGGAGCTGCTGGGAGCAAGACTCTTGTCTCCAGAGCTGGTTGGAAGGGCTGGGCTTTCTTTCTTGGGGTCTGGGCTAAGGTCCCGCAAGCCTCTCCTGGCACAAATCTCCCTGTTCTTGGCGGGTCCTCACCTTCTGTGCTGCGCGCTCGATCGTGCGTCTGATATCCTCAAGGCTATCCCCATCCCTACTCCTTTGCTGAAAAAGCCCGTTGGCAAAAAACTGCAGGAGAGAAAAGACGAGGAGTTGATGAGGAGTGTGTGGCAGGGAGTGCCTGTCGGAAAGCTGGAGGGAGCCCCGGAGGAACTCACCAGGCAAAACACGTGGGCACAGAGCCCTTGCTTCTGCAGTTTGCGCCCGCAGATATCCGGGTCAGCCTGTGCCCGGCGACACAGCACGCATGCTGGAGGGGAGAGAGCAAATGGCACCGGGAATGAGCACCTCTGCGGGGCCGGGGGAAGCGTCCCTGAGGGCTGTTCCCCACGGGCCTGCTCTGTCCCTGCCTAGCTGGCTGATGGGCAGGGCTGGAGGCCTTGGAGAGGAAGGGGGCACTGCAGGCCCGGGTGTCCCAGCAGGTGCCCGCTGCCCGGCCTGGGCCCCGCTTGCTGAGGAAAGGAAGGGCCCTGCCCCGGGGAGGTTGGGGAGCTCCTGCCTCCCCCTGCCACCGCTCTCGGCCCCACGCTGACCGCCCCGACAACCCCTGCGCCAGGCTGTGGGAGGGAGACTTTGCTCTCACCCTGCTCCATCGAGTCGGGGGCCTTCCGCTTCCTTGCACTCATGGCGCACGTCAACGGTGAGCATTCAAAGAGTCCCTGTCGCAGCAGCGCTGGGGTGCCTCTTCCAAATGCTCCTCTGCTGACTGTGAGGGAGAAGCGGGAGGTGGGTGAGGGAGAAGGGAGACGCGGCTGAGCTTGCAGCACAGGCCCAGAGCCCCGAGGTGTGGGGCCCCCCTCCTCGCTGGGCAGCCCCGCGCAAGCCCCGTCCCTCCCCTGCCCTCTCCTCACCTCACCAGGGCGCACCGACCCACGGCCCAAGCCCAGCGCTCCTTTTTGTGGGCTTGCCCCTGCATGTCACAGTGGCCGCTGTGACATCATCGCCGCTGGCCTGCGCGCGCCCCAAACACGGGCAGGGACGCCCTCGGCCACCTGCCACCCACTCGGAGACGGCCCCCGCCTCGCAGGGGTGCCTGTGAAGTGCCGAGGCGGGCGCCCGAGCCCTCGGCACCCACGTAACTGGAGCGGCTGCCCCTGTGGCAAGTGCAGAGTCAAATGCCAGGTGCCGCGGGGCAACCGTCGAGGGTGGCACCGTTGGCCGAAAGGTGCCGTTCAGGCAGTGCGACTCCAGGGCTCCAGCCCTGGCCAAGGGAAAGCTCTGCTCCTGCCCCCGGCACGGGGAGTGCTGCCAGCAGGTCGGGGAAGGTGATCCTTCCTCTCTGCGCCACCCTGGTAAGGCTGCATCTGCAGTATTGCCTCCGGTTCTGGGCTCCCCAGTAGAGGGGACAGAAGCGACCTTTGAGCCTGACCTGCGCTCACACATCCCGTCCGCTCAGACGCGGCGGGTGGCCGGGGCACAGCACAGGACCTCAGGACGGCACCTGAACGTCGCAGGTGGCCCAACATCTTTCTCCTGAACTCCTTAGCGCTTTGGTGATGTGCTGCCTCCAGAACAAAAAGCAGTGGGACCGCAGGCTGGGGAGTGACGGTGGAAATGGCCTTTTTCCGTGGCAATAAACTGCCTTTCAGAGTCAGTGCGAGGCTTTCCTTGGTGGGGTAGGAAGCTGCAAGCGACTGTGGGGCAGCGTGGGAGGCAGTGGGTGGGAGCGTTGATCTGTTTGAGGGTAGAAAGGCTCCACAGAGGGATCTGGACAGGCTGCATCGATGGGGCAAGGGTTGTCAAGCACTGGAACAGGCTGCCCGGGGAAGTGGTTGAGTCCCCATCCCGGGAGGTATTTAAAAGACGGGTAGACGTGGTGCTTAGGGACATGGCTTAGTGGTGGACTTGGCAGCGCTAGGTCAACAGTTGGACTTGATGATCTTAAAGGTCTTTCGCGACCTAAACAATTCTATGATTCTATGGGTCAAAAGTCTCTGGGGCCGGGGCACGTGATTTCGGGGGGCGAGCCATGAGGGCCACGCCATGTGGGCAAGCGCAGTCCACCTTGCCAGAAGACAGGCAGTGGCGCTGACTGGGCCGTGCCACGCCACCCTCCCGGGGGCAGGCGCAGAGACCCCCTGTCCCGCGGGTGGGTGTGAACTTCCCCCGGGAGAAAGCGAGCAGGCTGTGGGGCCAGCGAGGCCCAAAGCTCACGGCCACGGCGCTGGGCAGCCGGCCAAGGCCAGCCCGCAAGGAGGGAGGTCTGGGGAAGGTGCTGCCAACCCCTAACGCTGGCCCTCGAGAAAGGGAGAGGAGGAGGAGGAGTAGGAGGAAGCCGACAAATGAGCGTGGAATCTCCCAGTGCAGAGATTAATGGCCAACTTTATTGTGCCGGTGGAGGGGCATCAGGGCCAGCACTCGGGGACGGCACACAGCTGGTCCCACGGCGGCGTCTGGGCCGGCTGTAGGGGGTTTGGGCCCGACGTTGCAAGCGGGAGCGTTCTCGCATCCGCACGGGCCCAGGGGGGCTGGAGCGTCTGCCGCTCTCGAGCGCTGGGGAGCTGCAGGAGGACCCTGACGGCAGCTGGCTGGCGGTGCTGGGGCTGCTGGTCTCTGGTACCGGCGAGCTGTGGGACGACCCCAGTGCCGCCTGGCTGGGGGTGCTGCTCTCAGCACTTGGTGCTGGCATGCGTCTGCTCTCACGGCGTCCGCTGGGCCGGCTGTAGGGATTTTGGGCCCGACGGTTCAACCGGGAGCGGTTTCGCGTGCGGTCGGGCCCAGGGGGGCTGGAGCGGCTGCTGCCCTGAAGCCTTGGGGAGCCGTGGGATGGCCCCGATGCCGCCTGGCCGCGGGTGCTGGGGCTGCTGGTCTCGGGTGCCGGGGAGCCGTGGGAAGGCCCCGATCCTGACTGTCTGGCAGCGCTGGGGCCGGCGAGCTCCGAGCTGGCACCGGAGGCTGTAAGGGGAAGCAGGAAGGTCAAGGGCCCGTCTCCTCAGGCCCGGGGCAGGATAGGCCAGAGCGGTGCCCCCAGCCCTTCCGGAGCAGAGAGGCTCTGCCAAGCTGACCCCAGGCACCCGCTGCCCGGCCTTGCCTGGCCCCTGGCCCCCCTGGCCCCAGCCGAGGGGCACGCAGGTGCTTTGCCTCTTACCGCTGCCCAGGCCAGCACAGCTGACGCACTCCCAGCTAGTTGTGCTGTGCTTCACGAAGGAGCAGCGTTTGTGGGTGCCTTCGGCAGCACAGGAGCAGCACAGGAGCAGTTGCCAGGGCCTGGGGAAGCAAACAGGTTCATGGCTGTGAGGAAAAAGTGACCGCAGCACGGGATTGTTCTTCGCCCTTCCGCTTCGAGCCCTTGGCGAGACCGAGATCCCGTGCAGAGCCCCGGGGTGCAGCTTTGGCAACTTACCCCTCTTCCTCTGCCTCCTCCCTGCCTCCCGGACAAAGGCACTCCCTGGCATCACAGCAGCTGTGCCTCTCATATAATTGTTCATAGGCACCATCGTCCTCCCATGATGGTCCGCTTTTGGCGAAGGAAGGGAAAATTGATGAGCCCCTGCTGCCCCGGCATAAGGCAGACGCAGGGCGTCCCTGCTCTTCCCCCTCTGCCCTGTTTCCAGCTCCTGCGTGAAGCTGAAGCCCAGACTCACGGGACAGCGGAGGGCCAGGACTGCTGGGGCAGGCCCTGGCACGGCACAGCGCTTGCACCCTCCTGTCCTGTGAGCTGAGAAGAAAAAAAAACCAACCTCCTGGGGATTCGGATCCCCATGGTGAGCATTTCCATCAGAAATCGATATTCATTTTGACAATGCGGGCAGCGGAAGGAGGAGAAGCCAGCATGGATAGCCTGATTCTGCATGCAGCCCCTGTGGAACCAGGCGTGTTTGCACGCTGGGCACACCATGGTGCCGTAGGACTTTCTGTCTCCCACAGGGTGGAGGCAGATGAGGCAGGTGGTGGTGTTCTCCTCCGGAGCCGCCTCCACTGCCTGCTCTGGGCGGTGCTCCCAGCAGAAGGACCTGGGGGGAAGAGGAAAGGGATGGGCGAGGTGAGAAGTGCTGGGTCCTTCCCCGGTGGTGGCGAGGAGGGGAGAGGAGGTGCGAAGGAGCCCTAGACCTTGCCCGGCTCTGGCTCTGCCTGTGACCGGCCGCTGGGAAGGGTCACTGTGGGTTCCCTTCTTGTCTGGCTGATGCTGACAGGAAGGGGACTGAAGGCGAGGAGCCTCCGCCACGAGGGCCGGCTGCCCTTACCTGTAGAGCCCAAAGAACTGGGTGACGCATCCGCCCTCCACGGCACAGGGGAGATGGAAGCTGCGGTCGCAGCCCGTCTCCCGGCAGGTGATGGTGGCCCCGCTCTCGCCACAGACGAAGCAGTGCTGGAAAGAGCAGAGCAGCCCCCATCAGCGGCAGCCTCAGGGCCTCCGCAGCCAGCCCCGCACCTCTGGGCAGGGCGCAGGATGTGGCCGAGGCTGGGTCACACCGCACAGATCCGCCTGGCGGAGGCGGCTCCTGTGTTGGAGCCTCTGTGGAGCTGCTGGGAGCAAGACTCTTGTCTCCAGAGCTGGTTGGAAGGGCTGGGCTTTCTTTCTTGGGGTCTGGGCTAAGGTCCCGCAAGCCTCTCCTGGCACAAATCTCCCTGTTCTTGGCGGGTCCTCACCTTCTGTGCTGCGCGCTCGATCGTGCGTCTGATATCCTCAAGGCTATCCCCATCCCTACTCCTTTGCTGAAAAAGCCCGTTGGCAAAAAACTGCAGGAGAGAAAAGACGAGGAGTTGATGAGGAGTGTGTGGCAGGGAGTGCCTGTCGGAAAGCTGGAGGGAGCCCTGGAGGAACTCACCAGGCAAAACACGTGGGCACAGAGCCCTTGCTTCTGCAGTTTGCGCCCGCAGATATCCGGGTCAGCCTGTGCCCGGCGACACAGCACGCATGCTGGAGGGGAGAGAGCAAATGGCACCGGGAATGAGCACCTCTGCGGGGCCGGGGGAAGCGTCCCTGAGGGCTGTTCCCCACGGGCCTGCTCTGTCCCTGCCTAGCTGGCTGATGGGCAGGGCTGGAGGCCTTGGAGAGGAAGGGGGCACTGCAGGCCCGGGTGTCCCAGCAGGTGCCCGCTGCCCGGCCTGGGCCCCGCTTGCTGAGGAAAGGAAGGGCCCTGCCCCGGGGAGGCTGGGGAGCTCCTGCCTCCCCCTGCCACCGCTCTCGGCCCCACGCTGACCGCCCCGACAACCCCTGCGCCAGGCTGTGGGAGGGAGACTTTGCTCTCACCCTGCTCCATCGAGTCGGGGGCCTTCCGCTTTCTTGCAGACATGGCGCACGTCAACGGTGAGCGTTCAAAGAGTCCCTGTCGCAGCAGCGCTGGGGTGCCTCTTCCAAATGCTCCTCTGCTGACTGTGAGGGAGAAGCGGGAGGTGGGTGAGGGAGAAGGGAGACGCGGCTGAGCTTGCAGCACAGGCCCAGAGCCCCGAGGTGTGGGGCCCCCCTCCTCGCTGGGCAGCCCCGCGCAAGCCCCGTCCCTCCCCTGCCCTCTCCTCACCTCACCAGGGCGCACCGACCCACGGCCCAAGCCCAGCGCTCCTTTTTGTGGGCTTGCCCCTGCATGTCACAGTGGCCGCTGTGACATCATCGCCGCTGGCCTGCGCGCGCCCCAAACACGGGCAGGGACGCCCTCGGCCACCTGCCACCCACTCGGAGACGGCCCCCGCCTCACAGGGGTGCCTGTGAAGTGCCGAGGCGGGCGCCCGAGCCCTCGGCACCCACGTAACCGGAGCGGCTGCCCCTGTGGCAAGTGCAGAGTCAAATGCCAGGTGCTGCGGGGCAACCGTCGAGGGTGGCACCGTTGGCCGAAAGGTGCCGTTCAGGCAGTGCGACTCCAGGGCTCCAGCCCTGGCCAAGGGAAAGCTCTGCTCCTGCCCCCGGCACGGGGAGTGCTGCCAGCAGGTCGGGGAAGGTGATCCTTCCTCTCTGCGCCACCCTGGTAAGGCTGCATCTGCAGTATTGCCTCCGGTTCTGGGCTCCCCAGTAGAGGGGACAGAAGCGACCTTTGAGCCTGACCTGCGCTCACACATCCCGTCCGCTCAGACGCGGCGGGTGGCCGGGGCACAGCACAGGACCTCAGGACGGCACCTGAACGTCGCAGGTGGCCCAACATCTTTCTCCTGAACTCCTTAGCGCTTTGGTGATGTGCTGCCTCCAGAACAAAAAGCAGTGGGACCGCAGGCTGGGGAGTGACGGTGGAAATGGCCTTTTTCCGTGGCAATAAACTGCCTTTCAGAGTCAGTGCGAGGCTTTCCTTGGTGGGGTAGGAAGCTGCAAGCGACTGTGGGGCAGCGTGGGAGGCAGTGGGTGGGAGCGTTGATCTGTTTGAGGGTAGAAAGGCTCCACAGAGGGATCTGGACAGGCTGCATCGATGGGGCAAGGGTTGTCAAGCACTGGAACAGGCTGCCCGGGGAAGTGGTTGAGTCCCCATCCCGGGAGGTATTTAAAAGACGGGTAGACGTGGTGCTTAGGGACATGGCTTAGTGGTGGACTTGGCAGCGCTAGGTCAACAGTTGGACTTGATGATCTTAAAGGTCTTTCGCGACCTAAACAATTCTATGATTCTATGGGTCAAAAGTCTCTGGGGCCGGGGCACGTGATTTCGGGGGGCGAGCCATGAGGGCCACGCCATGTGGGCAAGCGCAGTCCACCTTGCCAGAAGACAGGCAGTGGCGCTGACTGGGCCGTGCCACGCCACCCTCCCGGGGGCAGGCGCAGAGACCCCCTGTCCCGCGGGTGGGTGTGAACTTCCCCCAGGAGAAAGCGAGCAGGCTGTGGGGCCAGCGAGGCCCAAAGCTCACGGCCACGGCGCTGGGCAGCCGGCCAAGGCCAGCCCGCAAGGAGGGAGGTCTGGGGAAGGTGCTGCCAACCCCTAACGCTGGCCCTCGAGAAAGGGAGAGGAGGAGGAGGAGTAGGAGGAAGCCGACAAATGAGCGTGGAATCTCCCAGTGCAGAGATTAATGGCCAACTTTATTGTGCCGGTGGAGGGGCATCAGGGCCAGCACTCGGGGACGGCACACAGCTGGTCCCACGGCGGCGTCTGGGCCGGCTGTAGGGGGTTTGGGCCCGACGTTGCAAGCGGGAGCGTTCTCGCATCCGCACGGGCCCAGGGGGGCTGGAGCGTCTGCCGCTCTCGAGCGCTGGGGAGCTGCAGGAGGACCCTGACGGCAGCTGGCTGGCGGTGCTGGGGCTGCTGGTCTCTGGTACCGGCGAGCTGTGGGACGACCCCAGTGCCGCCTGGCTGGGGGTGCTGCTCTCAGCACTTGGTGCTGGCATGCGTCTGCTCTCACGGCGTCCGCTGGGCTGGCTGTAGGGATTTTGGGCCCGACGGTTCAACCGGGAGCGGTTTCGCGTGCGGTCGGGCCCAGGGGGGCTGGAGTGCATGCTGCCCTGAAGCCCTCGTTTACCGGCCACCTTCCAAGCCGAAGTCTGGTGTGCAGGGTTTCCTTCCCACCAGGCTTTCTGAGATTTCTCTCAGCCTTCCAACGCCAGCACGTTACAGAGCTCCGTTCGCTAGATGGCGACAGAGGTGAACGGTGCCAGGGAACAAGCTCCTCGGTTCCGAGCGAGGCTGTGCGTGAGCACAGCTCTTTGGCCAGCTCCACTTGACGAGCTCCATTGCTCGGGAGTGCCTCGGAGCTCCCATCGCAATCCCCCTGAAGAGCACTCCCTGTTCTGGCCGTGTCTAGCCCTCACACCTTCCCAATCACAGCAGTCAAGAAGAGAAGGACAAAGTGCTGCCACCGAGTTCTCTTTCGGACCCTCTCTACCTCATTGCCTCTTTGTTGGCAGAAAAGGCCATCAGGTCTGCCCGGTTCCCCTGCCTTCCTCAGAGAGAACAGCTGCTCCCTCCTTGAAGGAATCAACTTTCATGCTGCGCTAGGGAAGGCACTTAATGCACACACCATAAGACTACCTCTAGTTTGCCCGAAGGGCAAGTCTGGTCGTTCACACCTGTACAGCCACCCCACGAAGGGATTTCCTTCGCGCTTTGGTCACCATTATTCTTTGATTCAGCCTTGTAGCTCTCCGCCCACTTCCACGGAGCTGTTCAGCAGTCACTCTGCAACCAACTCTTTTCTCCTTCTTGCACTACAAAGGTACTTGCTGGTCTCCAACAGGAGGGAAACCCTTTCGGTTGACTGACGGTTCCCAGGCCCTTTGTTACCCTCAAAGGGCGTATGACAGGACTCAAGCCCTCAGTAACAGGTACTGCTCTGACTCTCCTGAAGTCTCCACAGTGGAGTAAAGTCCTTCCCAGGTGTTTGCAATCTCTATTAAAAAGGATTTCTTGGCTTATACTGCACAAAGGAAGCCTTCCATTGGTAGAGCAGCAATCATGTTGGGGAACGGGGAATGCCCTTTGGCTACTGTCGAAACAGTGTGTGGGGGTTCCAGTAGAGATGGGCCGGCCTGACCGCGGAGAGCCAGGTGAGGACGTGGCACAGGGTGTAAGGGGAGGAGAGGGCAGGCTACAGGACGCAAAGTAGCCCTCATAGGAGGCTCAAACTCAGCAGCCCAGGGCTCAGCCCCGCTCCACCCACGGCGACATTCTGTAGCCGCTCCGCGGACCGCCGCCTTACCGGGAGGAACAACCACATACTACACCGGTTTCCCGCTCTTTCTGTGCGTGAGGCGGCACGGCCTGGGGCGCTCCGGCCGCCGGCCCGCCCCTCCGTCTGCGGCCCCGCCCGCTGCTCCTCCCGCGGCCGCGCGGCGGCGCCCCGGGGGTGCCTGAGTCCTGGCGGATCGCCCGGCCTTCACTCGCTGGTTCGGTCGCTCGCCCGACCGCTCGCCCGCCAGCGGGAGAAGCGGCGATGCTCATGGCGACGTGGCGGGGCGCCCTCGGTCTCGGCCTCCTCTGCCTGCTACCGGCGGCCGGTGAGCGCGGGGTGCCCGCTGCGGGGCGAGGGGTGCTGGGTGCCGCAAGCGGGAGGGGGCCCCGGCCTCTTTCTGAGGCGGCTTTGGGGTCTCCTGCCGGCCTCCTCCGCGGCCGGGGCTGCGTCCCCCGGGGAGGCCCTGCCGAAGCCCTCGGCATGGGGGAGCCCCTGGCCTCGAGCAGAGACCCCTCTCAGCTCAGCCAGCCAAGCGGTGGTGGACGCGTCCCGCCCACGCTGGGGCGAGGGCCGACATGGCCCCCCAAAACCACACGCCCTGGCCCCGGTGCCAGCCCTCACCCCAGCGCGGAACAGTGGTTTTGGTGCGAATTGGGTTCACTGAGAGAAAAGTTACACTAAAAGCGAGGTAGATTTGTGTTGATACCGGTGTGCGTTGTTAGACAGGAGCAATTAGTGCCCCAATAACAGCTGCGTAGACCCCCCTAATGAATGCTGTCTACTGGTAAACCTAAGGTAAGACTCTTGAGGGAGAAACAATGTATCACAAAGTGGCTGCCGGGTACTCTTGACACATCCCATTAAAAGCCTTCACCTTTTTACCCCCCTACACTGTAAATTTTAGCCTTTTAGGGCAAGATAATATAATTACTTAGGTGTTAAGTGAGGGTATCGCATGAACAGCACTGCTTATATAAACTCATTTGATAATTGAGTTCATACGTAGCTACCAGATGGTAACATTGATAACTGGGTTTTTTTCAGCAGCCCTATCTCTAACTATCTTGTTATTGTGCTTAAAGGATGGAGTATGTGGTCTTCCCCAACTTTGTCATGTGATGAGAAAAAGCAGATGTGATCATAGGACTTATCAGGTGAAGTCTCAGAAAAGGAGAAGCGTTCTTGATACTGTATGTATCAGTGGTGTCACTTTATCTGATGCATCAAATTCTGCACAGACATACTGGAAGGATAAATGTGATCTTTAGTGGATATGCAAGAGGACATTTAACTTGGTCAGAGTAGTAAAGGATTGCAGTTTGTCTGAGGGCTGAGCTAAAGCGTGACTGAAATGGTCAGAGGAATAGAAACCAGCTGGCTGCAGCATTTATCACTGAAAACTGTAATGATACTCTTGACAATGATTCTTCTTGGGAAATGCTTTTTGCTTAAGCTTTGAGAAGTATTTTTATGTGACCGTTGGAAGCTTTTAATGTGTCGTTCTTACATTGCAGTCATTCAGGCTTGAGAGGGCAAAGAGAGAGAGAAAACAGTATGTTAAGGAATGTAGCAGCCCAATGCAATGCAGTGCTGAAAACCATGGGATGTCCCTTAAGAAATCCGTCCTAGTACATGAACATCTCCATTTCCTTACCATTGTAGCTGCGCCAGTTGACGCTTGCCGTGGGAAGGCACCACTCGACCGATTTTAGTCCTAGGAATCTCTGGTTTATAACATCTCTGGTTTATGCTGTGGGTTAGCAGGATTAGGATTTTCCATGAAGTAAACAAAGTGACAGGTAGAAAACAACCAAGTCACGTGGAAATCCAAATCTACAGTGAATGCAGTTGTGTTGCATCTTTTGCACCAAGTCAAACATCTAGGAAAATTTAATATTTTCTTCTAACTGATCTTAGGGCTTGTGTGGGTTTTTTAACATATCTGGCTTTGAGTCTTTACAGTAATTTAGTAGCTACTAGAAGGTGTAGTGAAGAGAGAACATCTCGTAAGTATATTTGCGTGCAGTTTAGTCATTTATGTGTTTGTAAACAGTTGGGAAGAGCTACTTGATGAAGATGAGATACTTTGTGTGCAAGGAGTAAGTATTTGCCTTTGCTATACTCTAAAAGGAAATAATTGATTTTTAAAACCTAACCAAAATACTTGAAACATATTTAAATGTGAACCTAGGTGAGATGGTCAGTTTGAGAAAGAGACTTTATATGATTATTTCTTTAGTTACTAACTATGGGATTTTGACTTTTTTCAGTTTTGGGTGAGGATTGTCAGGCATATATTGATCGTCATGGCAAGGCACAACCTGCAAAATCCTGTCACAACTTCTGCTGTGGAGATTGCATGCATCAGTACTGTTGCTCTAATGTGTTCTTAAAATTTGATGAAGAACGACAATTTCAGTGTAATCTGCCTAATGGAAGGTACGAGGCAAACTGAATGTATGCAGAAGGTTATAATTCTATCATCAAATGACAAAACCACACAGTTTAATGGTTAAAGACTCACAAAGGGACCTTTCAGCTCTGTATCTGCCTCTATCAGGGGTCTACGTTAATGCATGTAACTTACCTGTACAATGGGAATAATGAGGTGGGCAAATTGATGCATGAACTGGTGTGTGTTTTCTTGAGCATTTTCAAATACTTTTACCCTATTTAATTTTTCTTTGAGCATAACAAAATTAATCTCTTTCTCTTTTTAGTGTACATTACCTTTCATAAGCATTTGGAACTTAGCGAGGTACTTGAATAAGTTGTAAATTCCATTTTTGAGATTGATTCTCTTACTACAGGACTTCTGACTCAAGCAATGTGAATTACATGCAGTTTTTTTCGGACCCTGATGATTACATTTCTTCTGGGCCCAGGTAAGCCATGCAAAGTCTCAGCTTTTAAAATTATATTTATTTAGAGGGTCTTCATTGTGTAATCAATACATGCCAATAGAAAATGAAAATAGAAATACTGATTTGTGTGTTAAGAATGTGGAGCACTCATGTACGTGTCAGAGTGTTTGAAGAAGTAGAGATGTGAGGAAGAGGTTAGATGCTGCTGTTTAGACTATAATGATCGCTGTATGTAATAGTCTGTATTCTTATTACTGAACGGGAGGTCATCCTCTAAAGCATTACCACACTTGCTCTATACTCTTTGATACTGACAGGTTAAGTCCGTAGTGGCTCGGTAAGAGAAGCTGCTTTTGTTTGAAGTATCTCCTTGCTTTTTAGCATCTTTTGGACTTAGTTTTTATCAATATTTCTTGTTTTATTTAAATTAAAGGCAAAATAAATTCTTTTAAGTCTATGCATTGTATCAGGAATAGTGTGGCCAGCAGGACTAGGGAAGTGATCGCCCCCCTGTCCTTGGCACTGGTGAGGCTGCACCTCGAATACTGTGTTCAGTTCTGGGCCCCTCACTACAAGAAGGACAGTGAGGTGCTGGAGCGCGTCCAAAGAAGGGCAACGAAGCTGGTGAAGGGTCTGGAGCACGAGTCTTATGAGGAGCGGCTGAGGGAGCTGGAGTTGTTTAGTCTGGAGAAGAGGAGGCTGAGGGGTGACCTTACTGCTCTCTACAACTACCTGAAAGAAGGCTGTAGCGAGGTGGGGGTCAGTCTCTTTTCCTTCGTAACAAGTGATAGGACAAGAGGAAACGGCCTCAAGCTGCGCCAGGGGAAGTTTAGGTTGGATATTAGGAAAAACTTCTTCACCAAAAGGGTAGTCAGGCACTGGGACAGGCTGCCCAGGGAAGTGGTTGAGTCTCCATCCCTGGAGGTATTTAAAAGACAGGTAGATGTGGTGCTTGAGGACATGGTTTAGTGGTGGACTTGGCAGTGATAGGTTAACGGTTGGACTCGATGATCTTAAGGGTCTTTTCCAACCTAAACGATTCTATTATTCTATTGGTGATGCACAACGTTTCTATTTTTCATAGCGTGGAAGACTACAGAGAGAGGGCCAGGGTTAACTCTGAGCTATCAATGTTTGATATATCTGCATCAGTCTGACTGACGAGCGCTTCCAGGGCTCACGGGAAGGCGGGACCCGGGCCGCCCGCCGGCACAACAGCAGCAGCAGCAGCAGCAGCAGCAGCAGCAGCAGCAGCAGCAGCCCCGCCGCCGCTGCGGCGCCCAGTGAGGGGGCGGGGCGAGCGGCGTGACGTAGGCGGGGCCGGGGCCGGGACCGGGCGGCGGGCGCGGGGCGAGCGGCGGCGGCGAGCATGGGGTAAGCGGCGCGGCGGGGCGGGCGGGGGTCCGGGCGCCGGCGGGCAGGGCTCGCCCCGCCGCTGCGGCAAGCCCGGCTGGCCCGGGCAGGAGCGTGCCTCCCGCACCGGGGCAGCCCTTCTGCGCGGGCTCGGTAGCCTTTAGCGAGCGGGGCCGTGTCAGCGGGGTCGCCCCCGCCTCCTAGGAACGGCATGGTGCGGCGGGCACTCGGGCCGCGCTCGTTCTCTGGCATAGCTGAGTGGAGGTGCCCCGCGTTGTATAACCTATAGATGGGTCTTTCTGCATTCTATACGCGGCAGGAAGGAAGCCTCGCTAGAGGCACCTAATGGTAGCGCTGCCGCGGTGTACGCCAGGACATAGATGTGAAGAGGGTAAAGGAATGTCTTGGATCCTTGGTCTCTTTTGACCCAATAATCTTCTACAAGGAAAGGGTTGCTGTTACAAATATTTTGGAGGAGGGATGCCCCTTCTCTGCTAGGCTGATGGAGCTGTCTTGCATATCTTCTTCAAAGGTATGGTTCAACTGCATCAGGTGTGAGCCTCATCTTGCAATCAGCGTTCACTCTTGATGCATTTTTAGTAGAAAGATATGAAAAAACCCTTCCATTTCCCATCTTTGGGCCTGCAGAGATATCGAATGCTGAAGTAATAAACGTTAAATATAAAGAATGTAATAAAAATATTTTTTCCATGTAAGGAAGCATAGTTATTAAAAAGCACAGAAAATGAAAGAGTATAGTCTTTTGAAAAACAAACAAACAAAACAAAAAAACCCCGCAGAATTGTTAAAGGAATTGTAACCAAGGGCCACAGTCCACAAAGGTGCATTTGTAAATGACAGAAAACATTCGGGAAGTAGTAGCTAAGTTGCTTTAATTATCTTTGTTTTCAACTATGGAATGTCTAAAAAGAGAATCATTGATGTCTCACCTTGAGAAAATGGGTTATTAGTGACTTCTCTTTTTCCTTTCAATTACATTACAGCTTTGAAAAATCAATGTGTTATGCAAAGGCCTAGACTTAACATCAAACTTACTTTCTGGTTAGGCAATTTTAATAGAAAGATGGTAGTTATTCACAGAAATATCGCCCTTGAAAAGCCACCCATATGTGACTCCAGAGGAAAACCACATCCCAGAAATTTCCAAAGTAACTAATGACTTTGGGTGTCCAATTTAGGGTGTTTCAACATCAGGAATGAAAGTGAGTAGGACTTTCTGTGACTGCAGTCAGTGGGATGCCAAGTAGGTTTCTGTTTCATTACAGACTTTGCCCAGGTTTTTGTGTGGTGTGTGTTGGGGTTTTTGTTTTTTGTTTTTTTTAACCAAGCAGTAAGCCATGTTCCTTCTGGAAGAGTTGTCCCTGGTTTCTGCCTGCAAGGTATACTGCACCCTCTCACTCCATGCCAATTTCTTTTAAAAGACAAGTTTTACATTGTTTCTTGATGACTATGTTTATTTAATACTTACTGCGCAGAGAGGAGGGCTGATGTCTGTTGAGAGATTTCTTTTTATCTCCCAGCAAGATGAGCATAGTCTTTGAGCAGTTTATAACAGGAGAGGCAACAAAGGGCAACTTTGTTTGCAACTTTCCTGAGTTGCAAATACTGCCTTTGAAGAGGTGATGGTTTCCTGGCATTAAGGGTCAGAAAACATTTACTTCCTCATTCTTCCATTGGGCTTATTCCTAGATCAAGTTACCACTCTGGAATATTGCTCATGAATCCTGGCTTTTTAAGAGAACCACCTCTCTGAGGGCTTATCACAAACCGTGTGTGGACTTGCCACTGGGCTGAGTGAGCTGGGGTTTCTATTCTCCCTGCTTGGAAAACCTTCCCCCATTACGCTCTAATTCTATAGGACAGTGTTAGGGAAGGGTTAGTGGTGGTATGTATGTTCTTTCTTGTCTTGTGTAGCTGAGGAGTTTTTAGTTTGCTTGTGCTTTTACTTTTTTTGCTGTGTTTATTCTGAGGTCTTCTCCAGAAGTGCAAGCAAAGTACCAATTTTTTAATAGGTTTCTTTTATTAGTATCCTTTAATATTAATATCTTTCAGTATTTAATATTGAATATCAAGTGCTGTTGAAGCAGGGGCGCGAGGCGCTTTGGGCAACCCTATTAAGTGCAGTTCACAGTGCAAGCAGTTCATGTCCTATAATCTTCTTTTGGACATTTTAAATACAATAAATGACATTCATTGGGGCATCTTAATAATGTACTTTGAAGTACTTGGTAGCATTGTGCTTCCCAGAACACTGCATTTGGAAGCAAATGGAAGCATTTTAGAGAAAGTATAAAGTCAGCATTAACTTTTCAGATTCAGGCTTTTTCTATTGGTGATCAGTCCTTAAAGATCATTCGGAGCTTTTAGGTCAGAGCATAGACATAGGTTTTGTATCACTGAACTTGTTAAATTTGCCACCGTTTTTCCTTGCATGTAAGATGACCAAATGCAATTTCTACAATTTCTGCTGCTAGTGAATGCATTGTGGCAAGGATTCACTACTGGAAGGTGTTTCACTTTTTTTTTTTCTTTTTAATTGGATTACTGAATTTTCCCCTGCTTTTCTCTGGTTTCAAAGATGGATTGTGAGTAGTAAGGTTAATGTAGTTGTTTTTCCCCTTTCATTCTGCAGTACATAGTAGTATAGCTTTAAGAAACTGCAGAAAGCAGAGCACTGATTCACTGGAACAGCAGTTGTCATAATTTGCATTGGTAACATGGTTATTTAGCCTTGGTATGCCAATTTTCCAATAGTGACCCTTACTGGAAAAGGAAATTAGATGATTCACATCCACAGTTCAACTAATTGTGAAATATTTGAATGTTTAAGGGGGTGGAGCAATTCAGAACATCTGTATCAGAGTTACAGAAGAAAATAATGTAGTTGGGGCAGCTGATGTCAGTCTTTTTGAATGGAAACAAAACTTCAAATTGTCTTTGTACACAGTTAACTGGACTCTGTTTCTGAATTAATTTCTGCCCTGAAGTTACAGCAGATTGTGTAACAGATACAGTAATGCTTGAGAAAAGGCTGTTCATCCTGATGTGATGAGAAGAGGGAGGCAGAATGACGGTCTTCCTGGGAAGCCTCAGCTGGCAGAGACAGCACAGCCTTGTTAGACTGGGGATTTGCTCCTTCGGGTTTTGTCATGGGCTGATCAATGTGTTGTCTTGTGACTTGGTTCTCCTTTTGTGAGATGGAGAAAATCCATGTCATTCTGCCTGCCTTGAAATGGAGCACCTGCAATAGTCTGCTACATGCATAAGCTGGCAAAACCAGTGAATTTCTAACTGTAGAACGTGTGATTACCCTAATTTGGTGTCTCTCAATTTAGATGTTTTTAAGCATATGCTTTCTCCATAGATAAGGTAAAAAACACTGTGATGTCGAAGTATATCCCATTTCTCTTTCTTCGCCCCATCACTATCAGGGACTTCAGTTCACACTTTACAGTGTATTTGGATGCTCCAACATCTGTAATAGGTTGCCAATAGTAAGAAAATAAATTAGGAAGATGATTCATTGAAAAGAACTTTTAGAAATGTAAGCAGTCTCTAGTTAATGAGCAGAGGATTTCTTTTCCAGTACTGGTCCTCAATATTTTCTGTAATAAATGAGTTAAACTGCATACAGAGCCCTTTCTGTAAGGCTTGCATTCAGACACAGGCTAATCTCAGCAAGGAGTGTAAGCTTCTTGTCTAGAAACAGTTGAGATTTGGATTTGAAGCTATATAAAAAATTGTTCTATGCTTTTTACTAGCCTGAAAAGTAAGTACAAGCTTGCACAATTTGTAATTGTAACTTGCATTATAGAGCATTTGGTTTTGTGTTCACTGTATTCTCAGTGAAGAAGCTACTTAAAGCTGACAAAGCAGTTGTGAGTTGCCATTAATGATTTCTCAGGTGCCTTCTTCAGGCAGTGGGCTTAATGCTCATGCAGGTTCATTTACTCTGAAACTAAGACGGAAGGAGAGATTGAAAAATGCTGTCCTGGCTCAAGAGGCAGATGTGCACAGTTGGGTTAGCGTGCTCTCCTAACTACAGAAGACTGTTTCATGGCAAAAAACAAGACAACCTGGCCTACACATGCAAAGACAGTAAGATTAATCATTTGGATTATGTTCAGGAGTTCATTTTTCTGTGGGTGTGTAATTCATTGACTGTATGTACTTACTAGGGTAGAGTGTTCCCTCTTCTAACTCTGTGGGCTTTGCTGTGCCTTTACACAGTGTAACTCTGAAAACAGTAAATTTTTAACATATAGGTTGACTCTGGAGAGAGCTTGTCAAAGCAGCTGCAGGCAGGTAACCCTCAGGGAAGTGTCCTGTAGCCTGAGAAACAAAGAATCCTTCCTTGAAAACATGGTTAAAAGACCATGATTGTTATTTAGTAGGATCTATGAAAGTTTGAGCATGTGGGTTCCAAAGCTAGCTCTAACTCTGCCGTTTCATATACTTCCATGAAATAGCCATGGCCTGAGGTGTAGCAAGATGTATTTAGATAGATTGTGTTGTAGATCTATTATGGGAAGAGGAGAATAGATGTATTGTTATGGGAGGAGGACAATGTCCTTAAAATGCCTGGCCTTTTAAAACTGCAGTTGTAGTGTCTTCTGTGAAATGAACAAATTAGTTTAATTTCAGGAAATTTGCAATTGTGCAAAGATTGGTCTTTTGAAAAGGTTATTTTTATTAAAAAAAATTTATACCATTCATTTTTAATGTGATAGTCCTCTCCATGTTTGCTAGCATGATCTTTGGCTCTCAATTTCACTGAGAGGTAAACTTAAAAACTTCTCTTTTTTTTTTTTTTTTTTTTAAGTTATGGAAGGAACCAGTCATCAGAGCCACTTTTGTGACTTTTTTATGAAGGTCTTGTTAATGATGAATACCATTCAAAAGGAGAAGTAGTGGTCAGCCAGATGTGACCTCTACTGCAGAGGTCTCTCCTTATTTGTGCAATGATAGGTTTTCCTTCATGATCCTCATTGTGCTGGATGAGTAATACTTCTCCCAAAGAGAGGGAGAGTGAGGCAGCATGTCAGTTCATAGTAGTATAGGATAATTAATTTACCTAATTTAAACTTTGCTCCTGCCTGAACACAGTGTTTCTAACTTTTATATATGTGATGACATATGAGTAATGTGCGTAGAGAAAAAGGTGTGTTTCATGTAAGAGCTGGGTTATATGGTAAGCAAAGATGGTGGGTGTAACCTAGTCTAAACTTTCTTTGATTGCAGTTTCAGTGTGTTTGGTAAGTCATACACTGAATTACAATTTGCCAGAAAAAATCCTTTTTAAAAAATTTCATTTAAAACTTTAACTCTTTAGCCAAATTAGTTTCTAATTAGTTGCTTAAATCTGCTTTGTAGAATTAGTATGGTATTGGCAGTAGCAAATTCATAGTATTGCAGTTGTTTGTGTGGGGAAAATTTTCTGTGGTACTTAATTTTTTTTTCAGTTAAACTTGTTCTATCAATTCAGTTAACCATTTCAGAAAAATCCCTCCTGTTGTCTTTATGTTGGTCCCAAATTTGAATTAGGGTGGGGGGTAACATCCTGTATCGTTTAACTGGGACCCTAATGGTAGGAGGGGAATTGACTTACTTTGTTTGCCTTAAATATCTGTGCCTGTAATCAATCTACATTCTCTTTTTGCCACTAAAGGAGCATTTTATGTTTATTTATCATCTGTAGAAGCAAGTGGTTTGTATTGTGTTTAAGGACAGTTTTTAATGCTAAGGGTCAAATGGACTTGTCTGAAATTGTCTTGTGACCTGCATGAAGCTGCAGTGTTACTTCTTGCACTGTTGATGAAAGACTTTAGTCCCTCTGAATGCAGCTCTGACTTTTTCCCTTCTTGTTACATGCATATTTTTAATGTGCTAGTTACCTATAGCAATTATTCTCAAATGTCTACAAAGTGTACAATAGTAGATTTCCTGGGAAACTTCCCTGGAAAATTGTCTTTTTAGTGTGCATTACAAAGGAATTTATGTAAATAGACATATTTAGTGCAAGTGAACTGTTTATAGACCAAGAAGAGATGCTTGTATACATCTTCTATAATAGCCTGTTGGATCCAGGTGTCAGATGTCTGAGTAAAACCACAGGCTCCAGGAAGTTCCCTCCCTGCCACTTTCTTGTATAGGCTGTTTAAGATTGTTGCTTAAGGTTGTGCTGAACCTGTTACATGTTGCTTGAAAAAAATAGAGAAGTTAGTGTCTTTTTAAAAAGTAGTAATTAACTTTACTTCCATAAGGTCTCTGTGTATTAAATAAAAGTTTATTATTTTGGGCTTAAAGTAACTCACATCAGCTTCCTATTTGAACAAATAGAAAAAGGACCCATTCAGTACATACTTAGCAAACTTTTTCTCAAAAGACTCTTGCATTCTTTTTCTATAACACTTTTGCAGTTGCAGGGCTTCTTGGCTTACTGCGGCATTATTGTTGTTGCTTTAGTATTGGCTCTCATGCCAGAGCTGGTTTGGCTGATGCAAAGGGTCAGTGGGCTGTGCTCAGCTATGTAGGCTTGTCCTGACTTCAGGAACGTAGCTCAGGGTTGTTTAGACTGCAGGTAAGCAGAGGTGTCCCAAGGATTGCTTTGGGGGGCTCCTGCTGCAAACTTTCCATAGTTCTTTCTGGGTACCCCCAAAAAGAAGGAAAGTTGTGATAAGCTTTAGTGGTTTTCGGTGGCAGTTAATCTGCATCCATGCTAGAGCAGTTTAGCAGTTTAGAATTAGTGATGACTTGAGTTGGTACCACACTGATGGGTTAGCCAAAATGAAATTATTTTCTTTACGTTAAGGAGCTGTACGTGGGCAGGACCATAGGAGGGACATTCTCAAGTGCTAACTTGAGTTAACATTTGTCTGAAAGACAAATGCAGACATCACAGTTTCAGTCCACACTTCACTGCACTGCATAGCTTACAAAATGACTTAGCAGTTACTCAAATCTGCCAGTCTGATGAAACTGTTGAGATCTCATAATTGTGAAACCATGCTATTCAGGCTAAGTCTTGAGTTGCCTGTGGCCCACCACAGGAATCACTGGGCCCTTGTTTCTTAGACACTTCTTGATCATGTAGAGATCTTGTTTTGGGGAGGTGGCGCTTGGGTAAAATGATTGGAGCAGGCCATGGCTGACACCAGCAATTAGTGTGATTGCACCCAGACTGTGAGGCTTAACTTACGTGGTGTATATTTTGATTGTCTGCATGGGCTGAAGCTCCTGTGGGCCAAAACCCAGCTGTGCGAAAATAGGCTGGTCAGTCTATCAAGTATTAAAGTCACGTTAATGTTTTCCTGCGAGTATTAACCTCACGAAGTTTGCTTTTTGTGTAATAGTAAATGGGGGTTTTTTTGAGTCTCTAGTAAATTGGTTCTTATGTTTTGAATCTTCGTGCTAAAATATTAAACCGAGGAAGTGTGTTGTTTGTAAAAACTAATCCCTCTGAAAGACTCTTGGGAAGTCATATTGCTTTATCTTTTTAAAAATAATTTTTAAAAAAGTTTGTCCTTTATTTTCCTGCTAAGCTTTGGAGGCAGTATGTGGCATTGTATGGCTGTTACTAAAATGTTGGATTTAGGAAAGCATCTTAGTCTGGGGACTTGTTTGGTCATGCCCTCTACCTGAGTCAGTGCAAGTTTGGACACTTACCATTCTGTCACATTTCTGGGAACTGTATCCTTTTCTGGAGCAGTAAAGAATATGTGTATACTCTTTTTTTTTTTTTTTTTTTTGGACTTTTAGGAATGACGTAAATTATCTTCTGAAGTCTTTCTAGACCACCCTGTGTTCAGCCATAACTTGGTATTTGTAAATGTTCATTTTTAAAACCAGTCATGCCTTTGAAAGGGCCCTGCCAACATGTTTCTTGTAGCATGCAACAAATCTTGGAATAGATTAAAACTTGCGAAATAAATAGGCTGCTTAAACTAATTTTTCAGAACTAGGTGGTCTTGTTGTTGTTCATTTGGGTATTTTTTCTTTTTTAAAGACAAAAGTTGCAGTGCGTCCCATTGTCATGAATGCATAGATATGCAGAAACTTTCTTTACAGCAGGGCTTACCAAATGTGCCAACTTCAGTGATTCAAACTATTAAGGAGGTTTAAAAATATGTTGCTGGAATTGAAACTTGGATATTTTAAAAGGCCTTAAATACACTCAAAGCATTTTACATTTTTTTTCCACTTAACAGTATTTAAGATTGAGATCTCCAATATGAACAATAACTGCCTTGAGAATTAACTTCTACAAATAGTACTATTTACATCCTGTGTTTGATTGTCACATTTTAGTATGTCCATTGTGTCTCATTCCGTACCAAAAGGGGTAAAACAGGCACTAATCACATAACTCCCTTTACGTGAACTGATACATATTTTGAATAATTGAACAACCTTAAAGGTAAGGTGAGTCTGCGAGGTATACTTATTACACATACAATTTAGTGCTTCCCAGAGGTGAGAGAATAGGGGTAGAAGTGGAGTAGGGCAAGGAAGGAGAGAGGTGGTAGTAGCAAAGGGCAGGGCGTTGTCTCTTCATATTTACTTCCCCATGGATTTTATGAGAAGTTGCAGTTTATTGTTGCTGCAGTAAAACTGCTATTAGGTTTGGTTTTGTTCTCAATTTTGTTTTCTATTAAATTATTGGCAAAAGTTAGCTTTTATGTGAAGAGAAAGAAGCAGGAAATGGCAGTGAATGAGCTCAAGCTGTTTATAACAGTGTGTGCTTTATTTGGAGACTATGGTATATATAATGTGGGAGTCTGGAAACCCGTGTTCAGACTGTGACGCCAGCAGAGCATTCGCATCTGGTGCTCTGGCCACCCTGATTTCTGTACTCTGACATTTGTTTGCAGAATGCAGGGGGTAAGGTGTGGGGTTTTTGTTTGGTTTGTTTGTTTGATTTTTTTTTTTTTTTTTGATTGTTAGTTTGTTTTGTTTGATTAACCATTTGGGCAAGAGTAAGCTACAATCCCTCATGTCTATTCTTTTTCATTTATGTATAATGCTAACAGTTGGTAATTATCATTTAATGTGAATATATTTTTTTTCGAAATATTTTCAGAGTCCTTTTAGACAGATTCATCAAGTGAAGGCAATTAAATGAAGCAATAGTTTTGTTTAAGAAAGGAGCATAGGCATTCTGGAGTTAGCACGCTGCAAAGAGTCTTTATACAGTGTCTGGAATGTCTTGTCTCCTGAAGCTTAGATGGTTCACTGAGTAAAGTATGCTGAGCACCATTCTGGCCTCACTTGAGTAACATCATCTATTAGCAGTAGCCTTCCTGCACTTGTTTTTCAGTAGTTTTACTAGTGCGATATTACTGAATGTTCAGGAAAAAGTGCTCAGGGCAGTACTCCTTGGGCAGTAAGAGGACAGACATTATTACAGTAAGGTGGTGCCTGACCATTCAGATATTCCAAGAGAGTATTGCTAGTTTTGATTATCAATAGAAATTGTTAGAAAAAAATTATTTTTTAAGAGCTCCAGTGTTGAAAGAGGGTGTTGATGCCGTGAGTTGCAAGTTCATAGCACATGCTGTTTTGTTTTCTGTAAATGTCATGCTACCTTCTGCTGTTTCAAGACATTAGTCTGCACGAGCCCAAGCACTGGCAGGGAAATTATGCTTCTGCTGTGAAGTAGGTGATAAAAATGCCTACAGTAATCCAGTTGGGTACACTCCTTAGAAGACTCTGGGGAGAACTAACTCCTGTCTGTTATTTCAGTCACTGGGCTGTTTCTGAAGGCTTATAATTTTCGTCTGTAGTAATCACACAGTATTTCAGTGGGTAGAACTGAATCACAGTGTTTACACACACAAACACAGAACTGCACTCTAAAGTGTATACACCTGACCCACCTGTACTTTAAATATGTGTCTCCATTTAGCTCTTTAAAAGATGTATGCAAAATGTCATCATGCCGCGGTTGTGTCATTTTAGCAAAGATGCAGACAAATGATGAAAATGCATAGGGTGTCTCTAACAACTTGGTGAAAATAAGGATATGGTGGGTTTTTTTCCCCTGAGCTTTGCTTTTGTTGCTTTCCTTATTAGAGGTAGTAAATACACAATGAGATATGTGCTTCAGTGAGCAGAAAACTTTATTAAAAATAAGCAAATGGAGCCCATGCTTCAAACTGACCAGTGTTTATCTGTTTGTGACCAGCTTGGCTGCAGATGGGCTTGTGCTGTTTTCTCTCTTGTCATATCGGAACTGAATTTGGTCGTGAAAGATGGGAGCTCTCTGCCAGTTTCCTGCTGTGCTAGTTTATTTATGATGAGTAGATGTTTCTCCACTTTTTCTGTTTACTCCATTTCTTAGGTTTCTTTGATTTTTGCCCAGCCTTTGCTGAAGTTCAAAGAGGTTCATTGTCTGTAGAAGTGAAGAATTTTAGTTGTCTTTGTCAGGCCTAATCTTTTTCCTTGACACCAGCATTTCTTTCCTTAGCATAGGAAAGAAACTTTTGCTTTCACTAGCAAAAAAGTTTGGTTGGTTGGTTGTTTTTTTTCCTTCTTTACTGGGGAAGAAGCCGGAGGAAGAACCTAGAAGATTCTTTTCCTTTGTTGTCTCTGCTAATGTTGCTTGGTAATAATTGTGTGTAATGGAAATGTGAACGTCCCTAGTGAGAGAGCTTTTTCAGGGTTGATACAGAAGTGGGAACAAGAGCAGGGAAAATGCTATTGGCACTCCACAAGTAGCAATAATTGTAGTTAACGTCTGTCGTCCTGCAGTTTCTAGAGGTGTCCATAGATATTCACAGGCATTCGTGCTGTTTCTTGTGAATATTGCAATCAAAATGGTTAAGTCTAATGCATGAATCCATTGCGCACACTTCTCTCTCTTTCTTCTCTAGTGTATATATGAATTTATATAATAAGTATCTAGTAAGGACCCTGTACAATTAATCTAAATTCCACAGATCACTCTTAAATCTAATCCATTTCTGCATACACAAGTATTTGGCTTCTGTTTTCAAACTAACTTGATGTATGTTTGCTGTTGGCCTCACGACCTGTGTTTCAGGATGCGGTATCATTGTGCATGTTTGTCTTCGCCCCCCTCGCCTTGAAACTGGGTTTGTATCTTCTTTTTTTATACCAGGCTTGAAAGAAATGGGATTTTTGGATGGAGATGAGCTGGCTGTGAACTTACTGTGCTGAAGTGAAACTAATGCTCGTGAGGATGGGGGGAGCACTTAAAAGCGGCATGGTTAGGAATGCATTTGCATGTGCAAGTCGGCATATGAAAAACATTCTGTAAAGGTGCAAATAAACGTGACAAAGCACACATGCATCTTTACGTCTTGCAGCTGTGTTGCAATCATCTGTTTGCGTTCCTGGCAGTGTTTCTGACGTGACTTCTGGGACTTCAGGAGGCTGCAGCAGTTCCTGCTTCCTGTTTTACATGTAAATGCTTAGGGGCAGTGGCCGTAGGCAATCCACAGTATTAGATTTAGTACTTGAGGAGTAAATCCATAGTGTTGTATTTAGTACTTCACAAAATCAGTGCACAAGTTAGGTACAGTTAGATAAAACTGTTGCTCAGATTCTTGAAACAGATTTGACCCAAGGGTTTTTCTAGCTATTGCAGAAACAGAATAAAATTGATGGAACCTCTCTTAGGGGGAAAAACTGCATTTTAAATTAAACGTGTTTTATTTGTCAATGCTTATGTTCGGTGTCCGTCTTACCGAGGCTTAAGTTGCTCTGGAAGACTGAGGTGAGGTCTTCCAAATTTGGGCTACGAATAGAGCATTTTGCATTTTTTTTGTCAGTGAATTAACCTTACAGTGTCCTTGATACTCAAAAACAATTTTCACATTTGATGGCTGTTTGGTAGCCAAGCGAAAATTGCTGGAGGTTCTAGAGATGTGTCATTTTGTTTAAAGCTATTAACAGGAAACTGAGCAGGAACAAAACTAGAGAGTTCTGTAGCCAAAATCTCTACGAAGAAGCAAAAACAGGATGGATATAAAACCAGCTCTCTACTTGTTATTTTAGAGCTTGTGGTTCATTAAAACTGACTTCCTGCAATTGTTCCCAAAACTGATACGTGGTGCATTTTTTAAGAAATAAAAGTGCTGGAGACTTTGGCTTCTGTGAAAGAAGGGCTTTATTGATTACAGACAGTAGGAAATAGATCATGTGAATTAACACTTAAAAGGGAATTGTCACTGGGCATTTAATGCTTTACAACGTTACTTTTTCTTCCCTGTGTGGTAAACAGAACTTTATAAACAGTCATCTCTGGAAGCTTTACATCTGCCTCCATCATTTGGTACTCCTCGCAGAGGTTAAAGCTGGTGTAATCTTTGGCTTTTCCGTATGAGGTTTTGGTGGTTTAGGCAGTGTTTCTGTCTCCCGTAATGTAGCATAACATACTTGTTGTTGCAGTAAAGTTGGCAGAATTTCAGATCTTCCAAACCATGTGAAGTGTGCCTTCTAAAACAACAGTTTACGAATGCAACGGAACCTACCAAGAGTCTGCAGCATGGAGAGGTCTGCTCAGTACCGAGATTGTCTGGAGATTGGGTGTGAGAGGTCTTGTGAATGTGCTGTCACCCTGAAGTCTGGGGTGCTTCATTTCAGGCATGCCTACCTGTGTGTTCAGAGCAGTCAAGTAATGCTTGGAAAATCATATCATCAAACTAGTGATTTTGAAACCTTACTGCGGTAACCTTTTGGAATACATAAAGGGACACACAGTTGCACTGAAATAAGAAGAATCACAGTCACACTAAAATGAGAGGGTCCAAAGACTCATGGTTGGTCCTTTCCTTGTGCAGTGGAGCACACTCCTTGATAGGTGTTGGTCAGCTTCCACTGATGTAGCAGACCTGACCTCATATAGCACTGCATTTGACAGTTGTTTCTTACTGAAATGCGTGAAGCAGTAAGAGTGACAGATTGGAGGAGGAGCAATGTGTTTGCTACAGAAGGTTAGGTTAAAGAGTAATAAATTTGTGTGAAAGACTCTTACTACTTCTGGTGATATCTTTCTTGCAGTTTTGGAACCCTTGTTGCGATTGGAATTACTGTTTGTGCAGTGATTGCAATTACTATTATTCTGTGCCTCACCTGTTCATGTTGCTGTTTGTATAAAGCATGTCGAAGACCACGGCGTAAGTACCTGTGTATCTATTTTCTTTTTCACATCTTTGAACAAGACTTACTTTTTTTTTTTTCCACATTGGACAATTGTGTTCCTATAAAAGGTTAAAATAATCTTGCCTTACCTCTCTGCTACAAAAGTTGCAATACCTAAATGTTAAAAATAAGCATTTAAGTTGCCTCAGAATGTGAAGTTGCAGAGAGATAGTTTGGAATATTTTCTAAGCATTTAGAAGAAGTTCTTTTTCCCCACCTCCCCAGTGTGTGGATTTTGGTTTTTTTGAGGGGTGTTTGGGGTTTTTTTTTGGTTTTTTTTTTGTTTTTTTTTTTTGGTTTAGGTAAGCAGGGGATAGAACAAAATTTTAAATTTTTCCCAGTCTCTTAAAAATATACCTGAAAGATACACCAAAGGCCCAGGACTGCAACAGTGCAATCTTGAACAAAGTCTATAATTGTAGCATAAAGAGGAAGGAGATCTTGAAAATAAATTATTGGAGTTTATTAGAAAGTGTTAATAGTCCCTTATTCCAATAAGAGATATGAACCAATGATCCAACGTCAGCTCCTACAAAAATCGATGACTTAATGTGTATTTGCCTTTCTGACTGTTATTTACAGAAAGACATATTAACACATGAACGTATTGGTGTGTAGACAACATAAAAAAGGAAACTCATTTGGGTGATCATGGTAGGAAGCTCCGTACCTAATAAAGGAGATCTTTGTCACCTTAATCCTTAAAAGCAGATAACATTTAAAAATGAGCCGTTTTTCCAGTCTCATACCAAATGATAGATAACTTGGCTGCAGGGTTGAGTTCCTGATTTTTAAAGAGTCCAAAAAAAAAAAATTCTTTGCTCTTTGTGGTTGAGAAACAAGGAGATAAGTTGGCTGCTATCCCAGTATGTGAAGGCTCTCATTACCACTGAGATCAATGGAAGGATATTTAGAGGCATACAGTTCTAAATCTTTTGTGGAACTTTAAAAATGAAATTATTCAGATTTTGAAGTGAGAAATTGATCTTAAGAGAGGATGTTTTTTACATTACTGTTGTTGACTGTCCCAGGTGATCTCCTAGAACCACCAGCACTAACCATGTTCCTTCTGCTTGTTTGTAGCTGTTGTGACCGCTACTACTTCCACTACAGTGGTTCACGCTCCCTATCCCCAACAACAGGGAGTGCCACCCAACTACCCGGTAGCCCCGTATCAAGGATATCAGCCTGTGGCTATCCAGCCACAACCAGGCATGCCGGTAGCACCGTACCCTGCACAATATCCTCCCCCTTATCCCATGCAGCCATCAGGACCCCCAGCTTATCATGAGACGATGGCAGGTAAGGCAATGCTGAGTGTTTCTTCATCTCTTAAGTAGCTAAAGAGATAGTTGCATTGGAGCCAATCTTGTATTATTTACATTTATTATTTTCTATGACTATATTAATGTAAATGTAAACAAATTATATAAAACTGTAGTGATGGTGGATGCTGTAATTCACCCTTGCTGAAGTTTCCCCATCACCATTTCTGTGTTAAGCATTGCAAGAGGAGACGTGGCTGGAGCTGTACTGGCAAAGTTCGGTGGTATGTGGGACTATCAGTGGATCCAGTAGAATGTTTCACTAATTCAGTTGAAATTTCAAATTAAAATCAAAGTCTAGTTAACATATATATAGTAGTTGGGTGTTTCTACATACACTTTTCTAATTTAATATTTGCTAAATGTTTTAATCTATACACAGATGGCATTTTCTAGTAGTTCGTTGCTGTGTTTATGGAATAACAAGTCTCTGATCAACTTCAGACAAGCTTGCTGATGACTAGCAGTTAGAATTATCAGAAGCTTTTTCTTCTGCTTTTCTTCTTTCACAGCATTGTTTTCATGCAGCTTTATTCTTGCTATTACTAATTACCACTTCTGGTACTAGCTGTTCTCTGAACAATTGGCTCCTGGCTGCTCAGAGAGGCCAAAACTAGGCTGTTATCTGTCCGAGGATCTCCAAGCCCTCTTACAAACCACACTGTTCATCCTTCTAGGTAACAAGCAAAATATAGTCCTGAATAGTAGATAATGCCCTTAGAAAGTAACTCTTTCATGACAACTCAAGTATACAATGTCTGTTCATGGTCTTAAGCATTTGTAAACCAGTTAGAAGTTGTACATTAACAATGTGCAAACCAGCCCTGCATGTAAAAACACTAACTTGGCAGGCCTGTTGACTTTATCTTTCTGTTGTAAACTCTGAAGAAGCTGTGGTTTTTTATGGGATTACCCCAGAATGCTCTGGCTTCATCTTTATCATGTGAGGGAGCCAATAAACTACTCATCTTGCTTTTCCTACTCTCTGGTTTCTCAAACTGTTGCTGGTTTGTTAGTTCTTAAAATATTTTTTTTTTCTGGGAAAATCTCAAAGCAATTTCCATGTTGCCAGCTGAGAATGCCTCAGAGTGAGAGCTCTTCCCTTTATTTCTCTTGTCTATTAACCAAGGGGCAGTCTCTTAATTAGGTCACATGCAAGGGAGAGAATACCTTCTCTGTCACACAGGAGCCAAACCCACTCACTTTACAAGATCAGCAAAAGATAACTACACTTGTACGTTCCAGGGATCTGATCAGGTGCTGCGTTACTTGAACTAACTTGTGCTGTTCGGCAGGCTGGAAAATGAAGGTGCCACTTGAAAGCAGCTTGTCTCACACTACTAGAAAATAGGGATATCTTCTGAGTGATATACATCTAGTATATAAGTTAAACTCTTTAATGTGCTCAGTAGCAGTGGGATACTTTTTCCCTTTTATTTTAATTTTTTAACTAACTCTGTGACACTTACCAAGAAAACATTTTCCCTGAAGGAATCCTAAGATGCTTTCTCAAGTCCTTTCTCTTTTGCCCAGTGGTTTATTTTCACTTCTCAGCATACGATCAGGTATATCTGGTTGTTTGTGCATCTCTGACTTCCACTGGCTGTTTTTTTGGACTAAATCTGTTCCTTTTTTTTAGACTATGTTCTCCCCAAAGGCTAACCATGTGCTTGTCGCTGCCATAATACACATGTATACTCAAGCATCAAAAAAAAACAACCCGCAAAAACAAAGGTTTTTGTGATCTTACTTCTGAAATGCAGATGCTTTATGAGTTAGCACAAACTGTTCTCAAGTCCAATTAAGATGCTAGATAAGTTGAACCTCTTAACTGTGTGCTCAAAACAGAAGTTGCCATTATAGATGTAGAATTCAGAATGTAAATTTTACAAATATGTTTTTTTTCTTGTGTTTTGCTTTTGCAGCTGGTGCTGGAGCACCTTACCCAATCAGCCAGCCCCCTTACAACCCTGCTTATGTGGATCCTCAGAAGCCCACCTATTGAAAAGATCTTCTACTATGCTTCTGCATACAAAACTTTTTAAAGTATAATTTGTGCTGTTTACACCGTGCAACTGTAGTATATTTTTCTGGAAGACAGCAATCTTTTGTCTAAGTAAAGTGAAAGTTAATTCAGTGTCTTTTTTTTAAATGCTTCAAGTACAAGGAAGGAGTATTTTTCTTGCAGAAGTTAATTTATACCTCAAGCAAATACAAAAAGAGATGTTGTTCTATATACAATGAGAAAAGCATGAAGAAGGAGTACTTCAGAAATAAGAACCACAATAACATTTGCTGTGCAATAATTTTGAAAGGAATGGTTGTTATCAAACACCCAAAGCTGTAGCAATCTTTTGCACAGCATTAAAACATAAAAATTTAATCTCTAAGAAACTACCTGATATATGTTATGTATGTTCTGCCTGTTTTGAAGCTACTATTGTTAGGTAAGCTACAATGTAATACATTTCACTTACCATTCAAAAGGGAATTTTCCTTTTTTGAAACACATTTGCCTTCAGTAAAGGGTAGCGAATCACGTTTAATTGTCTTTGGACTGGTTGCATTTTTCTGTGATAAATAGCATGAGTTGATAATTTCCTTGTTTTCTTTCCCAATTTTAAGGCTTAAAAACTGTGCTGTCATTGGGTGTTTTCTCAGGCCATTTTAATTTATAGCTAGAAATTAACAACAAAACCAAACTCTCTGCCACTTAGTAGTACAAAAGCTGAAAACCTGAAAATTCTTCATAAAAATTATTGAACAAGTATTTGTTGTCCAAGTATTATTGGACAAGCTTACTTAAGTCATACGTTGTTGATGAGTTTGGAAGAAAAATTAGCACCTTAATCAT
The DNA here is from genome assembly GCF_965183815.1 of Platalea leucorodia. NCBI lineage: Eukaryota > Metazoa > Chordata > Aves > Pelecaniformes > Threskiornithidae > Platalea > Platalea leucorodia. Next base: position 21,114,043 of record NC_138831.1, read on the forward strand.
ACGTTAAGCAGAAGTACCTGCCAGTGTCCAGTCCTGCCTCATCATAGGGAAGGAATTTATTTTACAGGAGAGATGCGATGTCACAAATAGATTGGGGTTTTTAAGTGCCTAGGGTTTGTCACTGTGTGTCTCTAGTGGGAACTGTAGATGGCAGGAACCTAGGAATGATAATCTTTATAAACTAAGTCTGCATTTGAATAATAATATGCAGGGGGGGATAAAAAATCCCAGCCCAGCACACGGCAGAGATTAAACCTCCCTTTTGTCTTCAACATTCCCATAAAGCTGAGTAGAGAACGAGGAGTCAGGGAAAGGAAGAGTGGTAGGATTTGGTCACAGCGAGGTAATGTATTTTCAGGAAGGTAGTGCTTGCAGTCGTGAAATGTCTTGAGACATCCTCATGAGTATTACCAGTGTTTGCAAGGCTTTTGGCTCTGTACACCTTGTATTGATCGAACGAATCATGGGGTTTTTTTTAGTGTCCTCTACAATTCTGTCTTTTCTAACATTGAGATACAATTTGTTATTCCTCAGTAGAGCTATCTAGTCTGTTGTGTGTATCACTGTGATATAATTAGTGAAATAATTTTGATATATCTGGTACACTGATTTTACTTTTTTAGAGAGGCCATTAAGCCATTTGTCCTGCAATTCTACATTTGGGGTATATTACTGTTTGAAAAACATTGATGGTGGCATTGTTTTACCTCGTATGATGGATGGAAACTTCTGCTGTCAAAGGCAGCCTTATTTCTCTTCCTGATTTTTGAGTCTATTTCTGCGTTATTCCAGTTATTTTTTTCAAGAAAGTCTTCAGGGCATTTCAGAAGAAACTGGTAGAAAGTTTTTATCATTGGGATTCATGACAACCCACGCCCCTCTGTTACACCTCTCCCGAGTGTTGAAGTTGATAGCATGAAGTGGTGCCAAGGGGCACTCACAGAGCATTCATGCCCTACATGCATGCCCTGTATCTGTGTGTTCTTCCTCTTTCCTGCCTTGTAAGCTGAGAAACTGGGCAATGCTTCCTTACACTGTTAGGAGTTATGTGAGAACAACTAAAAATGGACAGTGTCTCCTGTATGGAAGATGAAGTGTTTCCCTAGAAATCTGGAATCTGTGCGGGAGGGCACTGAATAACTGCAGAAATTCTTCCCTTGCTATAGATCCTACCCCTGTGTGTTTATTCATACAGAAGGAGGGCAGAGACTATTGTTACCTTTGTTAGCCAGCTGCCTGGACGGAGTCTGGCCAGTGAGATGCAGCCAGCGAGCACAGCTGCCGTGCAGCTCTCAGAGCACAGGTACAGCATTCTAGTGTTGGGCTTCATGAGGTTGTTACTCTGCACCGCTCTTCCTCTCCTCCATCTGATGTGACAAAGTGTACAGTTCGTGGCAGTGTTAGTAGAGTTATGTTTTGGTTATGAAAGGAAAATCTGCAATTTCATGAGAAGTTGGCTCAGTCATCTGCCATCATCCCTAAGGAAAGATAGTAGAAAAGTAAAGTGGCAACAATAACAGAGGTCCCCAAATCTGAAGTTTTGGTGTACATGATGTATACACTAAATAAATTTCCCTGAACACCACTGTATGTGGAGCGGTGGGAGGAGATGAGGGATAGGGTTAAGGAGCCTGAAAATGTTACACCTTTCCTTCAGTGAACATATGCTAATGAGAACTATATACAAGTGAAGAGATGAATCATTAATATACAAGAAATTACTTTAGTAGTAGTATTACTACTTCAGTTACAAAACTCATTGAAAGAAGAGAAAATGGTCCACTTAGGTCATAATTGGAGCATTTAATCAGATCTTTTCTTAGTGTATTAATCATCATTAATAATAAGGCATAGGACCAAATTTTATTTAGTTGTTGCCATGCAATCTGTTGAAACTTGTTTTCATATAGTTAAGAGAATGGGATGGTTATAGAAAAGAGAGAGAAGTTGATCCATAAACTTTTAGTTTAAGCACTGCTGATGTGTCAGTCCAAGTAGCTATTGCCTTCACATCAAACTAGTTATCCACAGTGCCATAGAGGAGGAGGAATGGAATTAAAATTTTAAATGTTGAAAGAGTATATGTTATTTTTTTTTATTCTGTAAGTGCCTTTGTTTCAGAAATGTTTTGTGAAATGAAATACAGTAGAATATTCTGTTGTACTGAATTTACTAGATAATCATTGTTGATTTTATTACATACTGTAACCTAGCTTTGTATGTTGTTTGTAGTTTAAATCTAAGTATTCAAAAGAAATGGCATAAATTCTATGCACCTTTGTAATAAATGCAGTGTTTGAAGTATATTTTATCAATTTTGTTTTCTTAGCCTGAATTTGAGTATTATTTAGGAGTGTATCTGCAAAGCTACATTTTACTTCATTGTGTTTGACAGCTAGTGTTACCAAGTGTACTTTAAGTCACATCGTATCATGAGTATCACTTTTGGTAGTGGAGACTGAAGCCTAATCGAAATTACAGGTTACAACATAAAGCAAGGACAATATAAGCTCCAGAATGATATTCTGACAGTATGCTTCAAAGCTAATCTAAAAGGGTTGCTTCTAAGGCCTTGTCTAGCCTAAGGAGTAAATTAAATGCCTGAAGTTTGAAAGCATTAGCCAACAAATCCCAAGACATTTGAAAAGTCTAGTGTAGACAAGATGGTAGACTTCAAGGAAGTCTATAATTTGATTGAAATTTAATCTCTTTTCAACATGTGTTTTGACTTGTGTGGTGAATATCGTGCCTCATTTATCAACTTGACCAATTGAACGTGTGATGCTTTCTACTCTGTGTGAAAACATTTTTGCTGAAGTTTTTGTGTACTTTCAATAGTTTTGAAAAAAAAAAAATGCTTTTGAAAGGTTGTATTCATGCCCCCGACTCATTAGTCTTTCACTTGAAAATATTTTCTTTGAGCAGGTCAAGAATGCTTTTTTATAAGACACCATGTAGTACTGAATTGGTTGAGGGTGTTCAGTATATAATCATTATTACCTTGAATTGCCAGCTAAGTTTCCAACGTAGGATTTAAAAGAAAAGGGGAGGGGGAACACAAACAAAAAAACCCAACCTCCTCCCCCCCCAGCTTGTTCTAAAAGAGTTGTTTATCATGGAATAATCAGGTAGTTTTGTAATGTTACTTCTTGAATTTGTTGGAGTTTCAGATGCAGGCTGATAATGTGTTGCAGGTGAAATGTAGATCATTTCACTTCCAATTTTATTTCACATTTTCTCAACAGAATTTCTATTAGTTAACTGGGGACAGCAGACAAAATGTATGCTCCTAAAAACCTAAATCTAGAAAACAAATATAATTAATGTTTGGGCTAAAAATTACTCCAGGAAATCGCAGAGTTACTTCTGATGTTTTTGTTGCCACTACTTTTTAGTTTATCTGTTTTTCTTTTCCCATGACTTTTTAGCAGGTGCTTCTGTGAAATATGGCTGAATTTAAGAAGTGACATACAGAGAAGCCTCCTGTTCAGAGGAAAGCTGTGTGCCTTCCCTTCTCTTTGCGCACAGGTCTGAGGAACAGGAGCTAGTGTTTTGTTTAAAACCTTCAGATTTCCTTTAACGAGCACATTGGGTTTCAAAGTTACCTTCACCTTCTAAAATTGCAGCAAAATGTTGTACGGGAGAGCAAACCACTGAACTAAAAAGTTAAGAGCCTGGGGTTAGGTGAGGAATACTGCTGGTTATGTTTTCATAATGTTTAATCAGCAGTTGTTTATGGTAGCGTGAATTTTTCCAGAACAAAACTTGGCATGCATCTTAAAACCCATGGCAGGGTTGCATGGAGGAGCTGGACACAAAGGAGGGAAAAACTTCAGCAATTATTGCCAAACAAGAGATTCTCTCTCTCTCTCTCTCTCTCTCTCTTTTTTTTAGTATGGAAACTTAGTATCATATCTGGGCATGTATGATAACTTGCCAGGTTTGCTGTAGCCAGTGGTTTGAGGCCTATTTTTTTCCCTCTGGTTAGTATTTGACCTCATCTACTTGTTAGTATAGCCTGCATCACAGGAACCTGGTGAGATTTACAGCTTTTAAGTAAGCTGTATAGGAGGGGAAAAAAGTACCTGAGTTAAGCCTGTTGGAGGTGAGATAAAGCTGAAGAAAATAAGTTATTTTATCTTTTCGAGAGCTCAGGCATCTGTATTGACGGAGTAGTCTCCTCTGCTTCACCTTTTTATGGCAGCCTCCACCAAGGGCAAGTTAGCCACGTTAGAAAGGATGTCCTTCTGTTGTAAAGTGATTTCTTCAGGTTTGAGACACAACTAACTACTTTTGTCAATACTGGATAGCGAGGAGGCTCTGCCTGGCGCGGTGAGGCATGGACCCTCTCTGGTTCCCCTGGGGCTGCAGCGTGCTGTGCAGGTTCGGAAGCGATGCCATTTCTGTCTCAGTGCTGTCCCTCCTCTCCTGCAAACTGACAAGTTGGGGGGCTGTTTCACTTTTTGTTTCTTTAGAGTGAAGAACAGTTCAAGATATGTATAAATCAACCTCTGATATCTTATTTCTCTTACTGCAGTTAAAGTAACTTTTGAATCATTTACTGGAGACTTTACATTCTAATATCTCTTGCTCCTGCAGTTGGTTTTCGTGGTTCACTCTCTGATGTTACTTTGGCCCTGGAATCAGGTAGGATCTGCTTTAGAGACTGCTGGATGGGTGTTGCAGCACAGCTGTGCTGTAAAGGAGGTCTTCAGCAAAACAAATTGTTCAGCTGCATTCTCAAAATACCAACCTGCAATATGCATAGAGAAAAAAAAATTACTGTTCTGTGTTATCTCTGTTAGGAGACTCTGCAGTTCATACTGAACATGTTAGCCCTTGTTCTTGGAAGCATTTTGATAAACTTCAGCCACAGGGGGTTTGTAGGTCTTTATAAAGCTCACAGACCACCTTTTCTTATCAGTCTGCTAAATTCTAATCAACGTTGCATAGTTTTTATTTTAACAGCTTACACTGTAAATGGAAGTTTGCATTTGCTATTACATTCACAGCATATAATACACAGTCTTTACACAGGCAGATTGGAACTGCTGCATTTGACCTTAATTAATATAACCATAAATAATTAATATTACTGACTGTAACTAACATAAACCCCATTATTCAACGGTTAAAATAACTGACTGTTCTAATAGTCTAGCACAGGCTAAACTTTCTTAAGCAGTAGTTCACACTACTGGGATTAATATGAATAAAAACAACTCAGGTCAGATCTTGCATACTACATGATGAGGTATTTTGTATTTGCCATCTTCACCTATTACAGCTGGGTTTATAAAAATGTGTTTTGAGACACAAAACAGTTGTTTGTCTTGTCTGTGGACATTTGCTTTGATCAGAGGCTGGACTAGGTGACCTACAGAGGCCCCTTCCAACCTCAACTAAATGATTCTACAAGTTGTAGAAAATAAGGTGTTACCTATGCAAATTCTCCAAATATTTTAGTCAATGAAGCATCATTTACTTTATCTCTGTATGTAGCTTTAGCAAAAATAAATTGCTGTGTTTGAACCCATGTAGTACCTCAGGTCCTTGAATCACCACAGGAAGATGCTTCGCAATGCAATGATACCTCTTCCTGCACTGCGACTGTTCAAGGGGTAGTGTCAGTAGATCTTAAAATAGAAGTCAGCAAGGCTGTCATCCTCCTTTTTGCATAAAGTTGCCTGAGTAATGGATAAGCTAGTAGAGGTGATCGCTTTCTTCATTCAGCTCCTGCCTAGCTTTAGTCCTGTCTGCTCGGTACAGTTCATTGAGGAAAAAGCCAGCTATACGTAGCTCAGCTTTCAGCAAAGGGGAAGCTCTAGCTGCGATCCCCATGGGCAAGAAAACAGATGGGTGGCTGCTGCTGACTGACGTGATAATCATGTATAGAACATGACTAGTGTTTTTTGTTGTTGCTCAATACTTCATTATTCAGTCCTGTGACTGTGCTTGATGCCAGAGTAAATTCCTTTTCTCAGCTAATACAGAGGCACAGCTTATCTATACCATGTTGGGAAAATGCGAACTGGCCTTGAAAAAAGAGCTGCTATCCTGTAAATTCTTCAAGGAGTGTCTGATGAGAACAGTCTGAGTTCTGTTATTTTTAGGTCATGAAGATAGTAAACCAGTAGCCCCATAATCTGTAAAAATGCTTGTTTTTTTCAGGGGGTGATCAGCTGTTGTATACATGATTGGATCTCTTTAATCCCAAGAAAAAATCCCAAGAGAATGTAAGAAGGGAAGAATTACTGAAGGTCAGTACAATCTTGCAATAATCCTAACAAAAGATTGGTCACTGTAAATGACTTAAGAAATAATGAATTACGGCAGTTCTGTAAGTATGCCTATGTCTGCCTTTTCTCTATAGGAGTGCAGCCTCATTTTTCCTTAGGAGTGTGAACTTTTCAGTTACAGAAACTGCCTTCATTTTTAAAAGCTATGGTTTAATTTTGTAATACCATGATGTTACTGTCATTTGTACTGGTGAAGGTGTAGGGTTTTGGGTTTGTTTGTAATATAGCCTGGGCTATACCACTTTAAAAGTCAAAAGTGGGAAGAAAACAATCAGTGTAGATGTACATGTTAGGGTGTTGTCCATTAGAGTGGGTGGATGGGAGGGGATGCAGTGCCAGAAGGGAATTTCCAGCAGAGGTATTTTCCTAGCATTTTTTTTTCCCCACAGATAACACTTCTGTTTATATAAAGTTTAGCAGTAATACACATCTCCCTTTTACCAAGTTGCCATACACACACCCTTTAGATGAGGCCATGAATTTTTTAAACACGTTTTTATAACTGGATTGCTGCAACAATTTAGGATTCCTTAACTGGTTTTTGTCCAAACTCCTCTTAACAGCTCATTTGGTCTGTTCACCCAAAGGAGGGGTTTAAATACACCTTATCTCCATAAACTTAAATTATGTGGACAAGTCAAATAGTTTTGTCATGCTGAAACTTCCATAGCATGTCTTGTCCAGTTGCCCTGGTGGCAGTTCTAGGTTAGTTACTATGCAAACATACACGGACTCAGGCGGCTTTGCTGTTATGTGCTTGTGTATCCTTCCTTGCTGCATTTAAGCAGGAAAATGGAAGTTCTCCAGATGCTACAAGGGACTTGAAACCTGATACAGAGAGGAGCAGTTGGCAGCTTGTGTTTTACAGAAACGAACAGGCCATGCCTGGTGGAGCTCTCCCAGCTGTTGCTCAAAGAGGAGGCTTAGCCCTAGGGAGATGCTGGATTATTACACTGGCTATTCCTGCATATCGGTTTCTGGGAAAGTTCTCTTCAAAAGTGAAAGCCAAGTCAAGAGCTCGCTCAGCACACTGGAGTGGGGCTCTTTTACACCAGGGCAGGACACAGCCTCTTGGGGTTACGACCAGAGAACTGGATGTTTCCCAGTTTTCCAAGGGCTTCCTTCCCACTGTAGTACTCTCCCTCCTCCTCCTCCTGGAGCCAGGCTTGTTCTGAATCAAGTATCTGTCAAAAAATGAAAAAAGCTTTCCAAATTATTTAAGAACACAAACCTGTAGGCTCATTTTAGTAGCACTCACACTTCCCTTTTTAGGGTCTAAGGTTCAGCTGATACCTGCAGCTGAGTATGAGAGCTGATAATCATACACATTTGAAAGGGTATAGCAACAGTTCTTCCTCCAGTCATCAGTGCTGTATCCTAGGAATGAGATGCTTATTCATCTTCACTGCAGTGCCTATCCAGGTACTACAACCAAAAAACTCAGTTATTCTGCACACATTTAAATATCCTTCTCTCACCTAGTAAGATAAATGCTCTCCTCAACATTACCATCTTACTCTTCTAAGGTAACTTTTTTAAAAAAATAAGTTCTAGTATTTTTTGTTTTGGCATCTCAATAGTTACACTTTCAGCAGATTCATGAAACAGAAAAATGAGTGAACTCAGGTGATCATTACAGGGCTTTGAATTTCTTGCTCAGAACTGAACTGCCAACTACAAGTTATTTCTAGAAAGGTTTTTAAAATCACAGTAAACTCTTTACTAATGTCAACGTGAAAATTTTGGAAGTCAAGCAAGAAAGTGTTACAGCTGCAAGAGAAACAAATATGTTCAAAAGTCTTTCATATGAACTCAGTGATCCCAAACATCTCAGCACATTCAGCATCATAAATTCAGCTATAGTCACAGTAAAATGGGGAACACAATAGTGAAATTTCCATTCCGTTCACAGCAATTTCATAAAGGATGAAATTCACAAACAGAACCAGTCATAAGCCATTGAGTGGTTTTGCACAGCAAAACAGTACATTGCAGTATAATTCTTACATCAAAATTTCTTTGCTTTCAGCTACATTTAGATGGTGCTTAAATAAAATAATCACAACAAAAAAATGTATCTTAGTTGTGCTGCCCTTGAGTGCAACCTTTAGATTATCACTTAATAAAATATATTATTTAAATTTCAGATTTACACTGGCAATGATTATTATGATTTAGATGAGGAAGGACAGAGATCTTTGCAAGATGTTAGCTAGCTGGAGTCCATTCCTTGGTCTTCTGCTTCTGGCTCAGAAGGATACAATTCATCCAAAATCAGCTCTGCAACAACAAAAAAATCATGTTTCAGAGAGTAGTTTTTCTACTTGATATAGTATAATTATGGCTGGTATCTGTTTGCATTTGAAAACATTCTGACTGTAGAAGGCTACAGCAAATATCTTTTTTCAAGGTTCAATGCAAACAGGTTTTTAGATACGCGTTTTGTCATACAAACTTCTCCCCCGCTTTTCTTTAATGCTTTTTTAGGCATTAAAGGAGAGAACTATCTTGGACCGCAAATTAAATTTAGCTATTAGTGGAAAAACAGTAAAGGGCACTTTGTTATTTTACAACTAGTTCTGACTTCTTATTACATTTAAAACCTCATTTTTGTTAACTAATTTTAAAAAGCCACTAGGACAAAAGCACAGTATTTTGTGTTTTAGAGGAAGGACATAATGCTAACTACGGGTTTGCAAGCACATGTGTGCACCACCATCCCCAAAATCACAAGCTGTTACACTGTTTTGTCCATTCCCAAGCATAACTAGACAAGGCATTAGGCAAAGTTCTAGAAAACTTCAGGACACTCTAAGCAATTGGAGTAGAATAAATACATGGCACAGCGTTTAGCATCTCCAGAAAAGTCACCGTAACTAATAGTGGCATGCTTGCATGACCTGCCTTACCGATGCAATATGTACACCAACAATGAAGGATTTATCACTCCAGCTCTGAGTAAGACCAGATGCCTTGTCTGGTAGATACCAGATTTTAGCAAACCACATACTGACATAAGAGCACAATCTTCACATCAGCTCTACAACATGCATGTAAATAATGCCATGAGCGAACGAAGAAATGGCATCAAGGTACAAGGAGAGGCAATTTCACAAGATTAGCTCGCTCTAGGAAATGGACACCAGAAGTGTGCAAAGCAAGGGGCAAGTCCTGATGGGCATGGGCTAGAGAAGCTTTTGGGGTAATGTAGGAAGGTTGGGGGTAGAAGAGGGAAGAGGAAGAAGAGAGATGTTAAGGGGGACGAGGGGACCAATTGCAGAGAGAAGGTGTAATGCTAGTTGGAGACTTGGAATAATTTTTTTTTTTTTTTAAATAAGGTAACATATAGTGCAGATTGTTCTATGAAATAGAGCTGGAGTATAGGATTTTGTTTGATCAGAGAGTAGGGGCATATTTCTATGGAGAGAACAAAACTATTAAAGATAGTAGAGTAGTGATTCAGTATAATGAAGATTTAAAAGCACGAGGCTACGGACTGCCTTCAGAAGTCTGAGCAACAAACATCCATGGTATTTGTTATATGGTACTTGTTAGATGAGGAAAGGGACAGAAGTGGAATTTCTATTTCTACAGCATGGAAAAAAGCCAACATTATAATTTCACTCGTTTTACCTTCACAGGCACTCAATTTTTGAGTCTTTTTGAGAATGGCTCTTATGCCTGGCATGGCTTGGTCATACTGATGGAGAACTTCCAAACAGTGTTCATGAAACAGTTTATCTTTCTGAGACAGGCTGTGTAAGAGTAAAACAGCATCCCGTAAAAACTGAATAATTTGTTCCTTATATGCACACAAGCTGTTCTCAGATCTTCTAATCTTCATCCACTGTCTATGTAACATTATAATTAGTGCCTTAACCACCTGCAAGAGGAAAAAAAGTGCCTCAATACATGAAGTAAAATTATAGTAATGGAAAACTTATTTCATTATGAACTTTACTGATTAATCTCTCAAACTTCCAAATTTCAGAATATTTTCTAGCAAGCAAAAGCAAGCTTCCTAGAAGGTGCCATCCTTTAAAGTACAGTACACTTCTTTTTCATTGTAGCTAAAAAAAGGGCAAAAAGCTATTTCAGCATTGAAACCTTTAAGTTCTCAGTAGATTAAACTCAGCCACTGTAGCGACGTACCTCGAGATTACATTGGCAGTCTGTACCAGGTAATAAAACTGCTGGACTGGAACACCGCATACACCTTGTCAGGAGTCTAACTGTCTATTACAAAAACACGCAGATTGCATTATAATGAGTACTAGGGTTCTGCAGAATTATCAAACAATTAAGCTGCAAATAAAGGGAGGTAGAAATGATATTTCATTACTAGATTCAAACATTCTTGTTTTTTTCTTAACAGTTGATCTTTTTTGCACCAAAAAATTGCTAAAGTTTTTTCCCCTGTAAAACTTTACAGAGATAAAATCTGCCTTGCACAGAAACCTTTTCAACCTTCTGATGAGAAAGGCTAACAAGGTGCAGTGGGCCTTAATTCACTGCATACAAATAATATGTTTACACTTAATGTAACAGTGTAGGTAAGGGGATAATGGAAATGGTTCAAAATTCTTTCAAATGAGAGCAGAAGTGAAGCAAATAGTAGAATCTCAGACAAGTCACCACTGTCAGTACAAACAACACAAATTAAGTTCAAAACCTATTCTTCCTATATATAATCATGACTATTATATAGCAAGCTAGCATTTCCACTGAATACAATTAATATAATCTTAACTTGCTACGGACTGCCTTTTATATATAATAACTCGTAAGATACAGTTCAGAAGTAATTAATACAATGAAAATGAATCCTAGATCTTGCTTCTTTTTACTCTTCTATCGATCTAAAAGCAAAATAAAGCTTAGTGTTGAACATTTACAGCCATCCTAGGATCTTTCTTGCCTTTTCAGTGACAACTATGACTATTATGACTGATGCTCTCTTTAAGAATAGTTACTGATTCAGTTTCAAGCAGCTACTCTTAAAAATCAATGTAATCCCTTACTGCAAGCCAATACTTTCAGTATTCTATTTCAGTTGGAGAAAGAACCTCTTTTCGGACAGTTTGTGCATTGCCCTGCTTCTCCCACTCCCCCAACTGGAAACAGCAGGAAAAAAGCATATGAACAAACAGCTGTGGTTACCTCTTGTTCGAGCTGAAGCCAAAGCATTTCAGATGCTGATTTATCCGGTCTTGATGTAATATACATGTACAGTGCAAGAAGAAGGCAGGTATCTGAAATAGAGATGACTTTGTTCTTTTCCCAACTAGTCAATTTTTTATGACAAAAATTAATTTTGTCACACAAGAAAACATTTCAGAAAATACATAGAGTGCTATCCTGGGACTCATGATACAGGCTCAACTTCTTGCTTTACTTCAGACATCTTAAGCAGTGCTAAAGAAACTGGTATCCCTAAACTTTATATATGTGTTTGTGGTAATAGTGTCCTACTTCATTCATAAGGAACTGGACAAAGACTATTTGTCATGCAGAGTACTGGGATCCCTAAACTCAACAGTGTCATGAGCGCAGAAAAATAAAACTTCAAAACTCCTCAAAAGCCCTTTTTTCCTCATCAACCGTTAATATAATAAACATTAATCTGGAGAGTAGTTTTAAAAATCCACATGGGTATCAAAAGCACTGTATGTAGACAGATACCACAAGACAAAATACTCTTCAAACAGTAACTGAAACACAGCACTAGAAAACAAGTTTTCAGGTAACATAGCAGGCTCTTTGTCTTTGGGGGTTTTAACACCTTGGAGCAAGGCCTGTTTGCATTACTTTTAGTTATGCTAACTAACATTCAACTGATAACAGTTCTCTGTGTTATGCAGTCTGTTACCTGAATGAGAACAAAGTTGAGCAACCAACATGTGGTGTTGAGCAAGAATAGACAAGAGTCTCAGGGTCAAAAGGACAGCAGGCAAAGGAGTCTCCGGAAACAGACAACGGAGCAGTATCTGGCTGCTCAGTAAGTGCTGAAAACTTCAAAAGAAAACTCAGTTAGAAACGGGAAGTGCACTGACGAGTTGAAAATACACTATTTCTTGTACACAGCATCATAATTTGTGCCTTTTTAGCCATTCAGAATATACCTGATCTCAACTTATGTGTCATTAAATACAAAATATATTAAAAAACATATTCTGTTACATTTGGCAGTCAGTCTGCAATTCATACTACGGCTGTGTATATTAGACCACGAGCAGACGAAATGTCTCACTTTTTAGAGTGGCATTTTACCTCCCAGAATGAGACCCTATGCTTTCATTCTTTATCCATATCCCAGCAACCGCAAAAAACCCAAAATTAATGTTATAGATATTCTGATCAACTGCATATGGCCTTAAGAAGTTTTCTCACTTTAAACTGACAGCTATGCAATGAGGCAACAGCATCTGCTTCATATAAACATCAGAGGCAAATCTTGTTACTGACTGGGGGCGATTATCACATGCATTAGCAGCAAAGGCAGTAGAAAGATCTTGAACTGTTTCTCAGAGGTGATCTGAGAAATGTGATATTCTCTCATACATGTCAAAACTTCTACTGTCATCTGCACAAATTAGTTTCAACAGAGAATGGAAATTCCTAAACAACAAGAGTCTGAAATAATTTTAAAGCTAAACCTGACTTACTTTATTAGCAAGTCCATTGTTGAATTTTCAGCTAATTTCACCAAAACTTTTAGGCTTTGGTTCAGTATACTATCAGTCTGGGAGCCTCTTGCAGCAGAAAAAGCTAAAACCTGAACCAGCTTTTTAAACAAAGAATGTTGATCTCGATTGTTATTGGGAGCATCCTGTGGAGCTACAGGCAGCCCTCCTTGTGTCCTGGTATCTTCTTTATTATCACACAGCACATTTTTGTCCATCTTGAAAACCTGTTCATCTCCAGCAGCAGAACTTTTTTCCACTTCAGTAGACAGCAATGTGTGGACAACATCCCAGCTATAAAATGCCAAATAATAAAGAACACCCAGCGATATAACTGTAGTTTCTTCAAGAGACAACCTGAAGTCCTCCTTACTTGACACCATATTTGTGTTGGTTCTGGAAGAAACAGCTGAATGGTTTCCACAAGAACCATTTACTGACTTGTCCGCCAATTGTACCGCTTGACAGTATGCACCAATATGGTGTTCTACCAAGGGCAAGAGATGCACGGCGCCTCGGATCTTGCAGCGTGTGAGGTGCAAGAATTCTTTCTGGCTTTCTGTTGCGCTTCCTTCAGATAGTCCTTCATCCATAGCAATCAAGTTCAATCCTGTTATTGCAAGTTTTTGAGCTTCTCGCAGGGATACAAGAGGAACAATTTCTTCTTGAGTTGTCCTGCTGCTGGGTAGTTGTGTGGACTTCCTATCCAAATAAAATTAAAAGAAGGGAAATATTTCAGAAGAAAACTCAGAGAACGTAGCTGAAATTTGAGTTATCCATATTTTGAATCAAATAATAGAAAGGCTAGAGTAGTAAGAGGTGTCTTCCCAACATAAAATGTAAACGGGGGGGGGGGGGGCGCAAAATCCTACTCCTTGATACCTGCATGGAAGAGCAATTTCAAAGCATTCCTACGTCTTGTGAAAATAGTCGGAGCTTACAGCTGAGTAACTTCAGCAGCTCACTATAAGCCATTGTCTGAAACTACATTTCAAACACTGGCTTCCCGGTTTCATGCTTTTGATAACCTGCCATATATTCTTATCTTCCCCTGATGTTATTTGGTAGCTTCTGGGAAGAACAAGTATTTGTACATTACTGATCTGTAATATGTAGGGGCCTTTAAAAGGACTGCAACAACAATAAAAAATTATTTTCTTGGCCAGAGATGAGAGAGAGTTCAGCTATTAACTAGTCAAACTGCAGCCACAAAGGCCAAACACACCACCGCTACTTGCCCTTGCCATTTATGCAACGAGACATGAGCTTTGCTATGAATCCACAAAACACAAGAATTACTAATAAAATAACATATTAGAAAAGCAAAGGTATTTCAGGAGCTACAGTCTACTTCTTGAAAGTGAAAAACGATTATATATATCTAATATTTGTATTTAAAATGCTTTACCGGTCACTATAAATATATCTTGGAAAATTGCACATAAATTGTATGTTACAAATTGAACATAGTTTAGACTTTGAAGATATAAAGCCTACTGTTCTTTTGATCACATTTTTGACATTTACTTCCCACTTAACTCATGATCATGTTTATAAGCTTCCCTCATTGCAATGCAAGTTTTATGGTTAACAATAGCAGCTGCTTACAGTCACTCTTAGGTTTTCAAAACATGTTTCTGTGCCTTCCCCAATATATAATTAACTTAGTTTATCTCTTAGTGTTGTTCTACTGTTTAATATCTATGATAATCAAAGATTAATAATCAAAGATGCAGAATGATGTTCCAAATTTTGCATTAAATGGCCTAAGCAAAACAGCATTTAACATAGGGAATGAACTATCCTACATGAATAAGCATTTCTTAGTATAGAGAATGCCACTATACTAAGAACATGTCAGATGCAGTTTAACAAAAAAAAACAAAACCAAACAAACCCAAACAATAAAAACCCCCAAAAACCTTACGATTCCAAATAGTTAGGCTGCAATACAGCTCCAGGTAGAGGCTCAGAGTTACTGCTAAGAAGATGGCAGAGTCCTAGTAATGACCCAGGGACAATGGGCTGCTTCATCAGTGCATTTAGTAAGATAGAACCTGAAACAATACATAATTGTCTTTGGAGTAGCTTTACCATCAACTGCAACATCAACAACAATGCAAAATTAGTATTTTAAAAGACTAGCCTTATTCACAGTGCACTCAACTTCAAAATAATTTTTTCAGTACAAATCTTCTCTCTCTACAAGAGAATGATTTTCAGAAAAATCAATTTAAGATATGATTTAAACATTAACCAAATTATATTTAGAAAGATTTTAATTACAATCACATATTAGCAAAATAGCTTGAGCCAAATGATTGTGTATCCCAACTATCCTGATGACTTGCCCTCCATGTTCCAGTCCACACATTAAAATTATGTGACGCATTCTGTTCTGAATTGGAAATAAAACAGTACCCTGAAGACTTCCTGGCGTTGACTGTTGTAAATGTTGCTTTATTGTTTTTACCTTCATTTAAAAAAAATGTACATTTTTCCTGTTTTTATATTGGTTTACAATAAAAAGCATAATATATTAATACTGAAAGAACCAGCCTTGTAATAAGATGCTTCTTGATCCATATCCTTCCATAAAGCAAAACCCAGGCAAACTTTTTTCTTAAATAGAATAACAACATAAGAATGTTGTTAGGATACAAGATAATAATATAATCTGAAACGTTTTACTGCAAAATCACAATATTCGAAGCAAAAAGCGACTAGCTGACCACCACTATTCTGTGCAGTGGCACTGTACATCGCAGGCTCCTCAGCATGATGCTGCTTAGTAAAGGCATCTGAGCTGTTCCTCAGAAATGCTCACTATTTCTGTATTAACAGAATTAAGTTACCTTGTGTGTTTCGTTTAGGTACAGAGTTGTAGGAACCGTTTTTTCCCATTGCTTCATGCTTCACGGATAAAACTTCAGGATGGGTTATGTTACTGTCTAAAACAAACAGTAATTATGAGTCTAACATGAGAACTATATCGCTTATATATCTATACCTATCCTTTACACACATTGTTAGCCATAGCTGTTATATAGTAAGTAAACAGACAGTACACCAGTAAAAGACATTTGTCTTGTATAACTCTGATACAACAAACAATAGTTAAGAGCTGTGATGCAAGTAGAATTGCTCCCCAAAATAAATTAGAAAAGTGAATAAAATTTCACCTTTACTGTCAGATGTTCCAGATTGTTCAGTGCTATTGCTCTCAAATTTTCTTTTAGAAAAAACCCATACCTTAAGTTGAATTCCCATCGCTAGCAGAGATTTACATGACGTTAGTTAAAAATCAACATAAAAGTCTAAAAAAATTTTAAAAAAATCGAGCATTTCGTAATCTTTCAGTCATCTATATATGTCACAATGACTAGCCAACCTGAAGCCAAAAGCCTTGCAGGGTTCAGAAGACAAATAATCAAGTGTGTTTTTCAAACAAATAGGCATATTGAGTTTTGTTACCATAACACAGTCAGGCGGCTAAAAAAATAGCAATACTAATGCTTTAAGGCGACTGTATTTTTCTTTTTGATGGAGTTCATACTGCCCATACAGTTTCAGATTGAATATTTTAACTGATAGTAATATCTCAGATTTTTCATGATTCTTTCTGTAAGGATAAGTTGATGATACCCAAATTTCTTCCATTTATTATTTCCTATTGGAAACATCACAGTTGGCTGCTATAAAAACCCACCATTTTTGTTTCATATTATAGCAACCTTCAAATACATGCATATATTAATTTCTTAAGCTTTACTCAGTTAATTTCAAGATACAATTTTGTGAGAATTACTGCCTTATACATAAAAGAGGAAATGAATATACTGTTTCAGTTGCTTCTTTCAATACAGCTAAATATGTACCCTTTAAGATAAAATCCCCAAAAAGGTCAGCTTTAAAGCCAAAATCACAAGAGTATTAAAAAAATGCATTAGATGACTAGCAGACCGATTCAAGAAATAGGCAAATTATTTCCTGTTCTTCTTTATTCAGTGATAAAGGCAGATTAACAATTTGGATATTTTAGTTCATCACATAATAAATGAAAGCTTTTCATCACGGCCAACAGTTCACATCTTGGCATCTGGTATACAGGCATTACCAAGGTGTGAATTAAAATGATCTTGATGCAAATTTCAGTCATAGCTATTTAACGCCAATTGGTATAAAACGGAAAGAAATTTAAGCAAAACCAAAATAAAACAAGCACTTGTTTTTCTCTACAGTGAACTTACTGAAACTGTTCAGGCACATAGCACAAAAATCCTTATCTAAGGCAGAAACGTTCATATGCAGCTAAGTGTTGCAGGCTGTACATGGGTTTACCTTCTTTGATTGAAGTAGTTGGGGCAATCAAATTTACTGAAGAACATGATGGTCTAGTGGACATTTCAGCACTGAAGGATTCCTTTGTAGGAAAAGATCTTTTTCCAGGCTGTGGAGAACATCCTTCTGATTTCACTTGTATTCCAAAATTCTTTTTAGGGCTAAAATAAAAATCAAATACTTAGATGAATCAATATTTCTTTTTCATAGATGTTTTAAAGGTATCTCACTATAAGCTCTTTGCATTTCTGTCACAGATACAAGGAAGGCTCCTTTTGAGCAAATTCCACAGAGATCAATGGACTTTTTTTGGTTGTATTTTTTAAAGACAACAGAGCCAAGAGTTACATGGAGAAAGAAAACTCCTTTAATAGTTTAAGCACACATATTGTAAAGAGGAACACAAATTCATTCTCCAAAACTCCTACCTTGGCGCTAAAACTGTCTGAGTAACATGTTTATTTCTTTCACAGTTCTGAAGTCGCGTTCTTAGTTCATTCATTTCTGCATCTTTGAACTGCAACTCTGTCTGTAATGACAGTAACTGAAAGAGGAATTAAAAAGACAGTTTTACCGTTACCGAATAATTTAGAGGTGTTATAACTTGCAGAGCAACTAGGACTACCATAAGATTTCAAGATTACCATCTACTTACTGTAAACTCTGCATAAGATCTCCATTTTTATGTATGCTAGTCCAATTAATACTATCTTAGAACCAAGTGTCAAAATTTCAGGCAAGAAGCATATGACTTGTTAAGACAGACCAAGTGCCATGCAGAGCATGACTACAGTGAGGCTATTAACAGCAGAGTAAACAAGATAAAAGCAGCCACTGTCCTCTTCCGGGCTTTCAGAAAGATGACCGCAACAGGAATAGCAATCTGATCAGACTCATAAAGCATATTATGTCGCTTTTTTCCATTTTAAAATACATTCCAATTTTAATGTTCTTGGGTTTGCTTAAAAAAAAAAGGCAACAAGTAAACAAAAACCTCTACCACTTGAATTTTACTCTTTTATTTTGGCAGAAGAAAACTCTCAGCAAGTTCTTACAAATGCTTTCTTCTAGACAAGAAAATTAAAGCATACATCATTTGGAAATTTCACACAAATGTTATTCCTTTGACTAGATGGTCTGTGACATCATTAAGTCATACAATTAGCTTCTGCGTGTGATGTGCAGGTAATTGACATTATTTACAAACCTTTTTGGAGAACTCTTTTTCTTTTTCACTTAAGGTCTGAGATTTTTGCTGTTCCAATAGCATGTACGATCTTTTCTGTTCCTCCATAGCATACTCCATCTGCTGCATTGAGTCACGCAAAATTTTAATTTCTCCATTTTTAGTAAGAATTTCATCCTGCATTTCTTTCAGCTGCAAACAGATGAATTCCATTAAAGGATGTATATAACCAAATGTATGTATTTATATCATTATGTGGCTGAAAATTAGGTATATTTATACTTTCTAGGGAGAAAAATGCTCCTGTAACCCAGTTCAGAAATTCTGCAATGTTGCTTCTAACCTTTTCCTCATTAAATCTGGCTCAGCTACTGTTTTCTCTATCAGAATTATAAAATAACAGCAAAGGCATGTCTTCATATACTGTCCTGGTGTCTGTAAGAGACCATTCTTCTCTTTGCCCTTCTCTGTGATCATGTTCTTTTTTTGAAAAGTATTCTAGTCACACACATCAATAATTTATTCATTGTTTGGAGGATAACAATGATAATGTAATTATCGTATTTCATCTAGCATGGCAGCCAACAAGCACGCTGTCCTAAGACAAGCTACCACCCCCAGACAGTATCTTCACGACATATATAGTCTCTAATACTTTTCGAACAGCCATCACCACTCAGAGACAAGACTTTGGAGAGATAATAAATGAGTTACTCAGAAAAGCATGGAGAAAAAAAGCAGAAAGACACGTCTATACCACTATGTAAAATTACGGTTTACCCCCATGTTGAACGTGGTGTACAGGTAGGAGCTTCTCCAATAGAGAAGGATATAATAGAGCTGGGAAAGATTCAGAGAACAGAAGTAAGGGTGATGAGAGAAAAGTAAATAGAGTAGGACCCTCCTATCTGGGAGAAAGCACAACTGTGAGGAAACAAAGGTCTATTGAGGTGCGATTGCTATGCACAAGTTATTCCTTGTTTACTGCCCCTCATAACAGCCATGATCCATCCACTGAAAATCACTAGGTGCAGAGTTAAAAATAAAATCAAAGAAGAAATTTCTTGACACAACGTGTTGTTAAGCTGCAGACCTCTTTCACACTAAAAGGTATCCAAAACCAAACGCACAAGTGTTTAAAAAAACACATTATAAAATATTAAATACATGTATAATATTTCTGGATCGGGAAGTACTTACATAACATTTTACCAGAGGCTAAAAGACTATTCTGGTAAAATATTATCGTAAACTTGCTCAGGTCTTATATTCTTCCTAAGCTGCCTGCCAAAAAAGGATGGACTTGGTACACGCGCATTTGTACCTTCTTCCTTTTCTGCATCTAATTCTTGCCTGTAATATCTTTCCATAAGGGATCATCAGAAGGTAAAGTAACATAATACAACTTTAAAGTCACTTTACTTTCTCAAATCTTTAAGTTGCACAAAACCACTCTTTGCTGGGGAGCTAACAGGGCAGGGGAGAATGGATTTGATAGGAAACAGGTAAAACCGACAAATTTGCTAATCTGAAATGACTAAGAAATCAAATATTGCTCTCAATATCACTAGAGCTGTTTCTAGTATGATGCTTTCAATAGATCCATGGATTTCAAAGATTACTAATCAACTTGATTAGAATGAAATACTTGGAACTGAACTTATCCCATGTTTCAGTTAGCCCTATCACAAAATTTGATAATTTAGAGGGGAAGGAAGATATTGCTAACCTTCTGTTTAATTTCTTCATGCTGTGTTTGCAGTACTTCAAACTGGAATGCATCTCTCATCAGACTATCTTCCGTACTGTTTCCTGTTGCAGAATAAAAGCCAAGATCTGTTCTGAAGCACGGATGACGTATGTACATCACTGATGACTTAACATCAAGATTTTGTTATTTGCTATTACACATTCGGCAAGGCCGAACCGCGCCCCCCCCGCACGGCCACACCGACCTTTCAGCCTCCCTCCCGCAGCGGGGTCTCTGCCGCGGGCCAGCTCCGCCGCCCGCCGCTCGGCGCTGCTCGGTCCGAAGGCGTCCCGCCCGCCCCACGCCTGTTTCGCGAGGCCCGCCCGGGGCCCGGCGCCGCCGGCAGCCTCCTGCGACAGCGCCTGCGAAGCCAGGATGTCGATCTCCTCCAGGTCGTCCGCCGTGAAGTCGTCGTTGTCCCCGAAGGGGTCTCCCGGCCCCTCGTCGGGCCCAGCCGCCCCCGAGCTCTTGGGGCGCTTGTGGGGCGGGAAGCCGTTCACCAGGGCCCCGCCGCCGCCGCCCGCCGCGGCCGGAGGGGCTGCCCCGGCCCAGCCCGCCCCCCACAGCGCCGGGCCGCTCCGTTTCCGCGGCCCGAGCGGAGGCTGCGCCGCCATGGCGGCGGACGCTGGCGGCCTCCCCGGCGGGGTCGGGGACGCTCCGGGCACCGGGACCGCTGACGGCCCCGCCGGCGGACCCCGGCCCGGCCACGCCCCCCCCCGCGTTGCCCCGCGCGCGCCGCGCCGCACCACCCACCAATCACCGGCGGGCAGGGCTTCCCTCAGGCCAATGGGACAGCCGCCGGGCCTACGGCGGCCCCCGAGGGTCAAACCCAGCTCCGGCGCGCAGCGGCTGGCTGTAAGCGTCCCCGCGATTGGCCGCGGCCACCGGCGCTGCAAGCGCCTCGCTGATTGGCTGGGCGGCGCGCGGGCAGGCGCTGAGCGGGACGGTTGAGGGCGTGGGGAAGGCTCGTCCTGTCAGCAGTGTGAGGGAAAGGCTGCTGACGTCAGACCGTTAGCAGGTGATGTCACAGCACGTCGTGGTGAGGGGTGGGCCTACTGATGTAATGCCAGGCGCTGCCCTACGGTGTGGTGGCGGTGGCAGCTGGGCGGGTGTGGTCACATGAGGCGGCTGGGCCTCATGCAGCATCACAGATGCAGGCTGCAGCAGGGCTGCCATGCCAGGTCAGTGATGTCATGAGCAGCACCTGGTGATGTCATGGTGTACAGACCCTGCAGGGCAGGGCTGGTGGGCTGCTGGGAGCCAGACTGGATGCTGGCCTGTCCTGTGGCATGGTCATGCTGGTGCCCTGAGCTTTTCTGTTGCAAGATGGTGCCAGGCCACATGCTGGGAGGGTGGCAGTGACACATCCTGCTGGTGCATGCCTGTGCATGGTCGTGGCGCTGCCAGCCATCAGACAAGGCCACCTCTGCTGCCTTCACCTCTTTTGGAGACTTACAAACAATGCTCTTACCTCTCTGGCACAGGATTGCGGAGAAACTTTACAGATATTTAGACAAATATGGATCCTAGCTGTTGTCCTAGTAGGTCATTTGTGTTCTTGATCCTTTCTTTGTGAGGACATCCTGGGGTAGCTGCAGAGGAACACAAGACTACAAGTAAGCAATGGTGATTTTGCTTGTACCCCATGGGAATATGAGACACAAGACTGAAAGAAAAGGAAATTTTATTTTTACTCGACAAACTCATGCTTGTGAAGACCAGAAAGCACTTACTCTGATTTTCTGTTGCAGACTCAAAGGGATGTTTTGTCCTCAAAATTTGTCCTTTTTTTTTTTAATTGCAGTCCTAATCTAATACTTAAGTCTATAGAACAGCCCATTACAAAAAAGACACTTTGCCCTGTAATATTTGCCCTCATTAGTATTGCCAGAAAGGTAGTAATCAGAGTAATTTTTCACTTTCTCTGCTAATTCATTGGCAACCATGTTGTTTACTGGCTAAATGCTTAGTTGCTTTAGCAAAGAAATGGGATCTTAAATAGGTTATTTTCATGTTTGTTTTTTTTTCCCAATGAAGTGGGACCAGTAAGAGAGAATAGTGTCGGGGAAGTGCAATATTTGCAAAAATTCTGTACTAAAAACCTCCTATTAATT
Organism: Platalea leucorodia; assembly: GCF_965183815.1. NCBI lineage: Eukaryota > Metazoa > Chordata > Aves > Pelecaniformes > Threskiornithidae > Platalea > Platalea leucorodia. The sequence continues at coordinate 21,136,416 of NC_138831.1, forward strand.
TACTGGGATTAACTTCCTTTTGTAATCGTATCTTGGTCTGTTTTTAAAAGCTGTATAAAGCGGATTGAAAAATATACTTTCCAGCTGATGTAAGCTCTGTATAACTTAGGTGAGTATGAGGTCAGAGCTATGTTGATAAACTTTTTAAGTGTAGACTAGATAATGGTCTTGCAGCACATTTTTAAAACAGGATTAGTAGCAATTGTCAGTGCTATCAATCAGTTTACAAATCACTTGATGGTCTTTAAGTGAAAAACACTGTGCTGTTAATATGACATATTTCTGATTCTGTCAGAGATTTCTCTTGTTAATTTCTCTCTTTCTCTCTATGTGCAGCAAACTTAAATTATCACTAGACTGTAATTTGCTTTATCTATCCGCTGCTCTGGCACAAGCAGCAATAGCTTGTGATCAGCCAGTAAGGCCAAAAGAAAAAGAAAGCGCTGAGGGTCAGTGTTCTCAGCTGTGCTGTCTCATCCCAGCTTCTCTGCTAAAGTGACTGCAGCTGATCCCTCTGAACTTAAGCAGGCAGGGCAGCTGTATCTAGTTGGCAGAGGTGCACAAAAAAAGGAGTAGTCTTGGAGGGAGGCAATGCTTTTATCACTTTAGTTCTGAGGTACTGGCTTAAGGTTTTCTTTTTGTTTTTCTAAGAAGCTGTGTTTTATTAATTAGTGTACCAAACTGGGGAAATTATGGAGGGATTTGATGCTTAAATCATTGAAGGTACTGTTATTTGTATTCAGAAATACTCTTTTTCTCCCTGTAGTGGGAATGGTAACCTAATGCTTGTCTTTGTAGTCTAGCGATAAAGAAAAGGCAGCTCTTGCTTTTAAGAATGGTTTTATTTGATTATGTTTAGAAAGAGATGCTTCTATGAGATGGAGTAAAACCAAAATTCCTTGTTTTGTTTAAAACCTCTTCTTGCAGGTTCTAGTGCTCTGTTTCAGCTATTTATGTTTGCAGAGACACGTATTGAGACCTTAATTTAAGTAATCTAAAAGGAACTTGATTTAGACTTTACTTGGTCTTAATGCTGCTTTTTTTTTTATAAATGAATAAGTTTGTGCTATCATCATTATTATTACTATTTTTTTTGTTATTATTACTTTTAAATAACAATATACTGTATAAGTGATATTGCTTCAGTTTTATTTTCTCCTTTTCTCCTAACTGAAGTTGAGGAAAAATGGAATTATAGAATACTTGCATGCACTTTCTTTTTAACAAGGTAAACCAAGATACTGACTCTGTTTTCCTCTACTCCAGGTGTTCCTGGTAAAGAGAAATGACTTGCAGATGAACAGAACAACAAGTTAAGTCTGAGTCGATGAGCTAAAAAATTATTTGTGAAAGAAGGTTATATGTATTGTAGCTGTTGCAGGAATTATGCAGCCGCTATCTAGTCCATGTTAGGAATTGTGTGGATGCCACCTCAACAGGGCTTGGCCCTAGGTTCCTGCTCGAAGAAGACAAGTTTCCAATCTGCTGAGTAAATAAGTGGTTTACTTACCCAACATGTAGAGCAGCTCGAGCTGGAATTATTGGAACCCCAAATACTCTCTAAACCAGCCCACTTATATAAATGGTTAGCTTAATAATTGGCAAATAACTAGTTTCTTGATGAACCCTTCCCAGAGTTTGTTTTAAATACTACTGCCTATGGAATCATTTTCTGTCAGGGAGATGAAAGTCAAATAGTTGCATATCTATTGATTTCTTTTTGTCTTTCTGTGGCTTGCTTACCTCGAGCCTTAAATGTGAAACTCGCTGAGGAGAATACAGGAAATCAAAGTGTGACTTTACCGTTACGTGACAACTGTGGCATCTTTTTGTTTTTATAGCCAGACCTTCTTACCTTCTTATTTCAATTGAATGGTCCACTTAGGACTAGTGGATCCAGGCGCCAGACCTCAATCTAGTGAGCATTAATCTGTGCTATCAGTGTTATAATATTAACATTTACTCTTGTAGTACTTCTAACTACTTTTCATTTGCTTGCTTAGAAAGCTTTTCTACTCTGATCTTTACTGAAGTTTCTCACAAGTGAGTTAAAACCAGATCCCTTAATATCTGTCCTGGCTTTAGCAGAACCTTGTCTGACTGACTTGCAGTAAAACCAGGCTGCATGTAATTGGGAATTTGTGTATATATTCACATGGGCACATGCAGCCTGGAAGGGAGAGGCTCTTTAGCATAATTAAGCATGAAGTTTAATAACTTACGTCTGGATTTGTACAGTTCTTAGTGCTGTTAACAGTAATGTTACGTTTATTCTGGAATACTAGTAAGAATTTCATAACTTACTTAAATGCAAGCGTTGTTTCTTTGTCCATTATCTTAATGAGTCTGGAAATGAGTAGCTGTCTTACTGCATTTGTGATAGTGCTATCAGGGTGTTAGAGGCTTTGAAGTCATGCAGTGTAGATATGGTAGGGGAAGTCTGTATTTCACAAATGCAAGGGAAGGGGTGGGGAAGTGTTCTGAGATAAGCACCTGACAGAACATGCAGAATAAACCCAGAGATTGTCTTAAAGCAATGGTAAAACTGTGTTGTGCAGGAATAATGGTCTAGACCAAGTAACAAATAACACAGGCTTACTCTTCTTTTTTTTTTTTTTTTTTATTGCTTTCACATAACTTAACTAGCAAGTGATGATTGTGACTGCTCAAATGTAGGGTGATACAGTCCATGTGTACCTGGGTGGCTTTACTAGTGAAGTCTCCAAAGCTGGAGAATTGGGTTTTGTGTTCTGATTCTCAAAACACTGAATAAAAGACTGAAGTAACTGGATGACTGATATGTCCACGTAACAGCAGAGATTAATTTTTTTAGCGTAATTTCTAAAGTTTGAGGTACTGAAATGCAACTGGACTTCAGTGAAAATATGTTCTAATAAAATCTTGATCCAGATCTGAGACTTGATTAGGAGAGGAAGTAGTATGGAGCTAACAGCTGTGAGTGAGGGGAAAAGAAAGCACAGAAATCTGTTCGTTCTTCTTGAAGAGGAGGTGAAAGAAGATTTTTTTTTTTTCTTTGCTAAAAATCTCTTTAGGCTATAAAATGGCATACAGAATTATACTCTAGCTAAGCTGTGAAGTGGGACTGTCAAACTAGGTGATAGCATCTGGGTTTTGGACAAATGTCTATAGTTTTGTCATTTGAGGTTCTTGGCCCTTTTGTCTTGGTCCTGTTACTTGCTACTAGAGGAAAGGGAGGGTAAGAAGTCTTAATCATCTTAATTGAGTAACATCAAGTAAGGAGGCACTACAAGAATTCTAATGTTGTCATAATGTTACAAATAATTTTGTCCAAATTGAGTAGGAACTTGCTTTCTTGAAGTAGATTTAAACAGAATGAGTCTGAAGAAGCTTTAATTGTAAATGTAGTGAGACTTTTATTTGAATGTTTCAACGTATCAGGTGGTGGAATCTAGCAAAAATAAACTGTTGGGGGTGACCTGTAATTCACTAGTAGTTTAATGAACGAACTATCAGTCCTGCTATTGCAGGTAACTGGGCATTCCCCTGGGAGCTCTTCCTGTGTGGGATGAGGTTTGGCTCTGTGATGAGCTGTTTTCCTGTACCCCTGTAATTACAGCTTTGATGATTTTTTTGACCCTTAGATTAAAGGGACAGAGGTTTGGGGAAAGTTCCTGTAAATACCTTCTGTAAATTCTAAAGTTGTGTTAAATTGGTTCCTAGTAACAGCTAAAACACTAGCCAGAACGAGTTTTTTCTTCACACTTCTACTGATTAATGGGTACTATCTGGTCATCTCTAAATAGCAGTAAAACTGGATCTAATTTTTAAAGGCCTGCAGACAATGGTTTTTCTTTTTCTTCCCTTTAACTCTCTGGGCATGGCTTTTGCAGCTGGTGAACTAGAGGTGGTGTCAGGCTCTTAAAGCTGAGAAGCAAGGAAGGTGGAAAAGATTAAGACGTGCAGTTGGGGAAACAAGATATTGCTTAGTTTCCTCAAAGGTGAGATCCCTCTGAATTCTAACAGAATTCAGTTTACTTAACTTGTGCATGTATTTTCAAGTGTGCTAAATTCCCAATCGTTGCAGGCAAACAGGCTTTCAAAAGAAAACTGATGCTTTCTGGGCCACCTCTTTTCCTGAAAATGACCTCTAGGTTCTTGCACCACTGTTACTGAAAACTGTTTCTGTGCTAGCGAGACAAGGAGGGGATATCTTTAAAATGTCTTTGCTGTTTTGTCATGCAAGAGCATCTTGGCCTTGGGGTTGTATGTCTAAAAAGAGACGGTGAGGTATTTTTAGATTTTGCTCATATTGGGTCTTGAGAAATGCGAGTGAAAAGGGCGCAAGGGGAGATAATCGTCATGTCTGCCTGGAATGCTGCGATGGAGTGGATGTCCTGTGAGAGCGACTGCGACAGCCCGGGGTGGGAATCTGGTGCTCCAAGTGGGCAAGTGGAGGAATTCAGAGGAGTATGTTGCCGTCGAACCTGTAGATGCTGAGCAGGAAACCTGCATGTAACCTACTCCTCCTCTTGGACTGCGAAGAACTAGAGAGGAGGAAACTCGAGAAATGGGGGGCCACAAGCGCTGGAGCCGAGCGCGGTCAGGGAGCGGCCGGCGCTCAGCGGGTGCAAGCGGCTGAGCCCGCGCGCGCCTGAGGCGGGACGCGAAGCACGGCCGGCCGCTGGCCCGGCGGCGACCCGCGGCGCGGCTGGGCGAAGCCCAACCGTGGCGCTCTGGGGCTGCGGCCGTCTCTCGCCGCCCCGAACCCCGCTACGGATGGCTCCGCGCCCCGCGCGCTGGGGACCCGGGCCCGGGCCGCCTCCCCGCCCCTCCCGCGGCGGGCGTGCCGTGCCGTGCCTCGCCCCGCCCCGCCCCTCGGCGGGCAGGTCCCGCCCCGCCGCCAACAAAACAAACACGGCCCGGCCCCTGCGGCGGCCCAATGGCCGCCCGCCGTCGCCGGGGCCGCCCCGCCCAGCGCCCGCCGCCGCCAATGGGACGCCGGCCTGCCCGCCGGGGCGGGGCGCCGCCGTGCGACGCGGCTGTTGCGCGGCGCCGCCATTGGCCGGAGGCGCGGGGGCCGGGCCGGGGCGGGCGCCGCGGCGCTGGCAGCGGGCCGGGGCGGCGGTAGCGGCGGCGGGGAGGTGCGCGCCGGCCGGGGCGGCCATGAGGACTGAGATCTCCGCGGCGGCGGCGTTCATCACCCGCCTCCTGCGGGCCGCCGGCGGTATCGGCGAGGAGCAGCTGCGGTGCTTCCGGGAGTGTCTGCAGGAGGCGCTGCGCGGTGAGCGGGGGCGGCGGGGGGGCCGGCCCGGCCCGGCCGGTCGCCTCTGCTTCTGCCCCACGAGGGGTCCGGCGGAGGGCAGCCTCCGCGGGGCTAGAGGGCGGTGGGGCTCCGGGGCCGCGGTAAAGCTCCTCTTTGTTCCCTCCCGCAGAGCACTACAAGCACCACTGGTTCCCCCTGGTGCCCTCCAAGGGCTCCGGGTACCGGTGCATTAGGATCAACCATAAGATGGACCCCTTGATAGGAAAGGCAGCGGGGATGATTGGACTGAGCCACGAGAGACTCTTCCAGCTCTTACCCAGCGAATTAACTCTTTGGGTCGACCCTTTCGAAGTGTCCTATCGCATAGGTGAAGATGGGTCTATCTGTGTCCTTTACGAAAGTCCCCAGCCTGGTGGGAAGACGACCAAGCCGCTGGAGAGTAGAACCAGCTGTAAGGAGGAGTGGAGAATTGGCAGATCCAGCCCTTCCAAGAATTACAACATGATGACAGTTTCTAGTTAGAAATTGCTATTCCTTGTACAGTGATGTTTGTATCCCAGTTTCATGGTAAACTTAGATGTGACTGGGATTTTTTTTTTTTTCCACCCTATAGTCATTAAAGTTGTACTCCCAAGTTCTTTGTGGCCAAGGGCTAATGTATAAAGCAGTTCTTTACACTGTATGTAACTTTTGAGATTGTGTACTGTAAATGCCCTGTACAGTCAGTTGATTGTTTTACACATTTATATTTTAAAAGAATTTTGGCTATTTGTAATAAAAAGCAATATTGTAGCACTCTTTATGATGGCTTTTAGTTAAGATTAACACTTGTTAAAACATTCCTCAATTTGCAGAGCAATAACACGAAGCGGGTGGGAAACGGATCTAACAGGCTGCACATAAATCTTTCCAGTGACTTGTCTGCACAGACTTCTCTCAGGGTCGTTCAAGTTTGGCTGCAAGGCACAAATAACTCTTACTTTTCCTTTTTCAAAGCATGCATTTATTTGAGGGCTGGATTCCATCATGCCCCAACATTTTGACAAAAAGAATTGGGGACTTAATTTGTCTTGTTATTTCTAGTTATTGGAGTAGAACAATAAAGACTTGCTCAAACTGCTTTTGACTTGGTCTATTTTGTCCCAGCTGCCCTCCCCCCTGCCCCGGGCTTTTTACATTGCTCTCAAAGCTTACTCTAGCTATTTCTAATCATAATCAGATAGCTTCAGAGTTAGAAAGGTGAAGCTCTGAACATTGATGTTTTTTTCAGATCACCACAAAATGCTTAGTTTCAGTAAAGCTTGCTGGCTGTGTGTCTGAGTAGAGCTGAATGGTCTGTGTAGAACTGTGTGGTTTCTTTTCAGTGTGTGCAAACTGAATGGCAGCAAAAGTACTCTTCTAACATTTGATCTATTGCAGAAAATGTTTGAGCTTATTGGGAAATGAAGTTTGCATTTAAAACTTAAACTCTAGGAAGCCAGAGTGAAACGTTGATCATCAATACTGTGTAACTACTTTGACTTCTGGAAGGTAAAAACTTGCCGTTTCTGGTGTTACATTGAGTTCCTTCCCATTTTGTCAGTCTCTCTAATGCTAGTTGGGTACAAGTTTATAAAAGTATCAGATACAGTGGATTTGATGTAATAACAAAACTTTGTGTTGCTGGTTTACGTGGAGACACGTAGTACTGATACTCCAGTAAAGGATTCAATTTACAGATATTGTGATTCCTATTCTAAGAAGCAGTAGTTTGTAATCCAGCTATAGGAGACTGTATAGTGTTTAGCATTGCTGTTTTTTTGGTAGCCTGGTGTTTGAGCCCAGTTGATACTTGATGAAAGAGAGCTTTTGTCTAGTGTTCGTATGTCAGAAAAAAAATATCTTGCGCTACATCAATCACATGGTAAAACATACAGCAAAGGAAGGGGCAAGTCTGGGCAAACTGGCAAGGGTAGAACTCCAGCTTGCATAAAGAGGGCTTTTTTGTTTGTTTGCATTAGAAAAAGCTGTGGCTTGCTTCTTGCCTTATTATCTTGGAGGCAGGCTTGTCTAGTAGTATTTGTTTAATCTGAATAAAATGTATAGTATAATTTTCTTAGTAATTAAAACTTGTGAACAAATTTTTTATGTGTTTCTAGTCTATCACTCTAATAAAGTTTCTGGGTTACTTTAACAAATAGATGTTAAAGGTCTTGTGGCAAATAGCTTTTTTTATTATACAAGGTTGAAAATCAGCTCTTGCAACATTGTTTTATCCTCTGGGGGAGATATAACTCTTTCTTTTTTTCTCTGCTAGAATTACCTGCACTGAATATTTATTTCCTTAGGACCTCTAAGGGATGTATTTGACACATTTGTCAGTAATTGAACAGAATAACTTTAAATCTGCTAAGGGTGAGATGCCCTCTTTGATTAAATTTCATTTGGAAGATGATTTGCCTTGCTGCACGTTATATTAACAGCCTATCTGAAAAGATGTAGTATGAAGTTTTTAGCTTAACAGTGGATTTCACATAGCAGTAAACACTTAAAGTGGAATTAAAGATGACTTGGGACACAGGGTTTGATTTCCAGCTACTGGGTGTGGTTTGACATGAAGGAGGATACAGCAGGTTTTTCAGATGTTCTTTTCTTGCCTGGTATCTCTCGGTGTAAGAGTAGAGAAGAGCCTGGATTAATCCCAGCCATGGTGGTGAATTCTGTTGCTTTTTGTTTATTAATTCTACCACATTCAGTGGGATATTTCATACATTATATAATATCATGTCTCAAGTGTGCTCTCTGCAAGTTTGATATTTATCATGGAACAGGACACTTATTAGTGTAATTCAAGTTCAATTTCAATTTCGTATACTGAAGCTACAGGCATAGAGTTGAAGTTTCTCTGCAGACAAACAGGTGGAGGAGACTGGGGAGCTTGAAGAAAACCCACTGAAGCAAATAAAATACTTGAGCCACAAGTAAATACACTGTAATACCTGTGACATCTAGAGCTACATTCTATTGCTTTAAAAAAATATCAAAGACATGCTAGTGGCACAAAGGCTGTTCTGAGGGAGTACAGCTCTTGGTAGTAAGCCAGGGGGCTATTATCTGGAGGAGGTAAATAAAATTAACTTTGTATTTTCCCTGAAAGGTGATAAGTTTTGCGTTCTGCCATTGCAACAAACAAGCCAAAATCTTAACATATGTAAAACGATGTACTTGTCACACAAGACTGACTGCATCTGATCAGTCATGATTTAGAACAGAATGGTTTGGATTCTATAGGAAGAACTATTGCATGCTAGCCTCCTTGAAGCAGTAAGAATAGATGGAGGAACGGTGTATTTGTTCTTATGCCTGTTTGTATGAGGATGGGTTAACTGATGGATAAGTAAAGCTGAAGGAAGAAATATTTATAGAGGAAAAGAACATACATTTGCCTGTTTCTCCAAAACATTGCCTTGCTGCGAAGACAATTAAATAACATTTGTCTTTGAGTTGTAAAATCCAAATGAGACAGAAGGTCCTGTTAGTTTATATAGCCCGACTGCTTATGAACTGTAATTCCTATATAAGTGCACCCCTGACTCACTATTTGCACCTAAGAATACCAAGGTGTATAGTTTTGATCTGAAAATTTCAAGAGATAAGGGTATTATCTGTGTTTTTTTCAGATTCTATTACCTTTAGTGTTAGGTAAGTTTAAATATGAAATTTGATATCTTTTTTAAGTTTAATTTCTAAACATTGGTGTCCTTATTTCTTTATCCTCAAGATTAAAGAGCCTTTCAGTATGGCCTCTTGTATGCACTTTATACTGCGATCAAATTAAGTCTGCTTTTTATTTAAAGGATTAAAAAGATTAAGCTTTCTTAAATTTGAGCATAAATAATTTTCTTTTAACTGGGATTTACATACATGCTTTCTGCAAACGCTCATTCCATTTTTTTAATATGTGCATGAGAATGTGTTCTCAAGAAATGAGTGCAGTGAACCAACTTACCCAGATCACACCATTCCCACCATTATTTGCCATTCTACCACCACTGATGGTACTGTGACTTTCACTTCACTGAGAACAATGTAAAATTACTTCAGATCTAGCACTGGCATAACTGCTAAATATGAGGTCTTTCACTTCACTCATTTTTAATTCACTCATTTTTAATTCATGTAATGCATTCTTCACTGTGTTATTTTTATTTTGTCTAGAATGCCATGTGTTCTAGGTGAAGTGCCTTATAAAAGCCTAAATAGTGTTGTTGCAATTACTTACACAAAGGACAAAACCCAGGTTCATTTAACAGGATAGCTTTTCTATGAAACCATGTTGACTGGCATTAATGATATTGTTCTCCTTTTAATTATACTCCTTATTATGAAGTGAATTAATACTTCATTATTTAACCTCCCTTTTACATTTAATCCATGATTAAAAGTGTTCTAATTCTCCTGCAATTATTAGTTGTTACTTTTTTATATCGGGATACCTCCTCTGGAGAAATTTTTCAGTTATTCCCACATGCATTGGAGAGAGACATTGGGGTCCTGCTGATATCCTAAGGCAGTTCTCTTGGGTATTTTTCTAGACCTTGTGGTTATGTTTCTCCTTATGAAATCCTAACAACGATTATAATGATATTATCTGTTTTAGTCATATCTATATTGGAAGTATTTCATTATCCTCATGTGTTATCTGCATTATCAAATACAGATAGGCAGTATTTATTGAACACTTACAGCTTTTTGCCTCACTTTAGCAATTTTACTGTCTTCATCTTTTCAGTACTAGAATTCATTTATGTGCTGATGTATCTTAAAAGGTCATTGCCTTTGCATAGCTGTTTTTCTTAGCTATTTTAACCGTGGATTTTCCTTTCACATTTTTAGTTTCCTTCAGACTTTTTTTTTACTTCACAGTAATCCACGTATGTTGGCTTTTTCTGTTTCACTCTCCCCTCCTACTGGTATGGTAAGGGGTGTTACTCAGAACTTTGATCTCATCTTAATTTCTGCCTTATGTTGTATTGGTGTAGCATAACTACAGTCATCAGTTTGGCTTTGTGCGATTCCTCCAGGCTGATGCATATTGCTACAGCAGAGTGGGAAGACTTGTATTGTTGGGTTAATAGAGGCATTCTGGTTCTTGAGTAGTAAGGTTGATACTTTTTACTGTCACCACACTTACTTTTTATAAATTATTTTTTCTTATGGTGCTGGAATCACTCTTGATAATTTGTATGCTGTAAGAGTAATAGGCCCATCTATTTTCATTGTTTTCTTGCTGGGGACTGAATTTATTCCAGTAATAACAAGTGATATTTTGCTTTCCATTATAAGGCTGTGTAAAATTTTCATTGAGAAGTAAACTGCTGATTTTTAGCTTGTAATTTGGGTAACTTCTTGGGGGGGCAATATATTTTAATTGCAATGGAATTGCATGAAAGAATCATCTCCTTGGGAGAGTCACTTTGCACTGTAAGATTCAACTGCCCCTCGTTTGCAATCAGTGTGACTAATAGATCTCTTAAAAAGTGTCAGGAAGCAATGAGAATGCAAATTAAATTGTGATTTGTGAGAAACTTGGTTTTATCACTATTTTAAACTATTGGCCCCCAGATTATTGATGGTAATATTTGTATAGCCTCATTAGTAGAAGAAGCTACATAGTATCAGTTATTCTCCCCAGTGATTCTTAAAAATCCAAAGAAACAAAAACTGTATAAGATAAACATCTGTTAAGTTAAATTAAACAGCAAATCAGTCTTGAGCCACTGACGGACAGAGTTGCAAATACCTCTCCTGATAAAATAATTCTGTTGTGCTTTAGTTGGAAGAAGGAAAATTATATCACAAAATGGTTCTATAATGTTTCAAGCAAACCCCTTGTGCTAAATAAATACCCAGCTTAGAAAAATAAGTTTGTAATCCTGTAGATATGACAAGTATGAAAGCTCATCTTTGAAACGGAATACATTTTTAAAAGAAAAATGCATGTATAAAAGTATAAATGCAGTCTTTGTAGATGCTGTGATGCAGTGACTTTGAATGTGAACTTTCTAGAGCATAAACTCTTACAAACTTTATTTGTAGTTCAGTAGCAGTAAGTACAATCAACTTCATAAAGCAGTTTTTACTATAGAGTTTTTGAGACTGCAGTATGATGTAGTGTAGTATGATGATGCAGTGTAGAGCCCAGTCACGCACACTGTTGTTAAATTGATCATCTTACACAGCTGACATTAGTGATTTTGGCTTCAGATGACTGATATGACTTCTGTGTACCATTCCCAGGATTGTTTGCTACATGAATGAAGAATGAACAAACACGCAAGAAAACTGAGGGAAAAGGTAGGTTGGACCAGAAAATACTTTTTAAACTGTCTGAACACTGAGTCCCGATTGTTTCAGTAGTTCTAGGTAGTCGGAAGAGAATGTTGCACAGAAGCAAGGTCGTTGTATCATCAAACTACTAAACTTCATTTTACACTGAGTGCCAACATGGAGCTTGCTTTCTTCCACTGGGGCTCTGAGGAGGAAAGGAACTTGCCTGTTATTTATAAATACTTACGAATATTCACAAACACTTAGAAATTATGTTATTTGCAAGAACTAAGCTTTATTTTGCATGCTGCATATAGGTGAGTAAAATACTAATGAGTATTCCTAATGTACAACATCTTTATATGCAATTCTATTTTAATAACCATACATATGTATGAATATGCAATTGACATTTTGCACTAGTCCCCTACATATTATTTATACAGCATCGTTAGCATCAAAACAGTGTTATGTGAATGTTTCTGTTGCAAACGTGCAACCTGAGGGTTAGATTTGCATAAAGGCACATGGAGGAGTGACAGAAAAGAATATAAACTACAGTGTGGTTTATGTTTTTATGTATTCTTGGAATGGATTACAACAAAAGCTGACCCCTTAGACTTGCCTTCTCTTACACTGTGAATTTGGATTATCGTGTGTTGTTAGGAAGACTATTTCTAAGGTTGCAGAAGTATAAATGAAAACAAAAAGAATTCTTCTAATGTGTATGATGAGATAACATTTTATTTAGTGCTCAAAATAGCATGTTACTCACACAAATACTTTCTTCCAGGAAGTATGCTGGGTTTTTTTTCTGGATATACCAGAGGTCATCAAATGCATGTCTTGCTTGACTGCATGTTAAAGGTTGATACAAGGGTTTTGTCAAAGGGGTTTTCCTCTGGGGGAGGAAAAAGATGTACAAATGTGTTGGGAGAGGGTTGTCTTGTTCTTTTTGCCTCACAGCGTGACGGGCTGATACTGAAACTGAAGGCATTAAATATTTTGATGTAGATCGTGAGCTATTTTTTCAAGTGGTTGAAGTATGCATGCTAAGACATCAGTCAAGAGTAATTGAATATGTACTTGAATTTAGTAGTAGTGCTGAACATTTAATGTGGAATTAGGCATTTTGATGGATGGAGGTTTTACTGAACAAAATTAATTCAGAATCATGGACTGCAGTGTTTATGGAACACTTGATTTTATCATTAGTCTTTTCAGTAAATGATGTTTAGCTAGTATCTCTGACAGTCTTCACTATTTTTTTTTTCAATGACTCAGTGCTACATATTTTAAGTAAGAGAAAGTTGTTGCTTCTATAGAAGTCAGTAGAATTACTCCCATGTTTAACATCAAAAGCTGTTTGACTTAGGCCTAGATGAACATTTCAAGCGCTTGCAGTGTTTAACTGAGTCCTGTGTATTAACTTCATGGAGCTCATTTTAGTTTCTGAAGTATCAAATGAAGGTTTAATTGTAGCTGAAATCTTAGCTGTTCTGTCTGTGAGTCACTTCACAAAAGAAATTAATTTGTCTGTATTAAGAGCGTCACAACTATATGTGTACGCTATATGTCTTGATGGTATATTCAGGGAAAGCTGTGTGTATTTTCTAAAATAAACAGATATTTATCTTTTTTTCCCCCCACAAGCCTTTAACATTGATTCTTTTTCTAAATGTGTTCTAAAACACTGAACATTCCATGGAATGAAAACTGAAATAAGTCTGGGAGCAAAAGTTTGCTGAAGTTACAGGGCTTCTTTTTAGCTGTGATCCGGAGTAGCCTGTGTATCTATCTCACTTCACATGACTAGAAATCAGAAGAAAAGCACTTACAAGACAACTTCTTGTTGCCCTCTCCTCCTCCCTTCTTACCTTTCAGTGGTTTCTCTGTCCTTCAAATAATCTTTTCTCATTAAATTTGCTAAACCTTTGCATCGACATGAAATGAAAAGAGATTAAAGCTTGTTTATTGGCAGACACTATGTCTTGACAATGAACGTAAGAATTGGAATAGTAACCAGCACTGGATTAAAAAGGGAAGATTAATCCAGAGCTTTTATGAGGCATTTCTTTCCAGCCTTATTACAGCTCTTTTGTTTTTGTACCAGATTGGCAAGTGTAATACTATACTGCAATGTACCTTTTGTATTTTGTTCTTAGCAGCAATAGTACTTTAAATGACCTGAAAGTTACTTTTGCAAAGAGAATTATCTGTTCCAGTTTCGCTTCACAAGGATCCATAGTTGAGAATATTGAGATCTGGGATCAGCTTTGTTAAATAAGTGGGGGGCACAATTACGCTTTTGAAAAAAGTTTCCTGTAACATATTCAGCATATCAGACAGGATCCTAAAAAGCCATATACATTTTTTTCTGCACCTTCTGCTAATATGTCTTAGAATATTTGCATTTTTTACAGCAGTTGTTTCCTTTGGTGATTACTTCAATATTTCTGAAGATTGGATTTTTTTGGGGTAGCAGTGCTGGGTTATTGTTCTTCTAGTAACATATCTCCTGGTGTGGTTCATTGCCTATAAACTAATTATTTAACATGTTGCTGTGATGAACTGCATATTATTTCCACTGCTTCAGATGCCTAACTAAACAAATTAAAGCTGGAGTTCCATTTTCAGCAACAGCATCTAAGCTTTATGTCTGTATCTACAGCTAGTTTTATTCTTACTTAAAACTGCCAGTGAATTAGTAGTCCTAAAATACATCCTTTGGTCTTTTACCTAGTAAGTCTTTTTTTCATTTATAATACAGTTGTCTCCTGTTTCATGCTTTTGGTTTCCAATTCACCCGGTATCAGTACAGGCTGGGGGATGAAGGGACTGAGAGCAGCCCTAAGGAGAAGGGCTTGGGAGTACTGATAGCTGAAAAGCTGGACATGAGCCGGCAATGTGCTCTCGCAGCCCAGAAGGCCAACCATACCCTGGGCCACATCAAAAGAAGCATGGCCACAGGTCGAGGGAGGTGATTCTGCCCCTCTACTCTGCTCTGGTGAGACCCCACCTGGAGTCCTGCGTCCAGCTCTGGGGTCCTCAGCACAGGAAGGACTTGGACCTGTTGGAGAGGGTCCAGAGGAGGCCCACAAAAATGATCAGAGGTATGGAGCACCTCTGCTGTGAGGAAACGCTGAAAGAGCTGGGGTTGTTCAGCCTGGAGAAGAGAAGGCTGTGGGGAGACCTTATTGCGGCCTTTCAGTACTTAAAGGGGGCTTATAAGAAAGATGGGGACAGACTTTTTAGCAGGGCCTGTTGTGATAGGACAAGGGATAATGGTTTTAAACTAAAAGATGGTAGATTCAGACTAGATAGGACGAAGAAATTTGTTATGATGAGGATAGCGAAACACTGGAATGGGTTGCCCAGAGAGGTGGTAGATGCCCCATCCTTGGAAACATTCAAGGCCAGGCTGGATGGGGCTCTGAGCAACCTGATCTAGTTGTAGGTGTCCCTGCCAATTGCAGGGGGGATGGACTAGATCACCTTTAAAGGTCCCTTCCATACCAAAGCATTCTGTGATTCTATGATTTTTTTCCACGAGTATATGCTGAAGTCTTTAATTGGCATTTGATTATGGTTTTGTTTGAAATTAAATTAGTTTCTCTTATCTTTCCGTCTATCCCCCCAAAATTTTTAAGTGGTCTTTTAATATCTGAATTCGTGTGGTTGTAGTCAGATTGTTTTCTGGGTTTTCCAGTATTCTTCTTTCCTATGTGTGTCACATCAGTGATGACTTTCACCTTGTCCTACCAACATTTTTCAGTAATTGTTGAATGTTTTCCCCGTTTCAGAGGAATGGGAGGCCCATCACCTAAAAAGATAGTGTTCGTTATATAGAACATGTAAAGGGTTACCGTTTACATGTTATAATCCTGTGTTCTGACAAATATTTCACTGTGCTGCAGAAAAATGGAGGAACTGAAAAACTTTTATGCAAAATCTACAGGTAGTTGCTCCTTTTGTAAGAAGACGAGGCTGAGCTTACTTTTTAATGATTAACAGTCCTGGGGGAAAATTTTTTTCTACCTTCGTGCTTTATTTATGGAGCTATTGTTTGCATCTTTGTTTATACTTTTTGGAAGAGGAACTATGTTTAGTATTTTATGTAATCCACTTGGTGCCTTTGTAGACATCTCAATATAAAAACAAATAAAACAGTAGGTCAGTGTTCTTTCTCTCACACATTATATAAACTCCCCATTCATATAAAAAGGTTCCTGTGTATTTGTTTTAATTTAAATGACTTATCAGTAACACTTCTTTTATTTTGGACATCATGTTTGGAATATTTGCTTTAGGAAATTGGTTGCAGAAGAATGGTTACTTTTGGTAAACGTAAATTTTTGGTAAAGGTAAATATTTGTGAGAACCAAAGATTCTAGTTCTTCATTTCTCCTAGAGTTAAAATATCTGTCAAATCAAATGGGTATTTTAAGTTGGCAGTAATATGAAGGAGTGGGCCTGAAGATTTGATAGCAAGAAGGGACAATTAACTTTATCATGCATCATGGTCTAAAAGAACAGTATGATGCTTGTGAAAGTTTGCTGTCATTTCACTTTACTCCTAGTATGTACATGGACATGCCTGTCTTTTGAAGATCTTGTGCATATCCTCAACATCTTGTAAAGCTTATCTGTGTACACAGATAACAAAAAATAACAAAGCTACACCATACTGTCATTCTAGAATACAATATAGCAAGAATACTCCAGCAGAAAGGAAAATATATCTCATTAAGTACAGCACCTTTGGTTATGAAATAAAACATCACTTCTAAAATCTACTGTTAGGAAGAGAAAATTCCTGATAGATCGATCTGTATATGTGTATTTTTTTTCTGTTAGCTCTTCGCTCTGTCATTGTGTTCCAATGATCTCTTGTTTCTGTAAAGTGATAATGCATAGCAGGATTACTTGGCATTCAGCTGGAATGTGGTGGTGTTGATCTTGCAAAGTATCCCCTGCAGAAAGAGCCCAATGTGGTAAAATGATGCTTGTAGGCAGATGAGGGGAGGGGGTGGTAGACAGAGGTGATGGGGAATAAAAGTGACCAGGAAATTCAGATTCTTCTTAAAATTCAGAAGGGCCCTTGGGAAATGTTCATGAACTGGAAGGAATACATTTGGGGGAAGGCTAAAAGCTTAGAGGATAAGATCCATGTGTTTGTCCTTTTACTTTGAATGATCATAGAGTGATCCTTATACATGGATCTTCTAATAAATAATTTTTACACCTCTCAGGGATTCCGAGTTGTCCAAGAAGGTTAATACATGTATAGCTATACAGAGTACAGATAAGTACTGGTTAGGCTGTGTTCCTTTTTTGAATAAATGCTGCGAGCAACTTCTGGTGAGTCAGATTTTGGCGGGTAATACAGGTTGTTCCTGACAGGGCATTTTTCCTTTTGAATCCATGTGGATCTAGTCTCCTGAGGAGCCTCCTGTAAGGCCTCTTTAATAGTGTCATGCCCTTGATAAAGAATTAGTCATGGTATGATTTTCACATCATAATAAATTACGTTCTAGGACTAATCTCTGAAATGCAGTTTGCATGCAAAAATAACACTTCAGGCTTATGGCCTTTGATATCCTGCACATTTCTTGTTTTATTTGCTTCTGTTTTCCTTTCTTCTGCTTTTTAAGTGTATCTTTGTAACTGCCATCTGTATGCTCATTCCTATTTTATCTTTTTGTTTGTTTCCATCGACTTTTAATCACTTCCTGTGCATCTAAGGTCTCCCATCTGAGCATAGACATTGAAATAGAGTGGCCTGACTTTCGAAGTGTTAAGTGAATGCAGAACCTTCTGATTTGAATGGGAACTGGAACCTATCAGCCCTTTGAAAATGAATGAGATCAGACTTGTCTAAAGGAAGTATGGAATTGTGAAGCCAAAGTAATTTAAGTAACCTGAGTGACCCATGTTCTTTAAAATACTTTCTGCAATCAAGATAATGGAATAATGACAGAATCATTATAGCTTTAACTTTGGCAAAACCAAATTATATTAACTTTAGATCAGTATCATGAGGGAACATGAGGTTAACAGACTACACAGGGATATGGAAAATACTTATGCATAGGATCCCCTGGCCTTGGCAAGTAAGGAAGCCTGTGTGTAAGACACATAACAGCAATAAAGGTCATGACCAGTTGTCTGGAAAGGTAGAAGAGGGACAGCCTGCAGGAGGGGAGAGACACGGTGGATTCATCTGTAGGTGCGCTTGTACCTGGCCTTGTACCTTGCATTGGTGACTTAACTCCCTGGCTTGACCTTGGACTGCCTCATCGCTACAGATGGCCTGGCAATCACCAGCCTGGGCCATCCCTGGTCACTGTCACCAGACCTGCTCTGCTCCTCTTGCTCAGATGCTGTAGGACTGCACCCCTTAATGCTGCGCCTTGCTGGGGTGCCTTGCTGTCACCCCGGCTCCTGGCTAGCCTTCCCTTGCAGAGCAGCCACTCTTGCTTGCTCCCTGACTGCTACAGCGCAGCTGGGGCAGGGGCAAGGACCTGGGCTGATGTGCAGCTCCCAAGCCACGAACAAAGGTCCAACTGTGGCTTCTCACAGCTGTACGTCACCAGGCTTATCCACCAGATCCATGGTCACACAGCTGTGCTGTATCAGAGCTGCACCTGAGCTCCTGGGGGGCTGGGGAGAGCTTGCAGAGGAGGATCACAGAGAAAGATGGGGGGAGGCTGGTCAGAGCTGTTACAGCCTGTTGATGGGCTCAGGGCCCTGAGTGCAGTTTAGCTGTAAGAGCAGGTGAGGAGGAGGGGGGGGACACTTTAAGAATATAGGTAGGTAACGGCTGTTTTTCTTTTTTTGCTGTTGTTTTTTAAATGAATGTTGTAAGAATACTGAGACTGCAAAGTCAGTCACTCTGATGTCAACATTAATATTACATGTGTACATCAGCAGAAGTTTAGATTTTAATCTTATTGAGACTAAAAAGACAGCAAAAGACACATCCTTAACTTCAGGGTGACCTATTATCCCATACTGTTTCCCACTAAATTCACCACGATTGTTTCAATGCTAATGCTTCTTAATGAAAAGTGTAATCTTTAATGAGATAAACCAGCATATTTTTCAATAATCTTCTTTCAGAAGTTTTTAAAATTAACTTTTTAAACAAAAAAAAGAACAGCAAAAATCTCCATCAAACACTTCTGTTTGAAACAAACAGTGCCATGGAATAGCTGACCAGGAACACTATGAAAGTTTCAGTAAAATTACAAGAAACTTAGAACTAAATAATGGGAAATCTTTGAGCAATCTGTTTGGATGTCTGTCTATATTAATGAACAGGAGCTAGAAAGTAGATTCAGAGCCTCTCCTTTTAATGAATTATATAGGATTGCCAATAATCTGAGGAGTGTGTGCAAATGTTTTTGCTGCTGCTATACTATATAGTGCAACAGCAAAAAACCCCAAAACCCAATCCTGTAGATTTTACTGTATGAGGTATAGGAGATGTAAGTGGAGAGGAAAAAAAAAAAAAAGAAAAAGGCAACTATTAAACTATGGGTAGACACCTGATAGTATCTCCTCAAACCAGCAGATGAGGCTGTTTCCCATTACATCTAGTTTGCAACACTGTAAACCTGTAACTGTGTGACAGACAAAGTATTAATATTCATCAATTGGGTTCTTAGAGAAGAGCAATTTAGAGTTCTTATTTTTATCATCAGTGCTGCTTTTCAGACACATCCAGAAGTAAACTAGACCAAGCAATTATGTGAACAGCATTTAACTTCCTTTTTGCAGTTCAAAGTGAGAAAATGGAAAACCAGCGCAATTTCTTTATACAAAAATATACGTACCTTGCAATATGTAGTTTTGAGATTTACCAATCTCTTTCTGTCTCTCTTGCTCTCTGTCTGATATTGATAGATTTGCTTTGTAAAACATACTGCTCCTGGAGCCTCGTGAACCAAATCATATTTAAAAAAACCTCCAACAAATGTTTGCGTTCATTACTTTTCCTGCTTTTGTCAGATTATCTCCTCTTTCCAGATACTTATTTCTAGCTGGGGGACAAATATTATCGTTTACGTTATTTTTGGTCTGTCTGCTGTCTTTGTTTTGTGTTGGGTAGCAAGATTGCTCTAATGGATTTTACAATTATGTTTCCAGTAGCTACAAGTATATCTTTTGTCACTGATCTTTAATTGTAATTAACTGCCTGTCTCCAGGTATGATTTTGCAAATGTCTTTTTTTTTGCCCTCTAACTTAGTATCACAGATTCATAAATAGGTTCAAAACCAGCTATCAAGTAGAACATCAAAGTATATTTTTTTGAATTTATACATTCATGCCACATGGATTTGTACCTTCCAAGGTGCCAAGCCTTGTGTAAGAAGGGGCTTTGCTGCTCTTTGGGCCTGATTCCATTCTAAGTAGTGTAAAATTGATCTAGAATTTATGCTCACTCAGTCATCTTAAATTTAATTCCTCAAAAAGCTTGACTTGAGAGATCTAGAGCATCTCTATATATTTTGGTATATTTATTTTCCTGTCATTGTTAGGAATAGTTCTTCTTTTCCAAGCAACTTGGATTTTTTTTTTTTCCAGAAATCTATTGGAAAGGTGTGAGATGTATACTCGTTAGTCATATTTATGCTCTTGTTCCAAGTGAGATACTTTTATACAGATTTTTATTGCAATGGATATTGTTTGACACTTAGTTGGCAAACATTTAGTCAGGAAGAGCTCATAATCACTTGTTAAATATCTACTTCATTCCATCTTAAGAGAATTGTAGCTTGTCACCTTTGAAATAGCTGTTATAAATCAATAAAGCATACTTCAGTGGCATGCTTTATCACTGATACTCTGATAATGCAGATCACTTCAACTCTCTTAACATGGGTAGATCTAGCAGTAAAGGGGTGGCAGAAATCTGTTTTTTATGGGGGAGAAAAAAAAACAACAAAAAAAACACCAAAGAAAGAAAGAAACCAACCCAAAAAAACCTGTAAGTGACAGCTCATGGACTGCTCAATGAATGATAAGAGTTCTCTCTCCCAAAACATTTTCTTTGGTGATGTGCTTTCTACTGCTTTTTCAGAGCACACCAAGAAATATTTGTTCATTCTGTGCATTTTCTTCTTTCCTTGAATGGGCCCCCAAACGTTCATCCTGCTGGGAGGTTCTGCAGCGCTGCTAAAAGTACAGTTTCATAACCAGCTTAATCTGGTCTGAGAAAGAGCTAGCAACAAGGTGGCTAATCCTGCACCCCCCACTGGTTTTGGTTGTGTTCCCATTCCTTCTTTAATGATGGCTGGAGGATTTGTGTGGCTATGCAATGTGTCACACTGGTAAAAAAAAAGGGGGAGGGGAAATCTCACCTGAGAAAACCTGACCATTCATTTAATGAATAATCTGCTCTAACATGCCACATGGGTGTAAATGTGCTCAGGGCAATGCAAAGAGAACAAGATCACCCTTTTGAGATAGCATAGTATTTATATCAGCTTCTCTGCTTGTGAAACTGCACTGTATCTGTGTTTATGTATTGGAGATGACAGATAATCTGAGGTTTAAAATTTGAGAAAATGTTTCTTGAAAATATAGGTTCTGTTTATTGATTTCAATTGTGATGATTCCAGTAAACTGGGTTCTTCACGGGAGTTGGTCGGGGTGGGGAGCATTCATTTTGTGTGCTACCATTTGAATACAGAGATCACTCCAAAATTATTAGCGCTGCAGTCAATAAAATGTGGTGTGTGTGAATTTAAGGAATTGTGTCTTTTAAAGTATTTGATAGCTGTGTCAGGGAACATAAATCTGAATTTATCACTAAGTGTACAAAAGAAACTGCTGCTCAGTCCCTCTGTACCATCCCCAGCTATTGTTACGCAGTTTGGTGTTTCTGGGTATAAACTGAAACGTAACGTGTGACCAGTTTACATTAATTTGTAGTTTATCTTCTGGAGACCTTGTACTCAGTAAACTAAAAGTTTTAATGGGGAAGTTTTCAAGTTTTTTCCACAGAAGTGCATTGCCAAATGATGGCAGTTTAGCCGAAAACCAGATTAATATACGTGTTCTCTTCCCTATTTAAAGATGGTCACACAGGGCTCGTGTCAAAAAGAAGTTTAAGATGTGCTCTCCTTTAACCATTAACAGGTCCAAGGACTAAACACAAGCTTACGTTATGTTTGTGATATCAGACAATAAGTTTTTTTCCCAGGGGCAAGAGGGTGTTTGATCATGAGCAAATAGCGTAACATGAACAGCGAAGTATCTGCAATAAGAAGTGTTAGCCTGTCCTGCAAGCAGCAAAAATATCGCTTCTACGTGACTTCTGACCAGGCTACCGAGTCTGCTCTGGTAGTTTTTCACCTCTTTATGTAAAGAGCATTTTGTTTTCCAGTTGCTGGTATGTCACTTAATACAAAGCAAGACCTAAAAGCTCTTTATCCCTTCATCTTTCCTTCCTTGCCCACAGGATTAAAGGCTGTAAGAACAGACTTTAAGGAGGTGCTTAGATGGGGCTGGTCATGTTCCATTCTGCTTTAATAACCTGTCAAAGCTACTAGGATTTCACCATAGTGTTCTGCTTTAAAGACCTCCTACAGTTTATAACTAGATCTTCTTTTCCATATATTTTCCCTTACCGGTCCCAAAAATTCACCACAATTTTGTTTTTTGTTTGTTTGTTTTTCTGGGTTCCCCTCTTCTCCCCCCCCCCCCCCCCCCCCCCCCCGCAATGAACTGTATTTTTTTCCTCAAAAAATGTTCAGGACTCCTGTGCATGGAAAACAGTATTTAATGATCTTGTCTACATGTAAAAAATATTGTCTGTCTTGGCAATTCTTTGCAGTTATATATACTGTACAGAGAAGTTGTTATTTATGCTGTGTCTGTAACTTCATTTCCTCCCTCAGACTGTATGTAGCAATTAAACCTCTTAGTAGTTATAATGTCTGTTTGTTCACATCTGCAGCTATTGATGGCTGGCTAAGTTTGTGCACGCTCTTGTCTGTTAAGAATGTATATGTGGCTTTATCTTCATTGACCTGAAGTCACCTTTCTTGCTACTTACTATTCTTCAAGCCATTGACTTGCTTACTTTCTAAAATATTTTATTGTGGTTTGAAGTACCACATACGCTTTCTAAAAAAGGCATCAAATGACACACTCCAGTCCTAATCTTTGTTTCCTTTGTTGGGTCAGTGTTTCTCAGTCTGGGATGGTGAGATGACAGTTGGAGCATGAGATTTCCTACATTTCTAGTATGTGTATGAAATTACATAGATAAACCATGGATTAAGAAAAAACTATGGCATGGAGCAGTGGTATCATCCTGATAATAGGAAAAAACCAAAGCTTTAAAATTTTAATGAGGTGTGAGTTACATAAGTATACTCCATTTTCAATGGTCTGAGTATAATAAAAATATAAAACTGTCAGATAATCTTATTTAAACATGATAATTGCATCTTTTGAAAACTGAAAATGGTGCAGTAGTTTTAAAAAAATAGAAATAGTATTTTGTATCACAATTTCATTGTTGTGTTATTATGTCCATTCAATATTCTTGGACTCACTGCCATGAATTTGTGATTTTTAAACCTAATTTCTCCAGGCAGACGTTTCTAGGTCCTAGGGTAGGATCTTTTGTGTCATGCTTACTCTTTTCATAAAGAATAAAATGTCCTCTCTTCTATAGAAGCCGTTCATTTTAGGAACCTGGAGAACTAAGATGTAGCTATCATCACAAAAATCCTTCTCATAAGCTTACAAGCCCTTTGTATTATTGGCACCCAATTTTATCATGAGTGTCAAGTAATGCTATTTTTTTTCCTCAGATCTGGATTTAATGAACTTTTTATAGCCATCAGAATAGTAACAAGAAATACGTGCCTGATACTTCCCTCCCCCCCCCCCCCCCCCCCCCCCCCAAGTGAATAAGTGAACTCTTACCATTTCATTCTCGTTCCCTGGTAAAGTTACAAGTTGTAAAAGATAGCATATGTGAGAGTCCAGCATTGATAGCTCTGGGACATGCCTGGAAAAAGGACACAGCAAAGGTTTAGAGCTGAAGCTGGGAAGGGAATCATGTCTTGGTGGCCTTTGGCAGAGTAATGATCTGTATAGCAGGCATGATCCAGGGGAGCTGGGATGAATAAATTAAAGATGTGAAGTCAGTGCTATAGTTTAAATGCCATTTAAAAACAAGCAAAAACTACAGACATGGGATGACAGAAGATAGGGTGGGAAGAATTTTTATATTAATGTATTGTTGTCTGTCTTCTTCATGTAAAGCGACAGGATGGCTATCTTCTCATTTTTAGTTGCAAATCTATTTGACAATAGACTTATGTGTCAGTATTTTACTAGCTTACTCTTAATGTCATATGATCTGTGATCTTGGGGCACTTTATCTTTTATTTGAGAATATCTGCACAGTTAAGTATATAGTATACCCACTGATTTAAAATCAATAGCTTATTTACCTTAATTTTTTTTGTATGCCCAACACTGAAGAGTCCCAAGAAACAGGAATTGTGACGTAAAGCATAGCCACCTGATGCAGTTACAGGACCCAGAGAAAAAGAAATGTATTTCAGGCCTGTGGTGCTCTCCTGACTCCTTCACGTTACATCAAAAGGAAATGGTGAGGGGATTAACTGGAGCTGTGGGACTGAAGGTATGATTACCTTATGCATTCCTGATGCAGTTTTAAACTAGCTTATTTACATACTAAAATACCATAGAACACCTGGTTGTCTACTGAGATCCTCAGATGGATTTTGAAGGTCGCTGAGCTCTGTGCTAGCAGTCCTCAAGGTACCTAATTAAAACCAATCCAGGCATGTCTAAACAAGCTGTAGTTACACCACAAGACATAGCCATGTTGGTGGAATTCCATTCCTTCAATGTCATTAATGCCACAAAAGCTTAAGATATTTCAGTTCAAGCACATCGTAGATAATACCTGAAATGAGTAATATTTAAAAACTGGTAACACAGAGAGAAATAATAAGTTAATAGGCTTTTGTCCCTCCAGTTTCCAAGTTTTACCAATGCGTTTTCAGAACACGCCCACCATGTGCCCAAGTGGTAGTTCTGCGCCATGGAATGCAGGAGGAAAAGGTGACAGGGGAAGTGACGTGCTAAAGAGAGGGATTGTGTTAGAACTCGGGTGTTCTCAGCGTGTTTACCCTTGCACTCAGAGCCTCTACTTTATTTTTTTTTTCCCCTCTTTAGATGCACATTTTTCAGAAGTATGGAAGAATAGAAAATGAATTGACTTGTTATACTAGAGTTCTTTTTAAAATTGGGACAAATTAGTTCTGCCATTGCAAGACAATATGTTGATATTATTTGCTTTTGTATTTCTCCATGTAAGCCTAGTAAGTGTCCACATACTATTTCTCTGAAGTACAGTTCATTTTTAACGCAAGTATCATAAATACCACAATCTTACCCGCAGTCCTGAGTGAAACTTCTTTATAACACTTTTGGTAAGTCGGGATAGTGCGGTAAATTCTCATATGTTTTATATATCCATTTGTTGTTACACAACATAAAGAAACTTTGCAAACACAGAACGTGACAGAAACATACTTTAAACATCCTTCTGTCATTATTTTAATCTTTATTAAATGGCCAAAGGAGCAGGGATTTACATTTCCTTTTTCATGTGGGCACATATAGGATAATGTTAAAAAGTTAAGTGCTTATCAATCAGTATTTTGACAAAAATAATTGTTTAAACCCCTTTCTTTTTAAAGTTCTAGTCAAATTAATTATAAATTATTTAAGTTACAGCACCACACATTTTAAAAAAGGATCAATGACTCATTACAGATTTATGCAGGTTTTATTTTCAGGCTTCTAGATGCATCTTCTCACTCCTTTAAAAATAAAAAGGCATCATTCTCTTTGCTTTGACTGTAATACAGAGTCAAATTTGGCTACTATCCAAATTATACAAATATTCACTATACAGAGGAAAACTTGCAAGTGTTAGTTACCTTCTGAGGTGTCAGTTTGGCTACTGTCACGGGGTGCCTTGTGAGGAAGAAAGACAAGGGGGAATTTCAGAGAGCCCTTAGTGATTTTAAAATGGTAGTTCAAGGGTAAGTTTTGCTGTTTGTAGTCAAAACTCATAGTGATAAAATGTGACTGCATTAAGGGATCTAGAACTTAATCCTGTTTTTGTGATAGGGAATTTGGATATTGAGATAATTTGTCTTAAATTTACTGCGCGTTATATATGTGTATATTCATCTACAGATATGTGGGTGTTGAGGCACTTTGTGAAAGTATATTGAACCGTGTTGATAACGGTGAGGAAAACAGCTGAATGTTTTAATAATTTTTTTTAAAGACTGTTACGTATATTTTCCTATTTATGCTTGTAACATTTCTATTTGAAAGACCTGGTGCATTGAAGCACAGGTTATTCAGAGACGCACTGACTACAGCAGCAAACACCAAGATCTGCTACTCTTTTGTTTAAAAATCTGTAACCTTAAAAACAGCCTTAGCAGGAAACAAACCTCCAAAGGTAAAACTCCACTCTTCCTTTTTGAGTGTTTGATCATCTGGGTAACCTCTGTTGCAGGTGCAAACTCCTTTTCTACCGTGCGGTATCCGAATACGTTATCTGGGAAACCAACAAAAGGACGCATAAAACGCACTTCGGGTCTCGGTCGTCGCTTCGGGAGGAAGATGCTTTTCTTCCCCTCGGTTCTCCTCAGCGGCCTCTGAAAACCGGCGGCCAGGCGGGCGCTGGGCCGGGCCCTCCGCCGCCTGGTGCCGGGCATGACGCCGACATGGCCGTGAGCGCCTGGCAGCGGCTGCAGCGGGGCGGGGAGGCCGCGGGGCCGCTCTCGCTGCGGAAGGGGCGCCTGAAGAGCCTCTCCCGGGGCTCCGCCGCCTGCCGCGGCCGAGGGCGACCGAACAGAACCGCCGCTGCCGGGCGTTTATAGCTACCGTTCCTTTTTCGCCCCGCTCAACGATGGCGGCGGGCGGAGCTGCCCGGCGCTAAGATGGCCGCCCGGCGCGCGCGCGGCGGGCCGGTCCGGCGGAGGGCGGGACTTCCTGCGGCGGGGCGGCGCGCAGCCGCGATGGTGGGGGCGTGAGCGCGGCGGGCCGGCGGCAGGCACCGTCCCCACGGGGCGCGGCGGCGGCGGCCCGGGCCGGGCATGGAAGTGGAGAAGATGGATGAGAATGAATGGAAGTACCACGGGGAAGGCAACCAGAGCCTCGTCGTCTCCCCACTGCCAGGTGCGGGGGGTGGGGGGGGCTGCGGCGGGTCACGGCGCGCGGGCGCCCCTCCCCCGCCCCGCCGGGCCCGCGTGAGGGAGCGCCGCCCGCGCCGCCGCCGCGCTCCCTCAGGGGCCGGGGCCGCCCCGGGGTCTCCGCAGGCCGCCGGGAGGGCGGGGGTGCCCGGCGGCCCTGGCCCTGCCCGGCGCGGTGCTGCCCCGGGCGTCTGCCCCCAGGTGCTCGGGCCTCCCCCTCGGCGGGAGCGGCCGCCCGGCCCCGCCGCCCGGCCCTCCTTTCTCTCCCGAAGTAGTTTTCCGTTCCAGTCGTGGAGTGTTTGCGTACCGGCGGGAGCGTGCGGGGAAGCCGTGCCTCTCCTTTGGGAGGGATTAGCAGGCGTTTCCCCTGGTTCTCCCCTACGGCTTGTGCCGGTTTGGCAGTGGAAGTAGTGGAAGGGAGAGCAGCGATGACTAGACATCTGTCTTCTGGAAGCGGGGGTTGAGAGGAAAAGCACTGAAAATTTCCCTTTTCTATCCTGATGCCCGTGTGTGCGTGTGACAGGAGAAAGAAATCTGGAGAAGGAATGTTTTTCCTTTTGTCACTGACTCTTTTTCTAGACAAGGGTTTGAACACTTGCTGCAGTGCTGAATTGGGACTCCAGAATATAATTTCGGTTTCTGGCTGGGCTGGAGACCTCTGTGTGAACGGGCCAGTCGTTTCATCCCTGTGCTTCGATTTACCCTTCAGGGGTCTTTTGGTTGTTTTTGTTTTGTTTTGTTTTTTTTAATTAAAAAGTAAGAGGTAAAATAGATTCAGCATTTTGATGAGCAGTAACGATTAAACGAAGCTAAATTCAATCAAGCAGATCCTATGTCAGTTTAAAAAGCACGTGTTCATTTGATTGCTGTTACTGTATTCTTGCCTCACTTGGATGTATATTATTTACTTAATATGTTTTCCCTTGGAAGAGTTTTATTCTTTTTCTAAAAAAGTACTTGTGGCTATTTTTTGCCTTAAAAATGTATTTATATTTCAGTTTAAGTTCTGGTGTGGATTTGCCAAAGAGTGTTCTTGATGCTGCATAGATCTAAAACCAGTAAAGCCAAAGTGATAAAATGTAGGCTTTCTGTGGAAAAAAAATCTACAGTAAGAGTTGAATCCTGAGAACTATTTTTTTTTAATGTCTAAATGAATGACTGAAACTACTGGATTCTTTTGATGTTTGCTTTCTGAATTATAAATATAAGCTAGATGTAAAAAATGTTAACAAATATCAAGTCTGAGAAAATGCTGGAAATCTTACAGTGCTCTCCAAACTTTAGGAGGAGCACTTCTGTGGCTCTTGTTTCTTCCTTGTCTTTCTTTATATAAAATACTTTTTAAAAGATATTTTTGCTATAAGAAGAAAGTGCATGGTTTTGTTTCCTGTCTAAATTTTAGCTTTGGAAAAGATAGTTTAAAAAATACTGAGTCACTGAATTATCGGGATCAGAATATGTAATGGATTAATAGTGATGTAATATCTTTAAAGACCTAGAAAGTGAGGAAGTCTGCCAGAGATTCAGAATAGTTGCTGAGTGTGTCAGTTCCATTTTTAACAAGATGCTAAAACTTTAAGAAAGAATAAAAGTGAAATAGATATGATTTTTCCTTTATAGACAGCTTTGAACCAGTAAAGCTTCTGTCCTAGAGCTTTGTGCCTACTGATGGCGAACTCTTATAAAATTGGGGCGTATAGAATACTGTTTAGTTGCTAATTGTTACTTTGTGCCTCTTACAAACAGGACATACTTGTGTGATTAATCATTGTTCTTGTGATCTGATGTCAAGTCATTCTCAGGTTTGCGTGAACAGAACAGCAGCATAACTAAGACAATGAATTTCTTTTTAACTGCCCTTGCTTCATTTTGTATCTCTTCAGTTCACATTTTTTGCCTAAAAATGTTAGTGGGAGGGACAGCAATTTGGTTGTGGCAAGGGAGACCTGAATGGATGCTCAGATACAAGTGCTGGGGTTGTAAGTGAGAGGCCAGGGTGGAACTGTGTGTGTGCTTGTTTCCATGTTCTGCATGTGGATGAGTAGTACTGTTTTGGAATGTGAGGAGGAGGCTTGTCCCTGTCTCTGTAGGTCTGAACCTCTCTTTCTTGCTTCTTCTGGATGATCTGAGAAGTTTTAAAAAACAAAATGATAACAACAAAAAAATTATTCCTGTCTCTCTGGAGAAGAGGGCATGAGCTTCTTTGCCCTTCATGAAGTAAGATCCAGGGAATTTTCTTTCAACTCCTGCCCTCAGGACTGCTCTTTGAAGCACTGGTAACAGGTACCATGCAAGCTCCCGTATCAAGCACAGGGTGTTAGGGCTGCGGTGAGCAGGCAGCCTGGATGGACGCTGCTCTTCTTGGTTGTGTGGAGTGTGGCTGGATTGGGGGTGAAGAGGAACAAGGTGTGCATCATCAGTTCATAGTGCTTTCGTGTGTTTAAGGCTATGCTTATTTCTTTGGTTTGCTCCATTCGTTGTATCTTTCCCTTTAAGATGTGAATGTAACGCACTGTTAATCCTGAGTTAGTACAGTACCAAAATTAAAAACTTGGTTATAGAAAAGTCACATGCCCAACTAATAGCTCTGCTAGTGATGAGCTGATAAGCCCTAGACGCAGGCAACATGCAAACGTTTTTTCCAGTGCCTTTGAATGGTGGCATATAGACAAAAGTTTGTCTGACAGTCAGACGTTGGTATTCTGTGGAACATGCTCTGTTGTTTAGGTGAAAGTGTTGTGAAGTACTGCTTGATGAGCTGTTTCCTCTTACCGGTTATTAATCCTGCAGAATGCGACGGTGACTAGAGTCTCCCTGCGTGCCTGCGCTCCTACAGCCTGCGGAACACTGTACTGAAACGAGTGGCTGAAATCACTGCAAGTGCATTTTTGTACCTTATTCGTGCGGTTAAGAAGAGAGGACTTAGGCAGGGCATGGTCTCGTCTGCCTGTCTCTTCTTACAGTGATAGTTTTACAGAGTTATTAAAATAAGTTCTCCATCATTTAGAAAGTGATCGGATGAATAAAGACGGAAGGCGTGCCGAGCATTTCCAGTTACCATTGTTATCTCTGGAGCCGCCTACTTGCTTGCTTGGTGTATACTCAAACTTCTGCTTTCGTGGCTCTTTAGAGTTTCAGTTCTGATGAATCTAAAATTCTGGAAGACATACAATATTATAGTACAAATTTATCTGTTGATAAAGCTTTTCTTGTTGGTTTTTATTGCATCTGTGATTAAGTTAATCCAAGTTGAAACTGAATTGTGGTCAGAAAGCCTTTGTATAGTCTTGAAGCCTGTTGAAATACTTCTACTAGCTAACAAACAAAGACAGCTTTCCTACGGCATTGATTTTAGTGAGAAATACAACTGGCAACTCCGTTTGGTTCCTGAAGACAGTGCTTGAGACAGTTGGAAAGATGAGTGTGAAGTACACAAAAACTGCAAGTTCATTCAGGTAGTGTCTGTATGATCCTTGGCCATAGCTTGCAATTTTGAATATTTGATTGAATCATAGTATCCTCTTCAAATAAGTTATTTGCCACCCTTCACGCTACCCAGTGAATTGTCTGGTTGCTTGTTTTAGTTGCCATCTCAGAGATGCATAAAGTTCTGCAGTACAGATACAGCTCTACAAAACCTGAACCAAGCACTGTCACAGACAGCCAGGTGGTTTTGAAAGTATGCTTCTTACTCCCTGCATTTTTACTGGAGTGTCGCTCCTTCCACGTTGAATTTGGCTTCTGATGTAAAAAGAGGACTAAACGACGCTTTCCTTCCTTCTCTCTACTCTTGAGCAGTAGAGAGGGTTCAGAGGAACTGCTATAGAACAGTTACCTTCTTGTATCTGTTGACTCTTTCTAAGGTGGAGATACCTAGTTTTTCAGAAGTGAGCTGGAAATCCTCTTTTGTAGTTCTGCGTTTTAATTAGTTGTTTGCTCTTACAGAGACACTTAGCAGTTCATTTCAGAAGGCTTCAGGAGATGTTTGTAGAAAGTGGTGTAAGCAACTCTAGAAATAATGACTTGTATTTCCTTTCAGTGTTGAAACATATGCTTGCAATGTCCAATTTTTGCTTTGTGAGATGAAGTATGTACATTCCTCCTGTGCGTCACTGCAGTTGATTTCTACTTTTTTTTTTTTTTTTTCATGTTGGGATATTATGGTAACCAAATGCTTCATTTTACCGTATGTTTGAACATTAAGCTTGTGTTTCACGGTGACTACTGGGAGGTGGTACAAGAAAAGAGGAGGGTGGTTGTTTTTTTTTTTTTTTTTTCCCCAGCTTGTTTCTTAGTTGATGAGATGGTCTAGAGGAACCTTGGTGTGTGCTTGCAAAAGGTTGTGGTTTGTATCTTCAGATGCCTTGATAGTTAGTAATAATCTACTCCTTGTCTTGGAGCGCTTGCAGCTCTGACAGATATCCTTGGGTTTTGGTATGTGACTTAATTAGTAAATGTGTAAACCATCTACAGAGCATATGTAAGCTTATGAAATAGAAAAGGGGGAGGGAGGGTAGATGGAGAAGGTAAATGAAGCAGAGCTAAGGAGACTGGGTGAGGGAGTCAGGTCTGATAATCAACCTTGCAGAAGATTCCCAAAATTGGTGCCTATAGTAAGTGAATAATATCTGACTCTTCTCTGTGATTCCATCCCCTCACCCCCCTTCAAGACATGGGTAAAGATGGAAGATACCACAGTGCTGCTTTTGCAGGCATCCTTCCTGATCCTTGCTCTGGCTTTGTAGGGGACTGTGGAGAGCAGAGGTTGCTAGGAGAGAGGAGTATCTTGCATTTTAACAGTAGTCTTTGATTTCGCTATATCTGCGGCTGCTTCTGCTAGCAGCTGCGTTATAATGGCTGCAAAGTGTGTGCAGAAAGATGCTTTCTGCATATGAGGGAGATGGATTTGGTTTTGGTTTTTGGAATAAAATAATTCTACTCATGAGGGGGTGCTTTGTGTCAAATCAGGCTAGGTAATTGTTCCTAATGGTGCTTTTGCAATATGAAATAGTTTTCCTGTGGTTGGTTGGTTTGTTTGTTTTTAAGAATAATGACAAATTATTCTTAGTGGAAATTTTTGTCGTGATAAACTTGCTTTGAGAGAGGACCATTAACAAGATTGTATGTTTAGACACGGGTTTTTGTTGGAAGAGTGAAAAGCTTATGGTCAGAATTGCTAGCTAGCTGCAGCTTTCCTGTTTGGTCTTGTTTGACAGGAGGGGAGTGATGCTGATCATTAGCGCTGTCTTGCTGAGAGAATCTTCTTAAGGCACTTTTTCTGATCACGTCATTTTGTGCAAGTTCAAAAATGTGCATGTCCTGTTTCTTCTTCCATCGTTTTTCTGTGTGGAGTTGGCTGAATCTGTTTTGTCCTATTGAAATTAGTGTAACTGGAGTATTGCCCCCAAAACTTCCAAGTCGTTCCTGAGAAATTCCAGATCCCTGACTACAAAGTGGATTTTGTTCAGTTGTGTTCTGTTTTTTGTTTGGTTATGTTCTGTTTGTTTTTTTTCCTAATGTCTGTGGAATAGTGAATTAACATCTATGAATGTCTTGATTTCAAAGAAATATTGAACAGACTGCTGATTCCTGTATTAGAGAATCTTCAGGTAGGGGGAAAAACACTGAAAAACTAGGTGCTGTTCCTTGTGAGTATAAATACAATAGCTTATTAACAATGGCCTTCTCTAAATATTGCTCTGATTTAAAATACAGCCAAGTTAGGCATGTCTTGGTTCTTTCACAGTAAGAAATGATCAGAAAAGGTAAGATGCAACTTGTATTTATTGAATTTTATTTTGACGAATGGGGAAGACGTAGTTTTGGTAAGACTTGAACTTAAACATTTTTGCATCCTTTGTACCCTATTTAAATTCAAAACCTATGCTATTCTTATTTCTGATGGATTTCATGCTCTGGATGTATCCAAAAGATTCACGAAGGCTATGTGATGTAATACAGGGGCGAGTTTTGCATCTGGTTCTGTAGAATTTTCTGGAGGAAGCAAAACTTCTATGTGAATGAGTTGGTCCAAGATTCCAGCATGAACTTTAATGGGGATTAAGGGCCAGTAAAACCTCTTCTGCTTTTTTGCTAGTTAGTAGGGCATTTCTTTGACCTGATTTCTCCAGCATTGTATTCTTTTGTGGGTGTGTGTATCTAAACATTGTCTAGCAAAAAACCCACACCTGCATACCCTTTGCCTACTTAGAAAAAGGACAAGGAAACAAATCGATGACTAAACATAATATATCGCTTTGTTCCTTCTTTCCTAGTTGTAATTGACTTATTTATTTATTTATTGTGAGCAAGTAAAGGAGCTTCTGCCCAAATTTACTGAAGCGAGCAGCTATAAAAACCAGTTGAAAAGCCAAGTATGCGATCAGGGTGTGTCAGCAGGGGAAAAGAAAGGAAGAGGTGTCTGCCTTGCTGTAAACAGCAATTAAGATTTTAGGAACAGGAGGCAATCATCAATTTGAGTTGGAATTCGGGATCTGTATGAAGTGGTATGATTCCTTGTGTTAACCCTGGTTAACTGACGTTTGAATGCCTATCTATGGTTACTGGAAAAAAAGGAAGACAGTTTCGTATTTGTTTGTATTTGGTTCTTTGGCTAAACTGGTACAACTGTGATTGTAGATGTCATAACTAATTGGACTAACTCTACTTGAGTACAATCTAAAAAGCTTTTACTATAAATGAAGAATTAAAAGTTGGAAGCACTTCCAGTTCTGTGGACTAGCTGCAAAGCTTTTTTTGACCCCCCAAAAAGTCAACAGCTTGAGTCAACATCTATATAGAATTTTAATTCCATATTGGGATTTCAATTTCATATTGCACTAGTGTAGTTAAATTTACTTTTTCCTTGGCTTTTACCAGGTTTCTGCACTGAAAGAATGCTCTGAATGTAGTGCAGTGTAGGTAGTATCTTCATAAAGTGAAAGGGAAGGTGGCACTGGCTAGCAGGGCTGAATGAAGAGAGGAGAAAGAACAGAAAGGCAGCAATTAAAACTTATCATATTAGTGCCTTAGGTTCTGTAGATGCAGATAGGAAAACGCAGCATGTGTGTGGAAGGAGATGGGAGACAGAAACACTGCGAATCAGGTCTAGTACTCTAATTTAGTACGACAGCAATACTTTAACTGTAGCAGCAGCAATGCCACTCTCCTCTTCACCCCCCAGAATACTTTTTTTCAGAGGTGTCATCATCTTCTCCTAATAATAGTACTGGAGCAGACTTGTCCTCTGGTGATTTTCTTTGGAAATTCAAGCTCTACTTTATGCCTGGTTTTTTTTCGTTTTCTTTTTTTTGAGCGACTTTTGAGAATGCTGAAGGCTATATGCAATGAAAACGTAAAAATGAATCCCAGTTTTGCAGACGAGCTCAGGAGGTAGTTAGCCTTGATTAAAAACAGTCTTGCTTTTTCTGTTTGGGTTCTGCGCTAGCTCAAACTTGAATGAGTTGCTTTTCACAGTTGATGAGATCAAGTTGTTATCTAAAAAGCATTTTTTTTCTGTCTGTTACAAATGTTTGCTAAATGCAGTGATGGTGGAGTTCCTAAGTCTACACTTTTGCCTTTTCTATGCTGCACATGTGTCTTCCCTCAGTCGACAGCAGTAGTGGGTTGGTTGCTTTGGTGGAAGTAACTTGGCTGACACATAAGCTGTATAAGAGTGGTCAGTCTAATAGCCTATTTTATTCACACCTTCAGCTCTTTCCTCCCTGCCTGCTTTTCAGTGGGTGCTTTCTTTGCCTCAGTGTATTATTTCTGAGGTATGCAATAACTGTGTTCTGACCTCCTGGTTTTGCTTGGGAAGGAACAGAGACGCTGCATTCGATTGAACAGTTGCCCAAGAACCTTACTTAGGTTTCTTCTAGCTGAGGTGTTCAGGATGCTGGGAATTACTAACTTGTTCTAAATCCCCATTTTATTACTTAACTTCATTCTAATCCCTCTTAGTGTTTTGACTTTTTACTTCCTCCCTATTAATATTTTCCTGAAACGCCTTGTTTACCGAACATAACAGAAGCTGACTAGACAGCTTAATGCTGGGAAGTGTATGCTGCTGATAGGTGGAGGTTTAGAGCACTTTAAAGGAAGCTTAGTACGTGTTTCCATGTTCTTGCTGGTATAACTCACCTGTTTGACAGATGGATGAGGTATTTGATACACTGTTCAATGTTAAAGGCTAGATTTTTTTTTGCTTGTTTTTAACAGCCAGGGTATCAAGGACACGTACCGTGTTACCCAGACTGTAGCAATGTATGCTGATGGCCAGGCATCAATAGGTTTATCCATTCTGTTCTCTCTCTGGTATGTGTTTCCACCTAGTACCCGTGGGTGTATCACTTGATATCATTTCAGGTACTGTTATTAGGTGGCTTAGCTGAAGGGCAAACATTTCCTTCTCACTCATGGCTAGTGCAATCATAAAATTCTCTTGGAATTAGTATCATCTGCATGTTGCAAGGTTATGCAAAGCTTAGCTATAAAGTGAAACCTGAGTTAGTGCTTAACTATCATGGGAATCTAGGTCATAAGCAAGCAAGAAAAAAGTGGAATGAGTATCTGAAGTCTGATGAGCTCTTTGCTAAAGAAAACAAGTATTGTGGTGGTGTTTGCTTCCAAATAATGGTTTAAGATATTGAATGGTGTCAAGCCAGGTGCTATGCCAGAAATTCTTTATTCATGTAAAGAAATAAGATTGTTCTTAAGGGACTCCTATGCTAAATAAAAGAGTATTGTTGCAATTTTTGAATGCTTCCTTGCACTTTGTGTGAGCAATTGCTAAACTTCCTCTATACTGGCAGGAAATGTAGCTTTCCTCACTTTGTTTTCTGTGATCTTATCCACCTTATACAGAACAAAACTGGGTTGGAAAACAATACTTGTATACAATATTACTATGTGTACTTCATTCAAAAGCTGCAAAATTTTCTAGTGCTTAGTTTGTTTTCATCTCCCGCAACCCTCCATGTTGCACAGCACGCGGACACCCTGGATGAGGAGACCTTTAAAAACATCTTGTGTGGAGTATCATACAGGTAAGCTTTGACTGAAGTGCCTGGGCAGTGTAGTGGGTATGTTTTTACTGAGTTTTATTAGTTCTCAGAAGGAACTCTTCTCTGTGCAGCTATCTTTTCTGAGATGTGAAGATGACACCTTTTTGTCTATTTGCCTCCTTCCTAGAAATTCCATTTTTTGAATAGGAAACCACTGTTTTCCGTTTAAAGTCCTCAAACTAGAGTTGGAATTGAAGGGGTTGTGGAATGTAAATTTGGAATAAAAAATGTCAGAGTAATTTTTTTAGTTGGCATATACTGCATGCAGCTCTAATGTGCTACTGCAGAAATAGCTTAATACCAGCAAAATAGTTCCATAGTTCATATTTAGTACCATTGAAACTGTCATTAATTAGTATTTGCATATCACTATGTTCAAGTAAGGCTTGAATAGCAGTTCAGTGTAATTTAACCCCTCTCCCTCCCTTTGACTGACATTTAGGTAGAATGCACTTTTTGTAGGTATCATTGCTGTACACTGTTGTAAATCCACTATGTGTAGGTTGCATTGAATAACTACAATGGTGCTAGACGGTTTGGCATACTTACATCTGTGTTCAGTAAGTTCTTGATAGCTCTTCAGGTTCAGCAAAAGACAATGAATTGAACATCAGTTTTTGCTGCATAAAGAAATTCAAGACCCTTTTCAGGCGCCATTCTCTAAAAGTAGTCGACTTAATATCTTCATCTCCTTAGGTAGTAGTTGGTGGTGGTGTGTGTAATTGGTTGCAACAAATAGTATAGTAATAATTGCAGGGAAAGATTTGTTACTAGTCTTTGAAAGTGTTTTCCCCCATGTTGTTTATGATTGGAAGCTCATGACTTCTATGTGGACAACTTTAAAACAAATGCGGGTTTTCTTGTTCTGCTTGTATATCGTGTGCCTTTTCAAAAGAAATGTATTGACAATAGAGTATAGTAGACAGGTAGGTAACTTTGTGATTTAAAATTGCATATAGGGCTTACAAAAATACTGGTGAGTTTAGATACCACAATTTATGAGATGGTGTGGAGTGAAGGAGATGGGGGGTGGGCTGAGGGGTGGATTTCCTTTTGGGACTTAAAAAGTTGCTTCCCAAAGTGCCTTGGTTTCTACCAAGAGATCTTGCATATGTGAACACAAGTTGGTAATCAGCTAGGTAAGAATCTTTTCCTAGTTATCCTGGGCAGTTGCAGAACTAGATGTTAGAGTAATGCTTTGCCTCGAGACAAAAACACTTAACACATGCTGTTTAGAATAATAATAGAGTAATAACAAATGATGTGAACCTGCTTATATGGAAAAGCAGAAGCTGAAGTGATGTTTCCTAGGCTTTATGTTTGGACAGGCTAATTCTTCATATTTTCATACAGAAGCTTATTTTAAAACCATGTGAGCTGAGGTGGTAACAGCAGAAGGAAAATACACATCTTTCTAAACAATTTTACTAGCATTTGAGATTGATTTTGTACAAATTTTTCTATTTCTTTCACTGGCACCAACTCTTACATAGATTTTTTTAATAATGTAGCAAGAGACAGAAACTTGAAAAAAACTCAGTGATGCAAACGAGTTTTTTCTCTGATGGGGAGTATCAAGATGATACATTTGCCCCAACTATATTTAACTTGTGAAAACTCTCCAGTTCAGGAGGCGTGCATGGTAGCTTTATCTTATGATAATGAAGTTTAGAAGACATTTTTGGAAAATATAAGGCCAATATCAAACATCAATCTGTAAAGAAATAGATGTAAGCTTTTATCTTTGTTTCATAATGCTCCTTCCTAATCCAAAGTACCTGGATTGATGCCAAGCATATTTTGGCCTAACTACCAAGGATTACTTTGTTTTTGGATTTCACTAAGTAAGATTAAAATAATAGCTGTAGTAAGTGCTTTGGAGAAGAAAAATTCTTGCAGATAACCTTCGTGGGGACTAAGACTAGCAAACTAAACTATTTTAACCCAAGATACATTAGGACAAGAGTTGTGTGTACGCATCCGTGTGTTTCTGTGATGCCAGTGGCTTCTCTGAGTGCATTTTCGCAGCCCCTCCCATAGCTTCTTGTCTCTTTATTGGCGACCATTAAGGTCCAGCTATGATTTAACCCAAACAATCCGTTTATGATAGGGTGCTAAAGAAATGTTTGCCTTTCTTGATGGGACCTTAAGCTTAAGGCTGGAGTCTCAAAACGCTGTGGCCTGAGATAGTGCTCCTCCAGAGCACAGGCTCCTGCTTTTACGTCGCCTCGGCAGCCCAGCGATTGTGGATGTGTTTTGAGAGACACAAGTTTTAGTATCCTTGTTGCTATTGTTTGTTTTCAGTTTTCTGTAACAATTGGAAATGGTTTTTGTTGTAGCCCTAGTGTGGTCCTGGATGCCAGTAAGAATGTTGTTTGTTATCTGTTCTCAAACTGCTGTGCTCTCACGTGAGGGTCTGAGGGTCTCACTTAAATTCAGTATTTGGAGAGTAAGAGCAGTTGCGTTTGATATTCTGATGTGTTTTTTTTTTTTTTTTAGTCTTTTGTCACTAACTGGATACTGAACATACTTGTAGAGAAAGGCCTGCCTTTAATAAAAAAAAAATTGTAGACAAAATTCTTCCTTTGAATTCACTATTTTTCTAGCTTGTCTTGCTGCTTCAAAAGATGGGAAGCCTCTTAATGTTTCATGTGTTTCATTTGCCTACCTTCATGCATGGTTTCTTTTTTTTCTCTGATTTTGCAGCCAGTTTTTTTCATCTTTTTGTCTGTATGGGACTATTATCCAATTAGCTAAACACTTTGATGGTAATAGTGCACTGATGGAAGTGGTTTTAAGCAGTGGAAGGCCTTACAGAGGTGTGTGTAGAGAATGAAATTTAGGGGGCATTAGGATCTAGTTGATCTAATTCTCAAAGTGCTAAGGAGTAGTGACAACCTCCTAAGAAATCTGTTCTGTTCTAGATTTGGGCCATTCTTTTGCATGCAGATAAGCATGTTACATCTTTGATGTTCAATCTGCAAATATAAAAAAATCTAAGGCATTTAAGATAACTGACAAAAACCTCATGGTAACAACCACCCACGATATTTCCAAGTAAAGAATCCGTCGAGTGAATCAGTAATGCAATAGCATGAAAAATGTGGACCGGTATTTTCAGTGGTAGTAATTCTGAAGCAGTTGGCATCTTTGACATCTGATGAGTTAACCCTTGTACTGTGGCAGTATATTTGTGTAACCGTGTGTTGAATTGCACAGACGGATGGATCTAGCTGAAAACTTCCCCCCAAAAAAGAAAATAGTAGTTTGGTTTTTGTTTGACCTTCCCCCCCTTAAGTGCATCTGTGAAAAGTTTTGTTTGAACTTTGCTCTGTTTCCTTTTGACATCTTTAGACAAGCAGTGTGTTCTTCTTTTGCCATATATTGTTTTGGTCATTTAATCGTAGCGTGCCTCTCCAGAAATGATTTGGTAATGAAAAAATACTGTGGTGAGATCTATGAGAGCAATTGGATTTTCCAGAGTGGTGGTTGGAAGCTTGTTGGCTGGTAGCTGATTAATAGATAAACATCTATAGCACCCTTGAAATACTACAGAATCAAGTTACTGAATTGGTGACAAGTGATGATCAGATCACTCCACCACTGATCCAGTTGTTTATGAATATTTAAAGTGGGGGATCCAAACAGTTGAAACACTGTGAAAATAACATACTGCATAGACGGAGCGTACAGGCTCATCAGACCTGAGCACTGGTATCCATGTGTAGGTCATAATAGAGAAAAAGAGTAAGTGTCACCCAGCAATCTTGTCAAATCCAGGTGATAATAATTAGTGTTCAATTTATCTGGTTTGTTGTTATTGCGACACTCATGCTGTTTAGATCTTGCAGGACAAGTTGAATCAAAATTCAGCTAAGTATCCTTTTACCTGAGAGTGTTTTCCAGAT
The DNA here is from genome assembly GCF_965183815.1 of Platalea leucorodia. Taxonomy (NCBI): domain Eukaryota; kingdom Metazoa; phylum Chordata; class Aves; order Pelecaniformes; family Threskiornithidae; genus Platalea; species Platalea leucorodia. The sequence goes on from NC_138831.1 coordinate 21,176,219, forward strand.
GTAGGTGAACTATGAGATTTATGCTGGCTTGAGACTTTTTAGATATTGAAGGGGCTGTGTTTCTGGGTTTCACTAGCAATGTCTGAATCCGGATCTTGTTTTGTTAGTATTTTGGGTTACACATTGTCATCTGTTTTGCTTTTCCCCTCCTGCTCTTTCTCTACATGTTAGTAATTGAAGATAATGCAGCTGTCTCCCACTCAGCACTGTCCAGAGACAGCTTTCAGCCCTGAAATATGGAATATATCTGGTGCTGTCGTGCTATGGGAGGTTTTTTAATGGCAAGTCATTTGGTAGGGAAAAAGCTTAGATTCCATAAACCTGATGTGTAACGATGACATTTTGTCCATATTATCTTTGTCAGGGAATCTGAGCGTTAGTACTTTTTTGGTAGTGCTTTAAATAGAATGCAGTCCTCTGTGTCTGGGAAAGGTCCAAATGGAGACACTGGGTGACTAAGAGGTAACTTCAGAAAAGAGCTGTTCATCTCTACCTACGATGGTGCCCAGTTGTTTTTATCCACATCTTATCTGAATAGGCTGAAGTACATCAGTGGGAGTAAATATCTTGAACGTCAGATATTTAGACTGACTAATGTGAGGCAGGACTATGTGTTGTCTCGCCTAGTAAGGCTGCAGGTTCCTTAATACTATGTCAAAATTTGATTTTAATATAAAAGTGTTTGCCAAGTGTAATGGTTAATTTCAGCAAGATTTTATTGAGAGAAAGATACTTTAGGTGACTTCTGTGATGGAAGACACTCTCTTAATATGCTTAAGGAGAAAGGCTTAATTTACTTCGGACATTTACAAAACATTTTTATCTGAACTCTTAAAGTCTGAGAAAGTTTGTAGAATTTGTGTACTTTGAAAATATGAAGGTTTTTGAATTGTTATGAAATATGATAGAAATTGTAAAAATCACAAAAATTAGTAGTGGGTTTTTTTGTTTTTAAGGCAAAGTATTTGGAAACCTGCTGCATTTGTCCCCGTGTTACATGTTGACTTTTTGGAAGTTTAGAAGTAGCAGGTTTTAGCGTTTATAAGTAGAGCTGTGTAGCTACTGCTGGTAACTGATAAGTGTCTCCTTAATATTTTGTACTGCTGTGCTGATACTCTAAGCAGATGATCTCTAAGTGGGTCTTCCTTCCCCCCCCCCCCCCCCCCCCCCCCCGCCCCGAAAGACCTTTGACACAAAAATGATAGGCTGTTTTTCTGTTCATTTGATGCTGTGTTTTACCAGGTTTTTCAGAGCAGTGCTATAAGCTAAGGGAGTATTTTCCCACTTACACTTGGTTACTGGAAGCACACAGTGGCTGCCTTGTTAAAGTGATGGCAAATCTGGGAACAGACATTGATGTATTTGATTTCAAGTTGAGTGAAATAACCATCTAAAATGCCTATTTTGCTTTTCTCTCCCCCCCCGCCCCCTCATCTCTCAGATGAGGTAAATTGGGGAATCAGACAATTGTGCTGTTCAGAAATAATGAAGTACTTAAATGCTAATGAAACCATATTCTTTCCTATCTTTCTTTAGCGCTGTGTGGTGCTGCGGTTTTTGAAGTTCCCCCCAAACCAGAATAAGGTAAGACTCAGTGTGTACTGTTGATAAAAGCCCCCAGGTAAGCTAATAACCAGTCTGAGGAGAAACAGGAAACCCATGAAAGAACTGTGACTGATAAGAGTAAGAATAAGGGCATGTTTTGAAATGTGCCTGTGTTTCAGGAGTTTTGGCAACAGGAGGAAATCTGAGGTCCTCTTACGTAACTAAGATTATGTGACTGCTGATATCAAGACCTTTGTGTGGGACAGATTGTAAGACTGCAATGTGTAGAAGGTACGGCTGGTATGGCTTTCTGTAAGGACAGCTGTGGCAACAGAGAAAGTGTTAATGTTGCATATCAACGTACGAGAGCGGATGATGTTGAGGAAGAAATGACAGTTTTACTGACTGTTGCTAGGTGGGACAGAAGAGGAACAGCACAGGACCGGTATCATGATAAAGATCTGCTGTTGATTAGCTATTCAGTAGCTAAAAAGCCATGGAATTTGGACAAAAATATGAAATATTCGCAGAATAGGCTTTGTCAGTGAGTGATTTTAGTGTGCTGTCTGTTGCAAAAAGAACATGGTGGGACAGTCTACCAGTTTCTTGGACTGTGGCAGAAGGTTTTTCTGCCCGAGAAGGAACTGCAGTGATTTACCTTAGATTTGCTTTAACAGAGATAAAAAATGATCAAGAATCAAAGGTGGAGGGTAAAAGTGCAGTGTCAACACAGTGCTCCAAGGAAAAAAAAAAAAGAGAGCACAAGAGGCAGGAGCTTCAAATTCTGCCATTTCCTCAACCTCCTGAGTAGTCTTTAGGGTGTGTTACCTGAGAGATCAGGGAAGGGCTTGAGTTACGCGAGCTTCTGAACCACGGCTTTGTAAGGTTCAGTGGCAGACTGTTCTGATGAGAAAGAAATATAAAAAGCATTACAGCTGTACTGTGAGCTGGGGGTGAGTGCTTAATTTTAGGAAAAAAGAAATAAGGATGACCGTAAACGTATAGGAAGGGCATTTTGCTTTAAATCAGGAAGATGAATTTGAAATGTATCCAGTTTAACAATGGACAAAAGAGGAGACGTTTCTGCAGTAGATCAGAGGAAAGCAGAGGAAGGTAAAACCCATGAGCACAGTGTACGTACGAGTTATTTGATGGCCTTTCTGCTACTGTTTTACTCGGAAAAAAAGTGTGGTAAAACTAAAGTGTGATTCAAGTAAGTTTTTGATCTGCTTATAGTGGCAGGATTTCAAAAATGTATCCTGTGCTTCTGTAGTAGTTCAAGATAATAATGTTTAGAGTTTTTATGGGCACAGGGAAGAACCCTGTGGATTGGAAGAAAGGAAAACAGTGCTTATCTCAATTTTTAATGTAGCAGGGAGAATTAGACCACAAGTTTAAGTAAAAAGTAAGTCTGTTGCCATTTATTTAACAAAACAAAACACTGAGTACCAGCTTTTTTTTTTTCCCCTTTTTTTTAAGTTCGAATAGATTGTTGCATAGTAATTGTTTTTAAAAAATTGACAAAGTATGACAAAGTCGCAAAGGAAGCCAGGAAGTGACTTTTCACAGTTACCCACCACAGCATTGAAGTCAATAATACTTCTGTGAACTGCTTTGGTATGCATGTAGTTTTTTGGTTTGGGACAGCGAAACACAAGGAAAAAAAAATCTCCTGGGCATGATGTTCTGTTAGTATTTGAATGCTGGTCAGGTTATTAAATGTTTTTTTCCCTGTGTAATCAGATTAGTGAAATTGCTCAGAATCCTTCCAAGCATAGAGATAGATTGAAGTAGGTATTCCTGTGGCCTGAGGCTGATGAAGCACCAAGAGTTTGCTTTCTAGAAACTGTTAGCAAAATATCCATTCAGAGTTGCCCCAGACAGGCACACGTCTCTTCTTACTATTGTAGCAGCAAAAAGGCTATTTGTGGATGCATGCAGTGGTGGAGCGTACCTCTGAAAGCGTTTTAAAGTGTCTCTCTAAGTTCATGCTCTGGATTGATAAATGCACACTGAGAGCAAGCTCCCCTGTTACATGGAGAAGTGCTATGTTTTGAGGAGAGCTGGCTGCTGGCCAGCTCCAGCGTTCTGTGTTTGCCTAGTATTGTGATTGTGTGGGCTTTGTGATACACAGTTCCTTTTGGCTTTGCTTTCTAAATAGAAGATTATGTAATTTGAATATATTTAATTTTTCTAAGGATTGGTTTTTTTTTTTTAAAGGATCAGTTTTTCTTGGAGCAGAATGGAAGACTTAAGTATTTTATCTGCAGATCTGTAAACAAGTCCTGGAGAATCAGAGTTTTGGGACAAACTTGGACATAGCAACATGACAGCTGTAGAGGAGAAAAAGTTTTTTAGGTGTAGTCTGTATTTCTGACTAGTGCAAGATGAGTTAGGATATAAAGTGTTATATATCTGTGCATTACATTGTAAACAACTCTGAAAGAAGCAATTGAAGCAAACTATTTTTCTAGTAAGACCCATACTGAAATTCAAATGTGGACAAATGCATCTCGGTCTCTTCTGCTTAACTCCTTTGGAAAAGGAAAAGAAGTCTGGACGCTGGTTTGTATTTATACTGTTTGGTTATGAAATTGAGACTAGATAATCTAGTATTTAAACAACATGGTGTTATTGCAAATTGTAATCTTATTGTTACAATTCAGTGTTTTAATGAAAAACACTCATAATCAATAATGTAATTCTGGGGCTTGCATTTCTTGAGTAGAAATTGCCAGGGAGTTTCACCTCTGCAAAGCAACTTCTTTCCTAGCCTGGAAGAAATGAAGCGTAAGGGAGGACAGATACGGCATGTTTGCAGTCTGCTCAGGGTGAGAGCAGAGATTTCCCCAGCGGTGGTCTCCTCTGCTCTCTGGTCGAGAGGGGTGAAGGAGCTTGGGCTGCCAGCAGTCCTCTCTGAAGGACCTTGGTGTGTTCAGCACTGGTGATGGGGGCACTGGCCTTCCTGGGAAGCACAGATTGAGCAACACTGCTGTAAAATGTCCTTTTGCATACCCATGTGGGTGGCCTGCTCGCACATCTTGTTGCCTATTAATTTTTTTTTTCTTAAATACACTTGTTTAGACCAGATGACTGCAATTGAGAAAGTTATTCAGGGATTATAGCGTGTTTTGTTCTGAGACTCAAGCAGTGGAAGGCTGCCTGTTGGGAAGAGACTCCAAGCTTATTTTGGCTCTCTTAAAAGGATTCAGGGAGAGCTGTTCTGAGAAACAACTCCACATACAATATGCCAAGCATTTTAAAGAATAAGCGCTGTCCTGGCCTTTATAGAATGATGGAAATGCTGTGTAAGTGCTTTGGAAAAATTGTGGGTTTCTTACTTGCTGCAAAGGATTGGGTTTTTTGGTTAGTGCTCTGCATACTGAAGTAACAGTATGTAGTACAGTATGCTACTGAAGTAAGTGTGTAATAAGGTATATTACTGTAGTTTTCTCTCTGTAAAGCATTATTGCATGTTGCCCTATTGTGTATTTCTGCTTCAGTCTGGAAAATGAATCCTGCTAGAGGAAGAATATTAAACATGGTATGTAGTCTTAGCAGACTTGTGGTACAGTAACAAACTAACCTTTCTTAGTCTTACACAACTTGTGTAAGTTTGTTAGGTAACAAACCCTTCCGGATGGGGGGAAAAAAAATAATCTGCCTATTATGATGGTATTATAAAACAAAGTTAGTAAGATTGTTTGGTTAGCGACAATCTCCTTTTACCTACAAACGTTTTCAATTGTTGTTGTGTGTGGTCTTTCCTCCTTTCTCTAGACTTTGTCATTATGTGAGTGCTGTCCTCCTAGCATTTCATTTTTTCTTACTCTGCTCTGTTTATTTTTTTTTCCTCCTGCTTGTGTTGTTTTTCCTCTGATTTTCTAACTTGGACATGAGTGTTGCACTTTCTCTTCCTCCACTGTTGCTCAATCCCAAGAGTGAATCTATACGGTTCAGTGCTTTATAGTGTACAGTGGTAGGCAAAGTAGTGTTTTTCCAGAAAATCTTTCTGTTAAAAAAGAACACAGGAGGTTGGGGATTGTCTATTGTAACAATAAAATACTGTGCAGAGAACCAGAGTACGCTGGGGTGCTGGGAGTGGGAGAATACGGTTGTAAAGCTTCTCTGCTACCTCTTTAATGAGCAGACGTCTGTCAGAGTCAGACTGCGCTAATGTCGCTGTCCTGCTTCTGGTACTCATTTAGCTTCGTTTCTTCTACAAGACAAAAATGCCAAGCTAGATAGAACTTTTGTGTTTCCTTACAGACACATAACATAAAATTAATGGAAGATGACATTATAGTAAGATTTTTCATTGTCTGGGGCAGGATTCAGCAACTTCTGTACTTGTTCACGCAGAGGTTTGTCATGTGGCTCAGTCTTTTAGGCCATTCTCTTCCACATCTCCAGGTGAAGTATTTTATAACACTCAAAGCCTCTCCTGCACTTCACTTGCTGGTAAAAAGGCATGCTGTGCATCTCTTTTTGACTATTACAGTTCTTTGAGCTGTTTTAAGAATAATGGTCAAAGACCAATGGTCTCCCCCTCTTCCTCCTTTTTCATTTTCTCTGTCCTTTTTCCCCTGAAACTTGAGAAGAAGAATCATCTCTTCTGACCATTTTCCTGGTTATCCCAGCCTCTCAGAGAGCAGTAGGGAAACAAATGTAGCAGATGTCTCATGTGTCTGTTTAATTTCAACGTGCACTGACCTACCAAACTCTGTACAGCAATTAAGCTACTTTGCTAAATCATTGACTAGTATGTGTATGTATTCTTGAGTGTTGTTTATCGTTATTTCATAGTTAAATTACCATGTTTCTGTCTTCCAGACTTCAGAGGAAATATTACGCCATCTGCAAAACATCGTAGACTTTGGAAAACATGTCATGAAGCAGTTCTTTGGGGAGAACTATGTTCACCATGGGGTAAATGTTTTATTCTTATCACCATGGGGTAAATGTTTTATTCTTAAAATAAATGGCTTACATGCTGTAAACACTGTAATCACTTGGATCACAACAAAGATGCTGCTCTGTGCTGATGAGGTGATTGGATTGTACTCTCTGGTTTGAGCTATTTCAAGCTACTAATGAGAAGAGTGGTCATTTCTGTGCCCTGCGTAAGGTGAGAGGTGTGTGAGAGAGATATTTTTAGACTAACTGCAAAACAAGGGGAGAAACCTGGTTCATGTGAATTGTGTAGGTTTCTGTGCCTCTCTAGAGGTAACCTTTTTCCTTGCCACTCACTCTGTTCGTCAGGGTGGCCAGATCTAGTTAACTGAACATCGGATACCTGAGTGGAAAAGTTACACCTCCTGGAACTCGAGTTACACAATTCTGCCTTGGAAGGGTGGGATGTGACACACAGGATGAGATGAAACGGGACTCTTTCGAAAATTTGTGAAAAGGACAAAATGATACAAGTTTGTTCACACGCATTAAACTTGCACTGAAAATGCTCTTTTTTCATGTATTTATTTAAATTAGTTCTTCGTTTCATAGTGGAGTAAGTATTGCAAGTGATTGCAGGTACAGGTCTTCATACAGACAGTTAATCAGAGGGAAAAGCTGCTGATTATATAGTTTAGTATACTGTTGTTAACATCTACTGAACTTTAGTAATCCATTTTAAGACCCCTAACCTGGATATTAGTTTTTGTGCTGAAGTATATATTTCTTTTTTTTTTTTTTTTTTTTTTAAATAGGAAATTATTCAACTGCCTCTAGACTTCATAAGACAGCTCTGTTTAAAAGTTCAGCCAGAGAGGCCAGGTAAGTGCCAGGAATAGCATTAAAAAGGGGGCCTTCCTCAAGCTGTAAAGCATTGTACTTTATTATAAAGCAAAAAAGCATCATACCTCAGAATATGAGGAAACTTTTTTTCAATATTTGGACAATGGTGCATTGAAAATTTGTTGTGTGGAAAAACAGGTGTGTTCTAGAATTAAAAATTGCGTGTGATGCTAGTTTCATTAAATTGGGGAACGGGATCCTCTCTAAGCCTGTGTTTGTTAAATCTTGAACAAGCTTTCACCTTGCTGTGAAGTCCTTTACAAAGGTCAGTGAGGGAGGTAGAAGATGTGTGCTGAAATAATTGTTTCAATTCCATCAGTTTCTTCTGGACTGTGCAGCAGAACTTTGGAAGGAAGATAGTTTCAGAAACTCCCTACTAAATTGTCCTGTTTTCAATGTTAGCGTTTCACTTGGGGCTAAGCATCTCATCTTATGAGTCATAGCACTCAAGCAGTGTGCAGCTTAACGTTCCAGCCTCTCACGTCTCTTTTCCTGATAGCTGGCATGTCTTGTTGCGAGGGATTGCTGTGTTATAGGCTGTGCTGCCTTTAAAGTTTAATGAGCATCTCTGGGATATGGGGCTGTGCTTGATTTCTCCCGACTCTTATGTGATGCTCTGGGGTCCCTGTCCAGCAGGGACAGGGGTGCAAGTACGCTTTTTCTAGTCCCCTCGGACGGGGGCGGGGATTGAAGGGGACAAGTGTGTGAAGTAAGGGGTGCATTGACCTTGTGAAACCTTTTGGAACATGCTGCAAGACTCCAAGTTTGGCAATCTCTGACGCATTCAGTGTGAAGTGCTACAGAATTTGGTGTCATTCTTAGCCAGCGCCACTTGGGTGCATCGTTCTTCATGTATGGCTGAAAGTACAGTGAGGTGTAAGCTCTAAAATGGGCAGAGATGATGTCCCTCATGGTGTGTTCATCTTATGTTCTCAGATGTTCTTGAGAATGGTCAGAAACTCCTGCTTTAGCAGAATTCCTTGAAGAAAAATGTGGTATTACATTCTTTGGTAACTGTAGCCAGTACTTTGATGCCTTTGATCCAGGAAAAAAATGAATTCATTTACATATAGCGAGCACAGGACACTCTGTATTGCTGACTTGCCCTCACCTTTTTGAGAAATGGTTTCTGGCATTGTGGAACTAGCAAGGAAAGTAAATAGTGTCTAATAAAAATTACAAAATTTATGATACTCTGGTGGAAGTGAATGATAGAATTTAGTTTTATTTCTTAAAGTTAAATTTTGTGTGTCTGCAGCTCGTGGGGATTTCTTTCGAGGAAGAAATGTGGTTGTGAGGAGCTGTTCCAAGTGATATTTCTTGCTTTACAACAGCAAATCTCATTGTTCATTTTTAACAGGAATTTTTTTAAACCTTGAGGGAAGACTTTCCTTTAATGTTACCTTTCACAATAAGCCTGTCTAACTTAAGAAGGAACTTCTCTAATACTTCAGATTTCTGTGTGTACCTGATTTGGTGAATGGCTTTCAGCTGAACATGGATGTACTTTTGCTTAAGTTTAGGAAAAGAAAACCTCAGCATTTTCTTGGAGAAAAAAGATTTCTTCGTGCTCATCCTAGTGAAGCACAGCATGTAATTGCAGGCTGGTGCCTAATGAAGCTTCTGTTTCTGAGATGATCCCCCCCCATTGCAATATATTTTTCAGAATGGACATTTTTCTTAGCAATGGAAGCTATAACTGAACACATCTGTACGTCTCTAGTAATGCAGATATCAGAAAATCCAGGAATGTACGTTGTTATTAAATTTGAATTAAAATCTCGCAGACCTTTCTCTGTCCTGTTACATTTCCCCAATGGATGCGTGTGGGAGGGAGGTTATCTAAAGGCATTTATCTATGTAATGCCTCTTAATCTTAGTCTGAAACCATTTTGCTACTTCATTTCTTCTCAGGGCTGTTAATCTGGACTACATTAAAAAATGCTATTTTTAAAAGGGTGGTTGTAGCAGAGGAAATTCTTGTTCTAAGTTGTGAGCTTGTGAGGAGGGAGAAGCTGACTTTTGTTCCTTCTATGTTCCTTTTCACCTATTTATTATTTTGATGTAAGCACTGGAATGGCTATAGGAAGAGACTAGTTCTCAATGAGAAGTGGTTCTTCAGCTGATTGCTTCTTATCAGTTTTGTTTTTTAATACAGCGCATCTTGATCTCAAACCTTGGGCAAATGTTTTAAACCTTGAAAAAGCACTACGTACAGACTAAGGAGTTCAGCAAAGCCACTTGCAGGTTCTGTTTAGATTTACCGTTTCTTCTGAACAGTTTATGATATTCCTGCCAGTTTTCACAGATTCCTCTTGACTAGACTGAGGGATGGTAGTTCATGCAGTTTTAGTAAGTGAACATGAGATCATACCTTTGAATACAGTAATAAGTCTCTTTACCTGTTGTCGGCCAACTGAATGCACTCCTTTGCTGTTTCAGGCCTCTCACCGCTATCTCTCTTGGCATGAGCAGGGAACCAGCCATTAAAAGCAGCTCGAGGCACTCTGTATGCCTATGACAGTTTTGAGGAAACTGAAAAGAGGTGTTGATAATGGGGAGGGCAAATTTATGCAGGTGCATAATTGGCTGAAGCCTGCTAAACTGGGTCCTGTCTAAGTTTGTTCCCACCCCCCCACCTGGTGAATAGGGTAACTACAGAGTGAAATAAATACCCATGCACCTAACTTTCTTGTTTGTGTGGGTTTTTTTTTTTTTTTTTTTTTCCCCCAGAGTCTCGCTGTGATAAAGATATGGACACTCTTAGTGGTTATGCAATGTGCCTTCCTAATCTTACCAGGCTGCAGACCTATCGTTTTGTGGAACACCGGCCAATCCTCTGCATAGAGATTAAGGTATTGAATAGGAGAAGGTCCTTCTGGGGGTTTTGTTTGCATTTTTTAAGCACATATTAACCAGAGCAGTTTCAAAGGAATGCAGCAGTGGGATAAGGCAGAGCTCACCGCTTTCACTGTGACCCATAGGATGAAATATCTCCCTCCCTCTTCCAATTCCTGATCTTTCAAAACTTGGGAAATTCCCAGGTATTACTAGGCCTGTTGTAGGCTACAGCAGTTTTGTGTGTCCTTCTTCTTAAGGGAGGACTCTAAAATAATTGGAAATAACATACAGTGACATATGTTAAGCTTTTAAGTGTTGGGTGTTGACTGTGGGTGGTGTTTGTTTTTTTTTTTTTTTTTTTTTTTTTTTAATTTTCCTTTAACTGGAAAGATTTGCATATTGTGTGCCCTTCTATTTCTATAAAGAAGTACATTTATATTTATAATCTTTTTGTTTGTTTGTTTGTTTTAGCCAAAATGTGGCTTCATTCCTTTTTCCAGCCATGTTTCACAGGAGGTAAAGCACAAGGTGTGTCGTTACTGTATGCATCAGCATCTAAAGGTAATTTTTATTTTTTTTAGGAGTCATCCTGCTTCCCTGTGATTGCACTGTGCTTTATTTGCTATTCCAGTCTTGCTTTCCTGTTGAAACTCGCATGTTGTTGCTTAAACCTCTGGTACTACTAAAGATAGTAGGTGGATACACATCTGAGTTGCTGGGTGTGAATCTGTTTATGAGAGATGGAACGAGTTCTTTGGGAAGCTGGAAGGAAAAAAATACAAGATTAGTCTTTGAGGACTATTAATGCTGTTGATTGGGTAAACTCCACTGTCAAATTTCCTTTCAAGTACAGCTCACTAAATGCATGGTGGCATTCCGTAACTTATAACAGCATGTAACGCACGTGGAATTCATTTGACTAATGTCCATTATGTGTGTCTGACATCGTGTAACTGTGCCTTACTGTAATTAATGTGACCTTTCTCCATGCTTTCCATTTGTGAATGCAATTTGAGTGACTTGAGCTAAATATGACGAGGAAGGCCCCTGCTAGTCATGGATTGTACGTTCAAAGGGTTTTAAATGCCATAGGACTCCTGAAGACAGGATGTTAGTGCCACACACCTGACTGTTAAAATAACTGTGAGTAGTTATTCCAGAAAGTGATTAACAGCAGTGGTGTGGGTTTTCAACAGGTAGCGAACGGAAAATGGAAGCGACCAAGTAAATATTGCCCATTGGATCTCTTCTCAGGGTAAGGAAGCATGTGACTTGTGATTCTGTGTTTTTGCCAAAAAATCACTGTTACAGATTTCTTTCTCAGATTACTTTGAATTTCACTGTATTATTAAGGATGATCAATGCCTGCTTGTCTGACTTTTACAGTGGATATTTCTGGTGCTATATACCTCTTTACGCCTATTTCAGGAATCAGAGTTGCTTATTAATGTACCAGTGCCTTTTGCTACATAGCATGAAACCTAAGAGCTGTTTACTTTACTCAGATTTGAAGTTCTAATTGCAAATAGTCACTTTGTCTTTGCAGTGATTTCAGCATGAGTAACAGGCTTAATGAGCGTGTTCTCTTCAGGTGCCCAATTCTGATTCCATAGAGCCCTCTAGGCATGGGTGTGAACATCTAAAGGCTGAGATAAAACAGTCTTGGATTTATTTTTTTTCCCCCCCCTAGAAATAAACAGAGAATGCACTTTGCTTTGAAGAGCTTATTACAGGAGGCACAGAACAACTTGAAAATATTTAAGGTAAACAATCAAATCTCTCTGCTTGCTTTTTTTTGCCTTGGCTTTTAAACAATTTGACTTCAGTATCTGAACAGTCAAGATCCTACTTCAAACCTACCTAATCAGCACCATCACTATTGGACCCCACCAAAAGAAGAAAATAGGAAAATTCCTAGTTAGATTTCAAGTTAGGACAGGTAAGTAATAATTTTCCAGAACTACTCTAGTCTGAAAGAATCACCAAGGAACAACTAATAGAAAAGGACTTTTTAAAGATTACCAGAGTTTTTAAAACATTATGTGCTTCTTCAGGAGGAAGAAGATAGAGAACTTTGCATGTTGCTGCAAATAGTTTTAGAAATTACTGCTACAGCATTCACGCAAGCCAAATGCACAGCGTACCTCATTGAGGAAGTAAAAAATTACCTTTTCTATGGAAGTAATGTAGGAAATACATAAAGCAGTAACTGATGGCTTATGCAGATTTTCAGATTAATTCTAGGAAATAGGATTCTTTACAACTTATTTCCAGTATTAAAGCAACTATTTGAATTACTTAAACTTGTAGGAACTGTCCTATTTTTTCAATTAGTACAGGTAACTATCACACCTTTTACTGTTTTTTTTTATAGCCCTCTGTTTTCCAATTTAGCTTTTAAAGATTGTTTCACGAGATGCTTTTTCATTATTGACATTATTCAGAAGGAAGCGATAGGAAAATGTGCTAAGTACCAGTTCACTTTTATTATTCTGATCAGTTACAGTTGATTAAGTCAAGTGCTACTTTGCCAACTTAAATGGGCTTTTTGGTCCTAACTCAAAGGTTGGATACCTGTGGTATCTGATTAAGCTTGAGGGCAAATTTGTAAGAGATTGGGAACGCGTGTGTTTGTATGCAGACTGTTATACTAATACACTTTTCTGTGCTATGTGTCTTTAAATCTGATGCTTTGATTAATTAAGTACAAATAACTCGATTTAATGACATGCCTAAATCCTTTTTTCTTGTTTGCAGAATGGGGAACTAATTTATGGCTGTAAAGATGACCAGGACTGTGTCTCTGACTGGAATGAACTTGCTCGTCACTTAAAGCCTTTCTTTTTTCCTTCCAATGGGTTGGTCAATGGACCACACTGTACAAGGACAATTATTAAAGAACTAATCCATGTTATAACTATGACGCTACTAAGTAGTACTGATGCCTGCAGGGCAGGTGATATGAAGACAGTTCCCATTTCACAAGGAAGAAGCTACTGTGAAGCAAGTGCTTTTAATAAGGAGCTAGTAAGAAATGGTAAGAAATAATTTCTTGAGCACTGTCAATAATTAACTGTTATCACGTAATGATTCAGATCTTTGCCTCTCATTTGCTCTTTAATACTGATATGAGAACGGAAACAGTGGAGTTTTAGTGACATTTTAAAAATTAGTTTGGAGCTGCCTAACTGCTAGATAATTGTTTTTCATATGACCTTGTAGTGAGCACTTTTAGCACTGTACCTAATGACAGGGATAAAAATAAATTCAGAAGGCGGTGGAGGAAAAATGGAAGAAAATACCAATTTGAGCTGATAACCATCACAGGTATTTCAAACAAGTGGGGAATTTTTATGTTGTATGTGATGAAGTCTGGCTGCTTTGGTTGGTTTGTTACATGACACCTGTTTCTTGCCTTTCCCTGCTCCTCCTGTCAGCCATCACCAGCTAGGGTGTAGCTCATTTTGTTTTCTCCTGCTACTCCACTCCTGGTAAAGAGAAAGGTATGAATACTGGAGGGAAAAGAAATGGGAAGTGAGTTGGAAAACTGTAAATCATGTTAATTCCTCAGCACGTAAGTTTTGTAAAGCTCTAATTATTCAAGATGCTGCTAAGTATCCTAATTACACAAACAGTGTGTTTCTTTCTCTGCTTTTGAGGAAGATCTTTTTCATTGCTGGTTGGTTTTGTTCTATTGTGTGGAGAAAGAGCTATCTTACAGAAATTATAGCAAATACAAATCCATTTATATTATATTAAAAAGAACTGATATCTGAAATGGTAAATTACTTTTTGCCAACAGTTCATACTGTTGAAAGTGAATTTGTGGTGGCTTCACTCATGAAAAATTTCTCTTGTAGCCTCAAACAAGTAGATTGCAATGGAAGTGTGTGGGGTTTGGTTTTTTTTTTTTGAGTAATTTTTAGAATTGTATACCAGGTATTTTATTCTGCAGTCAAATATGTGCTGTTTAAATGTGCAGGTAAGTACATGCACCTGGCACATTAATGTTTGGAAACTGAAGTATTGTGTTTTGTTTGTCCCCCCCCCCATGATTGGTCTAAAGAGTATTTGGATTTGCTTTGTGAACATGCACATGTAATGGCAAAATGAAGCAAAGATGACACTCATGTCTGCCTTATTTGCAAATACTTTTTTTTTTCTAGGTAAACATAAATTGGAGAGCTCTGGCTTACCGAGGGGTTGTCTCCTTTATAAAACCCTTCAGGCTCAGATGCTTGACATGCTGGATATTGAAGGACTCTATCCTTTGTACAGTAGAGTTGAACAGTACTTAGAGGAATTTCCTGAAGAGAGGTAAGACTTGATGGCTTATATTGTATACAACCTTCCTTCATGGTACTGCATATTCTGAATTTCTAACTTGAAATGCCAGATAACATAAAAGATGAGTTTTATTGTTAAAAATTTTGATGTCAGTCACTTTGACCTGAATTTTTAAGTCATGAGTATGGGAAGTTCATAACAGGGTGAGAGAGAAAATGCCCCATTCCTTAGTAGTGGAGGTTGTATATTTGAGGAAAGATAGAGTAAAATGCATGGTTGGTTTCTGCTGCCTCCAGTACCTGCAGAGCGAGGACTATGTCTGCAGCAATAATGATGTTTTTACAGTCATTCTCAAGTCTGTATTGGCCTACCTACAACCTGCCCTTTAAAACCCTGAATTTGGTATACAGCAGCAATCCAGCCTGTGCCTGCAAGATCTTACAGAAGGTGTGAGTGGGTCATGGCCCAGTATCTGCTGTTGTCCAGCTTGCCCTTGTTGCATGACGAGAGCAGCTCCAAAGGCCAGATTGTAACCCACGTGACAAGTAATCAAATCATACTTGAAGCACAAGAAGCTTTATCTTACGGTATTTCTTGCTTGGTGAAGAAATACTGGGCATTGCAAGCTGCTACGTTTGTTTTCAAATAAAGCTTATTAGTTGTAATAATAATCGCTATAAAAAAAACCTTGACTTGGATGCTTCTTGCATTCTCGGGCTGTAATTTGCCTGTAATTCTGCCTTTGCTCACACGAGGGCATGCTGGCTTCACTTGCAAGACATTGCTGCTTGTGCTCCTTCAGCTTCCTTTGACTCCTGTTGGCATTGAAGGGTTATCTTATGGGCAACGGGTTGGCCTTAAGTTCTGCTTAAATCACTTGCAGTGTGGCTTACTTGTGTATTTATATATTAAATAATTTAAAAATGTATTCTTTCAACTGCGGGGTGTTTGTGAGCTGCAAACCCTGCTTTTATGGGTTCAGCTTTTCAGCAGGAGTTCAGTTTATTTAACATGGGAAGGAAGGAGGCTAAATAAACCATCCCCTTGTTAGCATACATTCTGAAGCTGGGGGCAGAGCAGGGCCTTGTCAGATAAGTGTATACCCGCAATGTTTCCAGCAAGTCTTCTGAGAGCTCTGGCAAACTGTTACGAATTCTGAAACTTATCTATTTTTGCAAAAAATACTGTTCTTGTAGTGATATACAGGTGGCAGTAGATCAAGAACGATTCATCTTAAAAAAAACAACCAACCAACCAAACCTTAAAGAGGATATCTTAAGTGATGTGAGAGTAATGGAGACTGGTCATGGTGTTAGAGTCTACCTCAGGATTAACCTGTTGCCATGGTTATTGGCGTTATTGTTTATTCTGAGTATCTGGGCTGCTGAAGAAAGATCTCACTGAAAATCAGTAAATCATCTTGGCTGTCTGTAAATCTTCTTTTAAAATTTATTTAGAAGTACATTACAGATAGATGGACCTTACAATGAAGCATTTTATGAGAAGCTGCTAGATCTTTCAACTGAAGATGATGGGACAGTAGCATTTGCGTTAACAAAGGTACTTTTCCTGTGCATGTTGTTGAAGCTTATTTAGTCCGTCAATTTTAATAAACACCTGTCTAATGGAAACAGATGGATAGCATGTTGGCATCACCGCTGGCTTGTCAGATGTCTGTACGGTTAGAGGTCTTAATTGTGCCGGGGTGTATCGTGATAGCAGAAGCAGTTAAAAACAAACATGTTTAGAACCAGTTTTGGAGAGGAAAACAAAGCTGGTTATTTCCTTTCTGGACTGAGGAAGCATTTGCATGAACTGGTGCTGTTTTGGCCTTCAAGAAAAGTATCTGTAGGAAATAAACAAGATTCTTATACAGGATGCTGTAAAACCACTTGCTCCTGCTAACAATCTGTTATAGAGATAATTTCCAGCTCTTAATATACCAACATACTAATACACTGAGTATACTAATGCCTTTTATAAAGAACAGAATGCTTTACTAAGGCAAATGCAAATATGATAGAAAATTTGTGTTATTTTTGTGTGGTATAGGTGCAGCAGTATAGAATAGCAATGACTGCTAAAGACTGCTCCATCATGATTGCCCTTTCACCCTGTCTACAAGATGAATGGTAAGAGACACGTGCTTTTGAATGACTCCTATTAATTTAGAAATTGAAGATGTGTTTACATAGTTCAGTCAATTCAAGTAACTTTAAAAAAGTAGGGTTTTTTTTGGGGGGGTGTCCAAATACTTGGCTGTGGGCATATTAATAAGGTAGAGTTCTGATTTAAGACATTTAGGTCAGAGGTCTGTTTCTGAAGTTTTAAGTTGATAAAGAGGGTTAAGGTTTTATATGAGCGATTTTTCAAGATGAGTTGCCTTTAACTGCCTAATTAGAAAACAGAAGTCTTTATTAAGCACATCAGTGAAAACAAGGCAATAAGCAAGAGGTGACATCTTTCACTGTAAAAGGCAGGCGGCTTTGCCACAATATTATAATCTGCTCTTACGTGGGTGAGTTTGCTTCACCAAAGCTGTGTTATTTTTAGAGAATATTGTTTTCTGTGTTTTCCCTGCAGTTCTTGAATGAAATGTTCATGAGAGAGATAACTTGTACAATGGTTGACTTAATAAGTCCGCCATCCTTCAGTATGCGTGGACACTAGATCTGACACTAAGTTTGTATTACCTTGAACCTAAGTAGGAGTTGCAGTGATTCTTTCTGGTTCTGCTAGTTAATAAGGGTATTGCTTTGTATGCATATCACCTAGAAACAGATCAGAATTACTAAATACAAAGACACAGTAATTGAGAGTAATGTTTTGACTTAAGCTGTGTGGAAGCTGAAAGGAAAATGACTGGAAGAGGCGCCAGCAAGGTCACTTTAAGACTAGTTAAGCTGGAACTATAGTTTCCTAAATGCTGCATTAGCTGAAGTTTATTTTCTTAGGCTCTCATGAAAGTTCTAAGATAAACATTAGAGTCACTTTTGCAAGGGGACTCGGGACACACAAATGAAAAATGTTAGCTTCAGTGACTCAGATGTGCAACATGCTTTTGTTTTCCAGCTCTGAGCAGAGACCTGTGGTACTAACGTCCAAATCAAGATTCACCTTTTCTGTTTCTGTCCTGGACCTTGATCTAAAACCATATGAAAGCATTCCTCATCAGTACAAACTTGATGGCAAGATAGTAAACTATTATTTGAAGAATGTACAGGCCAAAGATGACCCAGTTATGTCCAATCTCTTCAAGGAGAATGAAGACTGCACATTAGTTCTCCATAAAGTGTAACCATTTCCTTAAGGTTATTTTTATTCGAACACATTAGAAAGTGAAAGATTAATGGAATACGATTATGGTGATTTTTTTTTCTATTGTGTTCAGTGCATTTTTCAGCTGTGAATGTTTTTGCTTTAAGAACTGATTTCTAATTGGTATGCCTTTTCAAAGACATGGAATAGCACTAAAACATGCATTTGCTATATAACCTTAATGAATGTATTTAATATGACAGAACAGATAACGTGCCATACCTTGGAACTAGAGGACAGATCAAATTAATACTAAAAGTCTGCTTCCTTAGAATTGAAAGAGCACAGAAGTAAAAGTTTCCTGAAGTATTGCACTAACATAGAAAGCCTAATTACTAATGAGAGAATTGCCTTGGAGCTTGTGCTTTGAGTCTCACTCATACCTACTAGGAAGAGAGAATGCTCTGACAAAACCTAATATAAAACTTTAGCATTAAGTCCACTGAAAATACAACTGAAGTGGCGACTCAAGTGTTAACTGATCTATGGAACTACCATGTTAGTGCAGAACACTCTTAAGTTCTAATGCATGAGATTAAGAACACCAGACTGCCTCCAGAAGTTTTGTGATTACCTTGTATCTACCTAAAGCTTCTGAAACTTAAGTGAAAAGGGTTAAAGGTAAGCATCTTTGAATTTTATATGATAGCTGGGCTTAACTTGTCTGACATACTGGTCTTTTATTTTCTATACATTATATGCTGCTATTGAAGGTGAAACCACAGATTGCTCTTACCTAATTTAAATTGAGCTATAAGAATAATATATTCTGAGTTTTACAGATTATTTCAGGTCTTTCAGATTGCGTCAAATGTTGGCATTATTTCACTGATATACCACATACTGTGTAGCATGAGCAGCTGCTTTCAGGCTCGTTCTTTTTCAGTGACACAGAAAAAAGGTGGCAGTATCTGATTTTTCTGAAGCTGCAGGGGGTCACTTACTTACTCATGGTGAGTACTGGAGCTAAGCTTGTATCACTACTTCAGCAATTTAGTGATGGCTTTACTTTGTAAACATTGGCATGTGCAGCTGAGGTCTTGTGAGATGTTGCAGTAAAAGCCATCCTCGAGGAAGATCCTGAGCTGGAGACTGAGGATATATTCAGAACTGAGGGTGTATGATAAAATCTGCAGACACTTTTCCCATATGCTTGGGGATTACAGACCCTGAAATGTGTAGAGAGATGCTATTCAAGCTACAGTGACCAGCTGTTACCTGGATACAATGTGTGCTTACTGGTAAAGTTTTTCAAAATTGTGTAGGTTAACATTTAAAAAAATATATTGGGATCTCAGTGTAATGTTTGAATTGTTCCATTTTACCTGAAATTCAAAAAACAAAACCAGAAAGCCCTGTATATTGGCACAACTAAAGGAAGAAATATGAGCTATAGAGTGACACCACTCATACAGCAATAGAACTTTGCCATGGGCTGTGACCTGTGTTGGCAATCTCTTGTGTTCCACTTCCAGGTGACAGCCTGTCTTTCTGGGATAGGGTTGTGGGCTGCTCTCACTGAAATGTGATACTACAACAGTGCAATAAGCTGGTAGTTGACAGTGGTAATAACCCCTTCTTTCCAAAGAAAATCTGGGGGGAGAGAGATCTATTTTTAAATCGAGAAATCCTCTAACTGTTAGGCAAGAGGAGGAAGGAAGGACTATCCACAGCTGGAAAGTGTTCAGGTTTTTATGCTGTAACTTTACACACATTTCATGTGCAAATAGAAGTGTATGCGCTTGATCAAACAGTTTCATGTTCATGCAAGAAGGAGCTAAATATGAAATAAACTAAAGGTTACATAAAACTAGCTAAACCAGTAACATGTCAGTGGATAAAGTAGCAATGAATTTTGCCTGTCTGCTGGATTCCAAACTTGAAATTAGTCTGCCTTATATCTAACAAGATATTTTATTATAGAGTTGCTGTTAATCAAAACTTAATACTGGCATTGCTCAGCTGTAGCTTCTGACAGAAACCAAGCTGGTCTGTCAGTTTTTCCTGACCTACCAGAACAGTAGGAGACTATTTCAGTGATCAAATAGTGGGTTATTAAAATTATGGTATTATAAACAGACCGTTGCTTTAGTTCTTGGTTTCTCCACCTATTTCACCATTGCTCTAGAATACTTTGCCATAACTTATAAATGGAGCAGGCAGTTGTACTGCTTGCATAGTCAGAGCGGCTGTGGACTTGAAAAGGAAGTTTCTTAATATTACTTGAGAGTCCACAGTTCGTGTTTCTGGCCCCTTTGATTCCAGGAACAATAACTGTTGCTCCTACCTAAGAAGGATGTGACTTAAAATTGTAAGGTTTGGTTGTGATAGCTAGTGTGGAGCAGGAACTCTCTTGAAAAATACTGAGAGTTCACAAACGAGTTGATAGTACATCTGGTGGAAGTGAAGGAAGATTACAAGACATCTGTTTTGTTTCTTCAGGGATGAATGTATGAAATGTGATGCTTTTGTAATGCGTTACCCACTAGAATTTCCCCCTAGAAGCAGGAAATCAAAACGAAGTGCTGCAGTGAGCAGTAGTTAACTTGCCCATCTCTCTTTACAGAAGTGTAACGGTCCTTTCTTGTTTAGCTTAATGCTGTCTCTACTCAACACTTACATTGTGGAAAGAAGTTACTTCATACAGTTACCTTTTTTTTTCATAGTATGTCTTTGAAATCTTCAAATTGTCTACTTCCACTCTAATTTAATGAGAAAGCTATTTAACTCTTTGTTCTAGGAGTCTCTTACTGTTCTCCTGTCATTTTAAAATCACTGTACTTTTACAGAGCTGTGAAATGAAATGGATTTTTATGGACTTGATTGATTTTGACAGTGCATGATCTTTTAACACTTTCCAGGTATCTAGAAAATGTTAAGAAGATAAACCACTCTGGTACATTAATGATTCAGAAAGATAAATTTATAATGAAATCACTCTGTACATGTAACTATTTTATTTGGCATTTTTGTATTTAAATGGCTGTATTTATTTTCATGTCATGACAATTTATATATAACGTGCCATAACTGTACAGATAGCATGTTTTATGAGTATGGTTTCTAAATGGAAAATAACTTAATGTTTATATTCAATAAAATTATAGACTGTGTAACACAATATCTTAATTAAAATTACTTTTGAAATTGCTACCTGTTGTAAGTAATGCTGGTATTCATTTTTCTAAGCCAACCACTTTGATCAGATTCTCGATAGCTGTCTCAATCCCAAACAGAAGCAGCATGCTTCGGAAGCGGGCAGGTGCACTGTCAGTAGTTGCCATCTTCTGCTCCGAGACTGCAAGAAAAATGTAACAGTGAACATTATTTTCAGACAGCTGCACTATTACTGAAAGTAGCTGTCAGCAACTGCATTTTTGGATAAAACAGGTTACCTGCTGTCAGGAAAAGGAAGACATACTTGTTTTGGTAAGCCCTTTTAAATTATACAGGAGGTGAAGCTTAGCTGCTTGCTAAATTGGGATTTGTTTGCCTGGTTGGGCTCTGCAAGATGGATTTCCTTTTTATCTAAAGAGATGTTGCCGTTCTACTTGAAAGCTAAGAACTGGTCTCTGAAGTGAGTGACGTTACCTTGCTCTGGTACTTTAGTCAGAAGGTCTAGAACAGGCGTAGTTCTCCCTTCTTCATCGATGTGTATCTTCCAAACGATCATTAATTCAAACCTGTATCATGTGCACAGAAAAGTCAGTTAAGTGTTAACTAGGCAACCGTCTTTAAGGTTTCTTCAAAGCAGAAAGTACAGTATTCAGGAGGTTTACACTCAGTACGTCTTAAACAAAATTCACCTCAGGTCATGCAACTTGCCCATCTCTGTATTTGAGAATCAGAAATACTTGTATTTTTGAACCAAGGAAAACCAGTAATCTACTGACAAGGAAAGGTCATTACTTCATTTCCAGGTACATTCAAATTTTCAACCTTGAGCATTTTTTCCTCTGGTTCTTGTCGTTGTCTCGTATGAATAGTAAGTTTCCATGGAACAGTGGTAAAAAGTAAGATACAAAAGAAAATGAGAAATAGTGTTTCCCTCCCACGGCTCCTTCCATAATACCTGCACCCTGTGGTCAGTTATTGCACTTGGATACAGCATGAAAGCAGAGGAAAATGGTTTCAGAAGTGTTTGCGTAAATAGCGATGTTCAGGGTTTGGAATAAGGTCCACTCTGATATTGTTCATGGCCTTTTTAGAATAATGCACAGGGATAAATCTATCCAAGGCCTAGATTCCTGCCTTTGTTTGATTTTAATAAAAAAAAAAAAAAATCTTATCCATCATTACTCCTTTAAGAGTGTTTCTGCAAGGGTAATTATTATTTCCAGCTTTTGCAGTGGGACAGGATGACTACACCATAATACTAAGTGAACAATGACGCAGTTGGTGTCTGCAGGGGGAGAGTTTTTCTGGTCAAGCACACAGGGATTATGCTAGAACAACATTCACAGCAGATCTGCTGCTTTATAACATCCCCTCTGCTTTACTGTACCTTGCATTCACTTTCTAATCCCTGCTTTTAGGACTATTCCTTATTGAAAGTAAGGTTTTCCTAATCCAAAGCTGGTAGGCACAATAACAAGTCATTACGAGGAGGAAGCTCCTTTTCTCAGTGCTGTTTGCCCAATCACAACTGTAAAAGTTTCCTTTAAATACAATTTGTCAGCCTTTTGCCACTTCGTTGTCAAAAATTGAGAATTTGTGCACAGCTTGTTCTGGGCTTTTGCAAACAAATTAATATGCAAGTGTATTGTCTACCAACCCACTGAAATGATGTTAAAATTCTTATATTTCATGATGGTGAGTGAGAGGGAATGTGTAATGGAACTTGGCACCTGTCAACATGAAGAGAAACTGTAAAATAAAGCAGCTTATTTTCTAACTGTGGTAGTCTAACAATAATTCATCTCACCAACCCAGAGTTAAAGCATTTAGTTTTAAATGGCAGATTTGGCACTACACTCCCAAGACATCCCTATCTATTAGGGTTTTTATTTGCTAGTTTCACAAACAAATAACGATGGAGGGAGCTATGCTCTATTTCCAGTTGTTTCCATATAAATTAATACATGTTATAGTGAAGATGTAATAGGAGAAGGGAGTGGTCTGATCTATTCACAAAGTAGATCAATTTTCTTGGCCCTTACAGAATTCCTGGCAGTGATAATTATATTGTCTTACATGAAACTTCAAGGATTTTTTTTTTTACTCAATTTAAAAACCCAAACCTGCCAGAACATATCTAGCAGGGACCCCAAACAAATCCTGCATGTGTGGTAGAATAATAGTAATAAATGGCAGTGAAATGATCCCCTGCTTCACCTAACTGATTTCTTTCTAAAACAATGGAAAAATATAGCTACAGTTGCTGTTGGTAATATGGTAACTGCAATTTTATTTCCATAAAAGAATGGAAAGACGACCCAAGAACTGCGCTTTGCTTCAGTGATCACTGCACCTCCTACCACAGAAGAAAGTATGAGCTGTAATTGACAGGCTGCCACACTGGCCTTTGCCTGCGAGGAGGGACGAGCTCCTTTGGTCAGGCCCAGGGGTGTAAAATCCTGCCTTATCTCAGAGAGGACGGTTGCCAGTGGCCCGCCCTGTCACTGTAAGAGGGATCTTGGCCTCAGCATCTGCTCTGCCCATTGCTCTGGTTGTGTAATGCAGAAAGAAAACCAAGATGGAACAAATCCAGTCAAACCTGACGTGTTTTCTGATGTGCTAGAGGGAGGATGCATCCCACATTCCTGAACTTTGAATTTAGACTCTTCATTGTAGCATGAGCTTCCAAAACCAAGACAGTAATAGATTTTTTTTTTTCTTAGAATGCAAATGAAAAGCCTGCTAGAGCCCTTTATTTTTTTCCACCTAGCTTTTTAAAAGAGTGGGTACACAGAGTAGCATTGACTTAATCTAACAAGGCCACTGTGCACAGCCTGTACATACATTTTTGGTTTTGTTTGTTTGTTTGTTTTTTCTCCTCATGTTTTTAATGTGTGGTTATAGCCCTAAAATGTAACACACACCATCTCTGTGTTTAGAGGCATTCTAAAGCAAAGAGTGACTTAATGTTCAAGCAGACCGGTTATGTATAGATTGTCAATATGCTTTTCACAATCCTTTATCTGCATAAATCCCGAAATGTATTTATTGGCTTACCCAGAAATTTTGGGGTTCCTTAGAATGATATAATCTCCCAGCAGTCCTTCTGGAAGGGTCACAATGTCAGGATATTTGCCCTGTGAATAAACAGGTTCAAAAGGGTGTAAATTAGGTCAGAGAAGTCAGAGTAGACAAGGTGGTTTCTAGCTAGTGCTTTCCAGTTGCAGTGGATTTTAATATGCTGCCACTTTTAGCTTGCATTTTTAATAATTAAGAGTAATGATACTAATCGTTTAAAATTCTGGCATGCTTTTTAAGTTTTGATGGTTTGATTTTTTTTAGTATCATTCATGTGGTATCAAGAGATATTTAAATTTGGTCACCTCAGAGAAAAAAAAATAGTTATCGTGCACCTGTACAGACAGGCCTTAGAAGTCCTTATGAAACACGTAGGAAACCTTGAAAGAATATTTTTTTAAACTAAGTTCTGTTAATTTGATTTAATAACATGATAACACATCACAGTTTCACAAAAAAAAAAAAACCCAAACCCAAACCAAACCCTCACTAGTACTGTTTTGCTGCTCCTTTTGAGAAAGTGGATCTCTAAGTTCCATACAGTACTTTGAAAGCATAAAGTAATAAAGGCAATGAGATACCAAAATAACCATTATTATCAAAATATCATGGGACAATGGAAAATGGTAAAACATATAAAACTACTGACTACTATTAAACTTCCATGTTACTGGGAATTAGAGCTATTTTCAATTACTACAGTGTGCAAAGATTGATCATTGTTCCATTACTTTGTTAGTGCATCTAGTAATTTAGTCTTCAACGTGTATATCTTGAATTACCTAGGACTCATAACTTTTGCTATAACTATTTTAAAGGCATGTGAAAGAAAAGCAGAATAGTAGCTGTGTATGGATCCTTTAGAAGTTGTGCAGTAAGTAAGGTGACAGGTTACCCAGAGCATGAGGAGGTAGGTGCATATGCATCGAAATACTGAGAAAGAGCACAGTTACTGTATCCTGCAGGCACATGCTATTGCAAAAGAAAGCAGAATCTAGACACGGCCTGTTATTGTGAAGACTTCAACACTGTTACTTGCTTGTACTGTCTTATGTACGGGATACAAAGCTGTGTTCCAAAAATTGCAGTTTATGAAGTGTGAAAAGACTGTCAGCCTAAATCATTCTACAGCACTCACAGGGCAAGTGGTATGTCTTACGGAAAAGGGGCAGGAGAGCTCGTCTTTGAAAAGCACTGGAGAAAATGAGTTAGGTTTTATAGCACTACGCCTCATCTGGGAGACTGAAATTGCTACCAGATGTGACCTTGCTCTGGTTTAGGAATTTATGACAAACTGAAAGGGGTTTGTGCAGAATGCCAAATGACATAAAACACATGGAATTTGCCAGTTTTAATTTCTACAAAGTATCTAGTACTGTATTTACCATGGGGATAAAGACCATGATCTATCCTGGGAACAAAGGCACAGAAGGGGGAACAAAGTGCATGGTAGTTACAGCATGAAAACGTGGCTGATCTAAGGACACTAGCCTAGCAGAACAGGGAACTTTTTTCAGCTTTGCTCCCTGTGGATTTATGCGCCTCTGATGACAAAGCAAAACAAGTTTTTCAGGCTTTCCTTCTCAATAGTGCATGCCTTTGATATTCATTATGTGCCTTCATTTGTCTGGTATCACAGGTCTCGCAGAATCTAGCGTTCTCTTTAGCTCCAGGTTGCAAATACTAGAAATTTAGGATTAGCTTGTATCTGGAGAACTCAAGTCTTAAGTTCCTTGTTTACAAGACATCCCACATATACTATAGCTAAACACTGAGTCATGTTTTGCCTTCATCCACCCGTATTGAGGCCTTTGGGAATCACAAGAGAAAATAGATCAGAGGCATGAGATGAGTTCCAATTTTCAAAGCGCTGTAAAATGCACCCATGACTTGTTTGGGAGTTCCTGTGTAGCTGCCATAGTCAATGCATTTACCCCCAGCTAGTGGGTGGTATTTTATGTTGTACAGAAACCAGAGGTATCTCAAGGAAGTCTCAAAGTGTATAATTTTCTGTTGTATAAAAGCTTCCTTGTACCTGGGAGAGGCCACATTGCTGAGTTTGCACGCAGGAAGCAGTTATTCTGTGCCTTAAATAAATGCCAGGGTTTTGACAATCCATCTGAATGCTGTGAGAATCCAATCTTGTGTGAAATTCACAGTATTTGGGATAAAATCCAGCTTCTTAGCAGGAAAGATCATATTCTACCAATCCACAAAACACACAAAAAGCCAAAACACAAATACCTACATCTCTCTCCAGGCGTGTTACATGCTAAAACTGAAGTCATAACAGTAGCATAAAGTCATAAGGTGTCTGCCCGTCTCACCTAAGGGCGATTCCTTAGAGTGATCATGCGGCAGAAGCACGAAGCTAACCGCACCCAGGATTAAGCGAGCAATGTTAAACACTGACAATTTAAGGAATAAAACCCAAGAAACGCGTCACACGATCTACCTTCCATATTCCACATGTAAAACATAATGTCTGTATCCCACGCGAAGATCTGGCACATAAACGAAAAACCAGGCACATGCTGTGCACAAGCTGCAATAGACCTGACAGAGCTACAATTCCAAATACGCTTTGTGGGTACCAGATTATCATCTCATATTCTCTGCTGTGCAACTTTTCTAAGTTTTCCCCGGCAAAAAGAAAAGCCGAGCAATAACCAGGGTAACAGAATGACCTGATCCACTGAAAGGTCCCTTGGGAAAGTCAGTAACTCCTATGGGATCTCGTAAAGTGAACACCGGGCAACTGAAAGATATCACATCAAGTAGCACGATACCAGATGGGAAAGATCAGCTACAGCTGCTTTAAGCCAAACCTGATTTTAATCAAGAAATGTCTTTCCTCAGATGACTTTGAAATGTCAGCTTATGATCGAAACCAAAAGCCCATGCTATTATTACTTCAGGACGGAAATTGTTTTTCCAGCTCCTTCAGGAGTCCAAGCAGGGAATCTTATGGGAACTTTTATCTAAAACAGAAATAGTCTCAAATCACAGAGGGACGACCATCATGATGGAATACACAGTCTTCCCTTTCTCCCATGACAGATTTTACACATACACACACACAGAGCCATCCAAGTGAATACACTTGGAGTATCTATTTTTAAGCAAAATATATTATTCTTCAGCTGTTTAAAATTGCATTGCAATTTTCTTCATACTAGAACTCTTCTAAGGAAAATGTTTTAAGTTATTCAGCTTAAGAGCCACGATTAAGAATGCAAAGCAAAATTGGCAAGACAGAAGCTATACTAAAAGCAGATAAATTTTCTTCTAACCCACTTACAAAGAAAATACGCTACTCTGCTCTTAGATGGAACAATAGTTCACACTTACTACTAATTTTGAACTTGGCATTCTGTAAGAAGGACTGTATATAAAGAGTGCTAAGCAAGTCATGCTGCTATGAGTCCCTCCACAGGTGTAAGCTACTTCTAAATTTACCAAAGATGCTCCACTTAGGCTCTGATTCAGGGTGATTTATCTGTATGTTTCACTCAGCTAAGGCCACAGTATCATCTGCTGAAGTCATACACATGGTGTTAGCATCAAGGACTTAAATAACAACATCAGCATAACTTCAGTAATTAAAATACAAATTATTTGCAAAAATGATGAAAATTCTAGCTACTGTAGAATACCAATAACTACATGATGAAATTCCGGAAGCATTAAATGATCAAACCCACTGCCACCAGCCTGCTACCCACTGCAAAAATTTAGGTCAATCCCTCAAGCAGCCATCAAGTGGGAAGCCGCCCCGGCATACTGCCCCACGTGCTCCTGATGAGAGTCTGAATTCAGAGTAGCTGTGTTCTCCAACAGCCTCATTCTCTGGTTTTAGCAGCAATCCGATTTTTAAATTACAGCAGTCTAACCCAGATAACAGAAAAGGAATAATTTTACTATTACCGTGATCAAGTCCTACACATACTTAAAACCAGCACTCACCAGGCTACAACATAAAATTAAGTGCAGCAATTACATTTTTTGGAAATTAGTTTGTATTTCCACTTTTACCAAGACTTCTGCTAGCCCAGATAACTACAGTTCCATTTATGAGATTTGGTCTTACAATTTATCTGCCCTTATGCACATTGCTAAAATATTTGGTGCTAAGTTCACCAAGAACTCTTATCCTCAAGTCACAAACTATGTTAATCTGTCATAAATTGAATGTCACATATACATTTTCAATCAATTATCTTTCTAGAAACGTAATTTAAGTTGCTTTGATGAGTTTCATTTTTAGATATGGGACAATACATTTGTTAATGCATTTCAATTAACTAAAATATTTTATCCTCTAAGACAGCTGTCACCAACATGAAAATATTTACACTTTCCTGTATTTTTAAAGCACAGTGGCAAGCCCTAAGTCAATGAAGAACTTCTGCAAGAAATTTAACTTTTCTGGTACCAACATGCACCACAGACTTCAACAGATAAGACAAAACAGTCTGCCAGTACAACGTAACTGAGAAATGAGTAATACCGTATCTAAAAAGAAATGCATCTTATTTTTTCTTCTTTCCTTCCTCTCCACTGCTTGACTGGGCAAGAGCAGCACTGTATAAATTGATGTACACTCAAAATCTGAATACAAGGATGAAAGAAAAACCTGTAATGTAGGCAGATAAAGATGTGTAAGATAGCCATGGTTTTGAGAAGGTTTTATTTCAAACTTGCATTTTGTTGAGACTTCTTCAGAACTGAAAATCAACAGGAAAAGTCTAGAACATTTGCTACACAATGGCAATGTGGGAGTATTTTTAGTAGAATACTGTAAACGCTACCAGTGTCATTAAACATTATGCTCAAAGCCTGAAAAGTCCGAAATTTGACTATGGAAAGCGCCGTATCACAATATTCAATGAAAGACTTCCAGTCTAATGAACTGGAATTGCTGAGTCAGAAAGACAAACTGTTCACAAAGGGAAAATTCCTACAGCAAGACTTATGGTTTTTAATATGCTACATGTTAGATTAGATTTCACTCAAGCTTCATTTAAAGGAGCTTTTAAAAAGTACGTAAAGGAAGAAAGATGGTAATTACAATTTAAATGTATAAGCATAATCAGCAAATCTGTGCTATGTCTCTGTAGGGGTTTGTTTGGTATCTACCAAACAGAAAGCATTATACAAACAGGAAGGATATAAATGTTTAGTTTTTTACAAACAAAGTGTTATGACCACCACACTTACTTAAATTATTCCAGTGTTATAAAGACAATGTCAACTCTGGGCAAACCGAGCACCCTCCACTGCTTTAAATCTGGCCAAATAAACACCAGTCCATTAAATAACTACCCAACATCAACATAAATTATTACATTATTGTTAAATTGACTAGCTTCGTCTGTCAAGATTTGGTTTTGTGTAGGTAAAACTGATGCAAATGTAAACTGACTGAATTTCCTCTTATTTTTCAGAAGCATCTGTTGCACAGGTAACATATAGACTTGTAAAATATCAAAAAATGAATACAGAATGCTATATAACTTACTTTGAGAGCACTACTTAAAATTTACTTTCATGGGATAGACCTCAGAATCTAACTATGTTTATCTTACAGGCTGACGTTTAAATCTTTGTTTCTTCAGCAGCTTAATACTGGAAACAAAGGTCTTTTGAAGCTACTGCAGTGTTTGTAAGGCTTAAACATTTACATTTTGAAAGAAAAAACACTTTATCCCATGCCATGCATTTTTTTTGATTGAAAAAGAAAGTATTCTTTATATGCCATTTCATATTATCTTTGGTATCTTTCTGTGGAAACAAATTCTGTTTTATCTAAAACCTGTATTTGGTATGTAGAGTATTGATTACATTACACTCAACATTTACACATGGACTTTTGCTTTGAAGTATGTAATGAGCCAATGGGACAAGAATCAGAAGATGCAGTGAATCCTCAATGCACTGTTTTTCGCTTGTACAGCCATTTACTCTGTGTATGTACAGGTATGATTCACAGTTTTAAACTACTTTTGTAAGGTTTTTTTTTTTTTTAAATGAATTCCATGACAGCAACAGAGGAACACTTAGAAAGCAATTTATCCAGCATTACACCATTATTGCCTACTGATATTTGGATCAATGCTGTTGCTATTCCCTAACTCAGAGCAATGCAGATCTGGGAACTCCCTAAAAATAAATGTTTTTTTCATTTTAGTTTCTAGAGCACAGAAGTTTATCAGCATCCCAGTTATGGTAGTATCTCATAATAGCATGCTTCGGGAATCAGTGTCCCACTCCTTGATTGATCTGTCTCTGTGTATCATGTGTGTTTGTAACAGATCTTCATAAATTCATAGAATCATTTAGGTTGGAAAAGTCCTTTAAGATCAAGTCCAACTGTTAACCTGCCAAGTCCACCACTGAACCATGTCTCTAAGTGCCACAAAATTGTGCAATTGGAGTAAGAAATACAATACATAATTGCTGAGGTAGCATTCTACAAATAATCTGAATTCATAAGTTCAAGAAAAAAAGCTCTCATTCTAACTTCCCTCTATACTAAAACATATGGAACATTAGAAACACTTAACATAACACAAAATACTTCTGTGTTTCTCAAATGGTAGCAAGCACTGCACAAAACCCACTTGATCAACTCCACCTTTTGCACTCTAGTATAATTTTACGGTAATTCCGCAAGATGCAAATCTCCATTTATTTCCTCTTCTCATGCAGCAATCTATTAATATTTAAAATGTTAAAGATATTTAAAAAACTAATAATGCTGTATAAATTCTATTCACTTTTATACTTGGCTTTAAAGAAGTACGGCTGAGTCCCATAGTTGTTGGATTGACAACACTGATGTTTTGGGGAGGGCTGTGTGTGCTTAAATATTTTCCTATTGGCCATTTGGTCATAATGAGATTCAGACTTGCGTAACAGACATAGAAACACGAGAAAACCTAGCATCAACATAGCCCTGCTTGACTAGATTTATTTTTTTTTCAGGACTAAACCCCAATATCCATGCTAGGAAACAGGTATTACTGAAGCCTCAGCACCAAAGTTCTGTGTCCAAACCAACATGTTGTAATAGCAAGATGCTCAAGTGGGGTGTACTATCAGCTTCTGCATCACCACTTCATATGGCTTTGTGAAGACAAACAAAGAAAGTTTGTGCCTGAAAGATAACAGTGTTGTAACCTAAGGTCAATGACTTAAATTAGAGTAAAATATGTCAATCTTTTCAGGAAACAGAGAGTGCGTTAAACTAAATCTCAGTTAAAGCGTAAAAGTACAAACGTTATTAGCACATCAGAGGTCAACTTTCATCAGATCGTTATCCTATGCTTAGGAAGATGGCAGCATGCCTTTATTTCTGGACAAGTATAAATATCAATTTGAAGCAACTGGGATATGTAATAAATAATAGCTATGAAATAAGTTGTATCTACTACTGTAGGAGAAAAACTTTGACAAAACCTGGTTTTAAGCAATAAAATATGAATTATAGAATTATAAAGAGAAACATTTTATAAATGTGTTCTTGCATGCGATATATTTATTTCATGTCTACACTGAAAACTGTCTAAAATGCTTTGCAAGGGCTAAAATCATAATATCTTCAAGTATTCAAAGAATGAACATTGAAAGTTCAAAGCATAAAGGATCTCAAAAGTCACCATGAAGTTTCTCATTTTGTGCAATTAAAGGAACTGAAACCAAGAAAAGATAATGCACTTTTCCCTTCAACTAAATTACACGGAATAAAAACACTGTATTTGCAAAAATGGATTTATGAAACTTCACCACTTGTAATTATGTCTCAGAATAAACACATCTTCCATCTTCCCATCTAAGTAAACATTTTACGCAAGTGAAAACAGTCCTGCTGGTGATCTGTGTTATGCAAATTACACAAAACTACAAGTGTCTTCAGAACCAAGAACAAGTTGCAAAAAGAAGTGCACAATGAAAAAGTAGTTTTGTCTATGTGGCAGTTGTATTACATCTTACACACTGCTCAGTTCCCTTCTTTTAAAACTAAAACCACAAGCGAAACTACCAACAGCATGTTTCCTTTTAGTAGAGAAAAGAGAGGAAAGGGGAATTTTTGGGGGCAGACTTGAGGAATAACAGTATGAATGTCACCCTGGACAGGGGAAATCTTTGCAGCAAATGTTTACCAAAATTTCCTTACAAGCTGAGGATATGCCTGGTTTCCTCCAGTAGCATACGTACAGCTGGTTACTTGAATGAAAATTGCTCTGCATTCACCTAGTTTCACACTGGGGTTTTTAGCAGACCAGATCTGTAACTCAAGAGTTATAGATCACTTCGCTAAGATTCAATCTTACAACTACCTCTTAAGGTTAAGTCAATGCTCCACACTAGTACCTGAAACTGACTGGAAGAAGTCTTTACTCATCGCCAGCCCCAAACCTGTGTAGCATTAGCAAACTGCCAATGAAGTTTCTTTGCTTTGCTCTTTTTTACTTTTTATCTTCAGTTGATTACGGCTTCTCTTTTTTGGCCCTACTCTATTTCCAT
This sequence comes from Platalea leucorodia, assembly GCF_965183815.1. Classification (NCBI taxonomy): domain Eukaryota; kingdom Metazoa; phylum Chordata; class Aves; order Pelecaniformes; family Threskiornithidae; genus Platalea; species Platalea leucorodia. The sequence continues at coordinate 21,208,730 of NC_138831.1, forward strand.
TGCTGTTTATTTTCCTTCTTTCACATTTCCATGACATTATTTTTCATGCTTGATTCAACCATGATTCTACAGCACATAATTCAGTTTTTCTGACTGATACCTTTCTGATACACTATTTGCTATGTCACTATTAATTGTATCTTCATAATTGGATCTAGGCTGTACGTCTACAGAAGAACTAAACCAGCATTACCCAGGCACAAGTACACATACTATTGTGTCTCTTACAAAGCATTTCTTTTTAATATTACTTTGTCATATGGTAACCATATGTTTATCTGCAACTTAATTACAGCAGACTGGGAATAAGTTAAGCACATACTAGAGGTTTATTTTTAAAATGTGAGGAAAAATAGAATTAAATGAAAATGAAACCCAGGAAAGAACAGGAAGGGGTACCTAATAAACACTTAGCGAACACATAAGTTGCAGATGTTTTTTCTTTACTTTTTTTCTTGCTGGGAAAGAGACAAGTCTTCTGTCCATTATTTCTCTTTAGAATTGTTGAAGCAAAAGATTTCCACTAGTTCACAAAAAATTATACTCCTGACCAATGATGTGTGCACGTTTACACACCAATGTTTCTAAAAGCAAAAGCACCAACATACTTTATTCCGTATTTGTTTCTATAGTAAATAGGCATATTGGAAATTAGAATACACTTCTCCAGAACAGCTGAAAAGACTTCCAGACTCGCTCGCTCTGCCTTTGGAGACTTCTTATTTCCCCACTGGACACCCTGCACTACCCCTAGGTTCCAAAATGATCTTCACCTATTAATGCTGCTCTCTTAGACACAGACACTGGCAAACCTGAAGATTACAGTGGGCCACAGGCAAGAGGCTAGGAAGGAGTCCAGAAACCAAGAATGCTTCTGCTGCTACCAGATCAACTTCAGCACAATCCCATTAGATACGTCATCTGGAACTGACTGCCTGGATGTTGCATGGCTCACAAAAGCCTGTCCTCCTGGAAACAAGTCTACCAGACCTATTGATCAGTGTAAGAATATAAACAGAACAAATTTGCCATCTGCTACTCAGGGAGAACACATTCCCTATCGTTTACTCCTGTATCAGATATTATTGACTATCTACTTAAACTGAAGAATCATATTCTCTGAAATAGCCTTGGCTTTCTCTTTGCCTTTTTAAGTTTAAATAACCCTAAAATAAATAACTTATTTGTTATTTTATTTAACTTTTAAAATACACTGTCTTAATACTAAGATGGCTGTAGAGCCATCCTCTGCACAGGTATCTGCACAGTTCCAAGTCCAGGACACACTAACTGATTTGTTCTTTGCGGGAGAGCATTAATGCTGCACCTGGGCATTTCTTTTGGTGGAAACCCACAGTAAACCAGTAGAGCTTTGTTGTTCTCTTCCTTCTCCACAAGTTTACTGACATACTAGTTTTCATTATATTGTATTTTGAAACCCCTACCCTACCTCTGCAGTTAAGTATAATTAAACACTTCTTGATGATAAACTTAATATAAGGCATTGTGTGGAAATCAGCAGATATGTCTAATTTAGCAAAAGAGATACTAAGCATCCAAGGACACTACAAGAGACAAAGAAATTATGAAAGGCAAAAGGATGCCATATTACAGAACAGCATGAAGAATCAACAATTTGGGAAGAAATAATCGTGAGCCAATTTTTCAATAATCTGAAGGAAGTAGACTGGAAGAAAGGCATTTTTAGGAGAGAAATTAAGCTAAGTTTGTGCTTTCTTCCATTACAACAGAAGCAAGATACTTTATAGAGCTTTAAATGTTTTTCTGTATAGAAGATGCTGCAAGATTCTCTCCAAGCCGTTTGATGGCTTAGTAAAAGGGACCAGGATTGCATAAAGCAACTTGGATTTGAAATACCACAGAAAAGTTATCAAGTGTGACCCGACTTGCTTTTGTACAGTTTACATTATCAAGCTTGTCCAGACAGCAGATTTTAAACATAATATAAATAAAAGCATCTGAATTTAGTTAATGACGTGGCCCTGAAGCTGTGTTAGTTTTTTTCCAAGTATTCTGATTCATTAAAAAAAAATAAAATCAGAGGACACAACAAAGAACATCTAGTTCATCTAAATAAGCTCAATGTTAGGCATTTATTTTTTTAAAAGCACGATTAAAAAAGTTTCTAGATAAGTAATTCAGCTTATGTTGATCATTTACTGTTATTTCATCTTGACTGTGGATCAGGTAGAAGATAAAAGTGCAGAGTAAAGGAAAAGAGTCAGTCAACTACTGTTAATCAACAAAACTCCATTAATTTCTACAATTAGAAGAACAGCTGCCCATTGGTACAGTAACTGGAGTTCTTTGAGATATGTTATCCCTGTAAAGATAATGTACCTGCCTCAGATGGGAGAATTTTTCCCTTGACTTCATTAGCCAGCAAGTTAGTTCATGTAACCAGCCAGCAATTATCATAAATACACTATACCCAAAACACGTATTACCAATGGTTGTGTGGTATCAACACTTTCATCCCTCCACCAAGTTTTTTTGTACTACAGACTCTGTGGAGAGAAACTCAAAGCAAGAAGGACGGCACACAGTAGAGGACAGAATAAAATAATTTAATAAACTTAAGTTATTATTACTTACTTGTTAACACTGACTGCCAATTAATAGATCAGGTATAGGAAAGGTATTTCGAGTCTTGTTCAAATAAAGCTTAGAGAACTGCCTTTCTGGAAGAGTCTGAAGAGTTATTCGCTTCTATGTGGGCAAACATTTATCTTGCCTGTTAAAGACACATATGTCCATAGACCCACCTGGAACATCTAAAATATCAGTTTTCATTTCTCACCAAGAGACAGAAACTGTTTAAGAGGTCGCTTAGAGCAAACTGTCCAACAGCAGACAGGGTTTTGGTCAATTAGTAGCTATCAAGATATCTGTACAAGCAAATTTGACATCTTAAGAAAGTAGCAGCTGTACTGTAATCTTTACTGGACACCAGTGACAAACATGCAAGCTGTGCTTGCACAAAACCAACAAAAAATGTCTTGCATGACTTGCACTCAAGAATAAAGATATGCTCCTTTTTAGTTCCACAGAGATTTGATATCAGTGGATGAATAACAATGTCCACGGCATAATTCCCACTGCATGAAGTACAACAATCATTATCTAGCCACCATAAGGAACAAATTTTTCCTTAAACATATACAGACATGTACGTAAAATGCATTCTCATATAAACCAGTGCTTATTTTCACAAATACCATTGTATTATTATTATTATTATTATTATTCCTGAGCATCAGAAAAAGGTTTAACATCTGCATTAGGTGACAAGCAAAGCTTTATATAAAAAACATATGCTGTAGATACATTAAAATCTTTTCCACAAAACATCCTCTTTTAATCGTTCTACAAAGCATTACATTTAAGACAGTCTCAACAAAAATTTTCCATTTAGTAGCTTTCATTTGTGTGGTTATTAACAATTATCAGTTGTCTCAAATATTCTGCTTATGTGAAAACAAATATTTACATGAAATACTAACATGCCTGTTGCTATCACCAAGAGCAGGAGCCAGTCCAGTTGAAAAGACCCTGAAAGCTTTAAACCCACTGAATTCCTTTCACGTAATACCCAAATATAGTTCTTTAAATCTGGCTGTCAAAAGCATGACATTTCAGTTTATCAAACACATTCTCAGCATAAACAAGAGTGACACAGGAAATATTCTTGAGAAGACCCCAGCATCTACAAGAAGAGATTTATGGTATACAAAAACATTTAACAATTTATAATTATTGTATGTGTAAGGGTGTAAAGTTGTCAAACCACTGATGATTAATAGGCTCATAAAAATGGTCAATTATCCTCAAACTTTGAGGATACTAAACTACTTTAATAAGAAAGCAGCAAAAACCCAAATAACAAAATGGAAGAAAAAATAAGGAACACCGAAAAACTGTAATGTTATTCACTCTGCAACTCTGTAGTATACCTTAGACTAAATCTCTCAGAACAAGGATGATTTTGACTCAAATATTTGTATACTGCCAAGTACAAAAGAATTTAGGGCAGTCATGAGAATTCTTTAGTGTATCCACTAGGAGAAATCAGATGCAGCTGCCAGGCAAAAACATTCTTCTGCTCCACCTTATTTGGTTTTTAAATGCCAAAGTTGCAGTCACCAGGAATGTACTGTGATGTATGTGTATAAATATTTGTTTTATTGCTAGGTATTGCTACAGTATAAAGAAGTAATAGTAATACTAATACTAGCTGCCAGTGTAATTCATTCACTTTCAACACAATCCTGAGGCATTTTTTTATTTGAATTTAAATGGCTGGCATCGCAGAAACATTTCAAACAACAATAAATTTTGTTCTTGTAAAAGCCCAGTTGAAAGAAAATTAGCTAATATTACAGCTTAACTTTCTCTTTTTTTCTTCTTCTTCAGTTCTTCAAACAATCAGTTTAATTCTCTTATGTTTTTAAAGCTCTAAGGAAGTAATGTAACACAGACATGCATGCATATAAACGTAGTGTATGTTTAAAGCTTTCCTTTTTGCAGTTGTATACTAACAAGATTAGTTCTAACTCAACAACATAAAGCTTTAGAGTAATGCACATTTGCAGTGCGGATACTGGAGCACCAGCCTTTGCCAGAATGTGCTCTTACACTGTTGGATTTGAAGAAGCACAAGAAGCCTTCAAGCCCTTGAGTCCCTGTCTGCACTCATCCCAAATTCCTCCACAAACTCTCCCCGCAGCTACCGACTGTTTTGCACACAGACCAATGGCAAAATGCCACCATTTGGCCTGAGCTACTGGCGACTCCAGACGGAATGATCATGGCTCTAGATCGTGGAATGACTTCAGGACTGTTGGAATTCAGCGTGCTTTGCAAAAGGACTAAGTTAGTAATGCATGGCATAGAGCAATGCATTGCTTTGATTCAAAATGGCATGCTCAGCAATTCCACAATCACTTGAGTTATTAGTGAAGTCAGTTTAGGAAAGTACAGCTGATGTCAGGGGTATTTCTCTTTTTTCTATAGCATTAGCAGCTCAGTGAAAGGGGCCTGCCCTTCAGGCTTTGACCTGATGGCCTCTGCAGATGAACTGCTAATTGCATAAGCATATGATTGATTATTAATTCTCTTAATAAATGCCATAGACTAACTGGGTATTCAAAATTTCAAGTTTCCACACAAAGTAAGAGCAATATTTTAAAAGATTTTATTTTATCACACCATTTCAATATAAGCAAGAGTGCAGATGTTTCCAGCATTCTAATTCAAGCAGCAATTAATGAATCTATAATTATTTGAGGTATATTAACAGGACAAACAACATAAAGTCATATGAGAAGCACCAAAAATCCAATGTTTGATTTTATTGTATGTGCGTAGAGAAAAAGAGGGAGAGAAGCAACAATAACAAAGAGGGAAAAAAGGAATAACGATTAAAAAAAAGGAAAAAAGGGGAAAAGGGGCAAGTACAAGTGAGCAAAGAGTAAGATGAAAAAGTTTGATAGTAATGGACAGGTGAGTAAAAATAGTTCAAGAAAAAAGAAATTAAGGCAACAAACAAACCGAAGATTTTGCATTCCTAGAATTTAAACATGTAGTTATCCCCAGCTCGTATAAAAAGATGAGGATGTAACACTCAAGCTATGTTTCCAAACCCAAGCTGAGTCTTATAGCAGCAACTGTAAGGTATACACAGATAATCTGACTGTTAGGTAGGAAAAATTTGAGAAGAAAGGCAAGCACTATAATGTTATTTAAAAAGTAGTTCTGGATTACTTCAATATTCATTTTTTCCCCTGTAGAAAGACCTCTGGATGACTCTTCCAAAACACACTGCAAACTAACATTTGAGGCCTCCAGCATATTCTTCATCTTTGGCTTTTTCTATTTTTTCCCCTCTCTGTTTTGGAATCAGCTCTTGTATTAGCATTTACTTGCAGCTGCCCTAGCCAGTGCAGAAGTAGCACTGTCTAGACTATGTACATATTTATGCCTCTTAAAAATAATTAAAATGATAGCTCTACAGCTCTTATAACTCCAAAATCACATTTCTCATTTCTAATATATCCTGTTGCCCTATGAATTCAGAATTACTGTTTTTCTAACAATTCAATCCTCATTAACTCATAGGATCTTTCCTGCTAACTTCTGAGACAAAGATGTCATAACATTCAGTTACCAAAGTACTCCCTGTGAATGTACCTTATAAAATCTCCCAACTCTGAAACAAAACCAGCAAACGCTTCTGACAATCAGTTTATTCCCTCTTGTACAACACACATTGTGTAATACAAGTAAAGGCCATGAAATATAGAAAAAGTAGCAAATAAAGACTTAGATATCAATGCTTGCTCCAAAATATAGTATAAAAATGACACACAAATAGTCCTTCTGTCTTCCCAACTGCTTTAATAACCAATGTAGTATGTAGGGGGGGGGGGGGGGGGAAGCATTTTCCAATGAGTTAGTCACACAGTTGAAATACTGTATCTTTTCATTTATTTTCACCACTACTGTTAGTCATGCTAACTTTCTTTAAGCTACTGGTAAAAACTGAGTACAGGATGAAATTACATCTTCATTTTGTTACGTAGATATACTTTGGTGACAGTAATTGCCATTTCTTCCCATTTATCTATCTTGATTATTGAAAATTTATGTTCATGCATGCTTGCAGAACAAAACAAATGCTACCCTTATTCTAATACTTTGTAAAGCTGTACTGGTGGGAACAGGCTTACAGTGCATTATCATCTAGAACATGCTAGGACATTACAGTAGATGGATGCATGAAATTAGTGTTAAAAGCACCAGTTCTTTGATGCAGGTGAATACTTACTCCATTTACGAATTGTTTTTCATCCCATAAAAACAAGGTACAGATGCTAATGACAATAATTTCATTTTACAGCCCGGAAGATAGAAAAAACATTTTACTTATTTAATTCAATTACATGAGAAAAACAGGTTTTGTCTTGGCTGAGAGTTGCTGCTCTAATCACTAGGCAGAGGTAGCTCTGCTCAGTCTTCCCCTCACTGAATTATGAGTAAAAAAAATAAAGAAACCTTTTCAAGATTTTAGATGGTTTAGAATTACTTAAAAAAATATTTAATACTAATCTTAGGTTAACAGTACTTTATAGGACACAGTGTCTGAAGAAATTTACACTTTACAGTGTAACTGGAAAAAAAAAAATCAAAATCAAACAGCCTGCACCCCCAACAACTCTCAAACTCTCTGAAGGTATGGTTAAAAAACCCCTTACAATTTCAAATTATGACACTACTCAAAGAGCTGCTAAACTGATAACTCTTGTGCTAAACTATGGTTTGCTTTAATCAAAGCTTTTTAATACTTGTTAATTAAAAAATAACTTATACTACATTGCACGTTGCTGCCTTGCTTTATGGCACAGCTTTGAGTTAGCTTTAGTGAACTCAATCTTTTAAAAATTCACTCATAAAAGGAAAAAGGGCAATTAAAGCATTTCAGACACTTAAGCAGTTAAAAACAACACGAGTTATCTTGCAACTGATGTGCTTGTAAATGGATTATGAATAAAGCAGTACAGAAGTAGTAAAATGTTTTAAAGTAGAAAATGAGCAAGTAATAAAGAGGAAATAAGTTCATCACACTCAGACCTGCTGCAAACATTTTTGAGTATACTCCAATCTGCCACTGAAATAATAAAAAAATGTTACTATAAACAAACATTATGCATACATAATGTCCCCAAATATGGTCCATATAGTCTCAAATTCTTATTAGTCCACTTTCTACATCCTAGTACTTTCTTACTTGTCAATTAAGAAGCTACAGCATTACTTTACACAACTTTCATTGTAACTTCTGTAGAAGTATGACATTTACCAATGCATCACTTTACAGACTCATTTCTGATCATCCATTTTTTCCATCCATTTTAGTTGTATTCATTTCAGTTGGGCTTATGGATGCTCAGCCACAACATTAGGTAGCCACTCTCTTGAACTGACTCTGTGTTAAAACTGTTAGATTAAAATCAGCTGACAAAACACTGCCTCAGTAATTGGCTTTCTTTTTTCCTCAAAATGTTTGCCTATACAGCAATAGGTCTGATTAACAGATACATATGGATTAGACCTAGTACAGCAAATTGGAGTACCAGTAATAGTGATGCCATAACAGCACACCCTTCTTTGGTGGCCTGCCTACTTGAGTAGCTCAGACGGGTTGGAACTGCCTGTGCTGTCACTATTGATGTTTCAGCTAGCCAGTTAAAGCTAATACGGACACGTCAACACACTCCGCAATGACATCTCTGCAAGTTATGCATAGCCACGATGCTGTAAACTCTATCTGGTATCATTTAAGTGAAGCTCATACAACGGAAATATTTTGATAAGAAACTGTGAAATGATGTTTTCTTTCATTCAAAATCCCAAAGTACTGCTGAAAGGTAAGAATGCCACACACTCTCTACAGCTATATCTCTATATTATTTTTTTATTAAAAAAACCAAACTGCTAAAACCCAAAGCCAATCTGAAAACAAATTTGCCAGGTTAAAACACATAAAAACAAAGGGCTACCAGAAAGAGCATTAATTTCACTGAAAAAAATCACATACAATTACTCTGAACTGTTCTCTTAAAATCATTGTACATATTTTGACACTCCACTCTTTAGCTGAAATAAAGGGCTCTTCACATATAGAATATCCATTAACTGGTTCCTTCCTAACTCATTAGTTTTACTCTACAGTAACTGCATTAATATAAACAGAATTACTTATAATTTAAACCTGTATGTGATGGAGTAAAATCTCACTTCATCCTAGTAAATACAGTAGATAATGTACCTTTGTTCCACATCTGGTATATCATAATCAGGCAATCATTATTCTTTGAAACAAATGATTTGCAAAAACTTTTTTACTCTCATATTCATGACATTTGGACAACAGTGCCATATTAAAATTACAAGTAGTAAAATAACAAGGCAGGATAACATCAGTTTGAATTGGTCTGCTATGTGTGGAATATGTTGCCATGGTTTTCAAAAGTCTTTAGACTAAGCAGAAGCTGAGGAAAACAGTTAAATTCCACACACACATCAGAAAAATTATATCAATAAAAAGCACTTTACTTGAAGCAAAATTCCAAGTAAACAAGCCTCAAAGATTTTTATAAAATTTAACAATTTTTGAAAAAGCAAAGAATACTTATCCATACCATCCATCCAGTAATATAGGTTGGAACTAACTGGTTAGACAGGTTGTGGCTAATGTTTACAAGGAAAATTTGAAAATCTCTTGAGCAATTCAGGTCTCAGTGTATAAGGTCAGTACAGAGTGGCCCTGTGTCAATGGGGACCTTTAAATGCTACCTAAATGGAAACGATTACAGGGCATCCCATTTCCCAGGTCTGGGATGAAGCTGGAAGACAGGCACAGTTCTGTACAGAGTACAGATCATTCCAAGAAAGAAGTGAAGATAAATATAATAAAATAAAACCGCTGAGTCATTAAAAACTATTTAAGAGCATATAGGATGATTCAAACCAAATTCCCTTCGACTTCACTGGGAAATGGTATCTTATTTCTTGTTTAGGGTAAAAAAAAGAGCTTTTTTCAGTCAGTTAGTTACCTCTCAGGTTATTTCTGTATGGACATGCATTGTTTTAAAGTATGGTTTCATAAAACAAGTAACCAGGGCAGCTTAAGCTATTCCCATCCTCCCTGCTTTCCTTCATTCCTCTCCACCAGCTAGCTACTGACCCCTCATCTCTGCCAGCAGAACTGCTTGGGTGGCTATGCTGTGTGTCAGACCAGAAAGCAAAACGTATGAAAAAACGTCATTAGTTCTCTCAATATGACTAATAGCACAGCCACAAAACCAGTAGCGGGATAACAATCTGGAGACAGCACGCCCCAGCACTCAGACGGGAATGCATAATACTGCCACTGAAGATTTCATCTTCTCGCATGGCTATTTCACTCAAACAGCTGCTGCACAGTGAGCAAGCAGGATGAAAGAACAGCTTAAGTGCTTCTCAAAACACTTGAGCATTAAAGCTGGCTAAAGGCAAATACTCCTAGGTCAAAAACTGCTCAACATCCATACAGAACTGGTCTCTAAGCAGTAGTGCCAAAAGACAAAATACCTTTATGAAGAAAGAAATTCTGGGTAAGAACAATGACTGATAGCTCTATGAAAGTTAGGCTTGTTTGAGCCGCCATCCAGACATGGTGAGTTTTTGGATATGGCATTAACAGAAAACTTTTGATGTTCCTGCTACTGCAATTAAACAATATTTCAGTTCCAAAGTGGTTGATTTTTAGCCAGATTGCCATTTTCCAAAAGAACTAACTGTTGGTTTTGAAACAAAAAGCCCCATGCTGTGCAAGCATTTAGACACAGGATAGCACAAGACCTAAACTAGGTTTGCAGGCTCAGTAGATAGGACATGTTGACACGACAGTAATTACCAATTAAGAGGGACCCCCCTCATGCTGTCTCACCAGTCCCCTCCTCAGCTGCAAACTTCTCCTCATTATCTTTGTATCATAAAAAGAAAACTCGGTGTTTCAGAAATAACTCTACTTCTTCTTCAGCCACTTGGTGAGTCCTCCATTTCACAAAGGAAAGGGAATGTAAAGGATTTACTGCGAAGAATAGAAATTACAATAAGAAGGTAAACTGGCAAAGTCTTTCTGAGCTCTGGAAAAAACCCAAACACCACTAATGTTCTGCTTTCACAAGACATGTTTATACATGACACAAACAGTTACCCAGAATACCATATCCTGCTGAAACTGATGATTTTTGTTGGTTTTAGTATTTCCCTTGTGTCAAGATGACATGGAGGGAATTGTGCTGGAGTTTCAGGAAATATGCAACTCCCATTTTGCACAAGTTTGGCCACAAATGCTAGTCAGATCATAAAGCAAACATAAATAATCACTTCATGAGGTGTCTTCAAATGGTACTCAATCCTGAATTTTGTGCGCTGTGGAATTATAAATCTCTAGAATTGTGATAATCATAAAAATACCAATATGGTATTAAAAATAAAATTTAAAAATTAGATATGTGTACATACACACACACACACACACATATATATCCTTGCCATTATTCCCCCTCAAATTCTCACTGGTAGCACACCACAGAATTGCTGTACAAGTAATTTTTGCCATTGTCCACTAATTCACCCAAACAAACCATTTGGTTCCGCTGTTTGTAATGGGGAAAATATGAAACAACAGGCAAAGACAACTAATTTTCAGATTTAAAAGGAAACCACAAGCAAACTTTATTTTACTTAGTGTCTTCTTGTACCAGCTGCCAACAAATCCTTCTTTTTGACTAAAAAGCTTCAAAGTATTTGTGTCCTCAGTTTACATCTCCTTCCTGAGACAGTCTCTCAGTGGAGAGGCATCTTGTTACTAATCTCTACTTACTATTAAACCCAACAAATGTGAAAACATCTCAGGCAACAAACAAAAGTGATATAAGAAGCAAGCCACAGCAACCCAACAATGTCTACCAGATGAAATTTAAAACCAACATTTTTATCTGTAAGATCAAGTATTAATTTTCTTATTTCACATCTGATACAATTTAAGATGGCAACAGTATACAAAAGTTTATAAAAAATTGCAGTCAGTTTTTAGAGAAGTATACAGTGTTCTATATGGACACATTTATTTGCCATTTTGCCTACAAATGGAAAGTACAACCAAGCACGACCAACTAAATGGAAAGCAAATCATTGCTTTGAACAGGGCAAACAAATAGGGAAAGCTCATTAGAATAATTATATATTCTTATTTTTAATGAATTCTAAACAATATTTTCAGTATTTACACACAAAGTTATACTAATTTTCTATATTTAAAATACAGACATTTTCTATATGTTAATTTTAGTCCAATCTTTATTTAAACAGTTTAAGAGAAACATTGTCTCTTTGGCCTGGGTATGATGTGCATGCCTATTGAAGAAAATGGAACTGTATATAAGAAGCAATGGTAGGACATGAATGAAAGCCTATAGGAGCCTTACATCTGTCTGCTAAAAACTTAGCGACCGTTTAGGTTGCTATGACCCTCAAAACCCTCTTCTGAACCATTCTGAATTTTTCATACTTTAAAGGAGAAAATGATCTTTAGGAAAGAAATAAACAGAGAAAATCTCTCAGGGGATATTTCTGAGCAACCAGAACTGAAAAGAGAATTTTAAATTTATCAGAATGATACTAGTAATGTGATGGGGTTTCCTCAGAACAGAAAAGCTTACAATGTCTGAAAATATTACAGCAATGTCTTTGATACAGATTTATGTTCCCATAGTTAAACGGGCACTTGCTGAAATTAAGATCCAAGACTACGAACTGACAGGAATGCAAAAATATTTGTATAAATATTCTTCAGTTTATACAAAGTTTGAGTACAGCAGAAATTAGAGATAATATTATGTGAACTATGGCAAAGGAAAAAAAATTAAATTACTCCACCTTTTGTATTTATGCTGCAAAATATGATGATCTTAGAAAAAGTTTAGAAACCTCAAAATTATATTGATGAATAACAATACTCAATACTGACACATGAGAAAACCAAACCCCAAACCAAGATCATTGTTTAAACACACAAAAGACACGCTCAGTTGCTAAGATGAATATTTTGGAAAAATAAAAGTCAGCAAATAACTGAAATATAATCGCCCAATATACAGGGAAGTGTCAACATTTGAACCTGAAAAAAGAAGTGAATAGTATTTGAAAGGAAAGACAGGAGGACAGTGAAAAATCTTACACATTTACTTACAATGGCCAGGGTTTAAAAGTTGTATTTATTCAAGCTAGGTGGACAACTTACTTTGGAACACCACAGAGAACAGGCTCTAGACACTGAAATAATCAAAATTCTACTAAATTTCTTCACTGATGGACATAGTTAGAGGCAGGACGTGAAACACCTGCCTCAGATTTCAGGTAGCTGCTGAAGGAAGGGTTTACAAATTACTTCCATCTGTCTGTTCACTGGCATTTTAGATACAAAGTGAGAAAAACATATCTCAAACTAAAAATGATGCTGTGGGATTGAATGGAAACATAACCAACAGTCATTGAGTTGTGGCAATAATTAGTGTGTTGAGAAAGTTGATACTAATGAATATTAATATTTTATATATTCCGTTCACTTCAATGAAGAACTGGAATTGGGATGCAGTTACAGTTGAAAAGCAAGCTTTTTAATGTAAATACATCCTAGCTACCTACATTTCATATTGCAAATTTAGGTTTATTCCCACCTAAAGAAGTACTCAATGCTTTTTGCAATGTATTGCTAATGTTTTTAAATATGCGAGAAAATCTGTTTTTAATGTCTCTTAAGGTTTCCCAGCAACATTTTTTCCTTGTCCTACATTTTTTTCCTCAAGGATATTGGTAACCGCTGATTACAAAAAGGAATGCAGTAACTGCTATAGGTTTTAGAAATGCAGTGTACTGCCAGTCCCAAATTCCCCATCTCATGTTTTGTGCTGACTTTAACAGTTATAAATTTTTCTCCCCCCATTGCTATTTTTTCCAACTATAAACTTGTGTGTTATATTTAAAAGAAAAAAAAAAAAAAAAACCAAACAACCCACATCAGTAATTTCAATGTTTAGGATTCCATCTTTGTCTTTGGTCAAAATCAGCAAGCAACTGCAAAGATTCATCATGACAACTAAGAGTAAAGCAATTTAAAAAATTAATTTCATTCTTTTATTTCATGGAAAGGTTAAAAAAATGCTGCTGTAATTTTCAATACTGTCTCTTTTATTTCAAATTCCTGAACAAAACAGAAAAAGCCTTAAATTCCTGAATGTGGATGTGTTTTTTGACTCACATAAATAGTATTTTCATCAGTGTTTTAGGAATAAATTAAATAATGGATCCAACTTCAACATAGCCCTTCTCTAAATAACAGTAAAACAGGAGGCATAAAGAAATGTGTATTAACGATAATGTGAGAAAAAGCTATTAAAAATAAGGATGACTGTGGAACATTTCAAGCTACAGAATGTACCAGTTCTCAGCACCAGGTGAGACATGGTAACAGGTGATAGTGTACAGAGGTTTTTTTCTCCACCCCCAGATAAGGAAACTGATAAACTGTATGCTAAGGCATGCATGCATGGGGCTACTGCTCACCTGTGGCACAACCAGGAAGATACCATGAAGGATTTCAGGACACTACAGATAACAAAAGGAGAATACTGTATATGCAGGTGGCCCACCCTGACCTGTTGTGCCACTAATCAGACTGCAACATGAAAAGGCAGAATATTGCAGAATTAAAAAGGGGGGAGGGCTAGTATCAAGTTTTCCCTTGATGCTCAAGTGAAAAATGACAGGACAGTCATAATTACTAAATAAAGGTAGAAAGTCTGCAAAACTGGGTCAATAGGGAAGCTATAAACCTTGGCAGGCTATGTATTTTGAAGTGGCTGAGATAAGAACTTGTGAGGGGAAAAGGGGAGGAAAAGAAATAAAGGAATATAAGGTGAAGCAAATAATGTGATCAGGGCTGTTCAGGGGCACCCTAGGATGCAGCCCTGCACCTGATCATAAAGCCTGGAGAAGAAGAGTAAATCTGTTTATGTTCTGGTCATACTTGTTTCTGACTTCCTTCTGTGGTCAGAAGGACTTGGAATACTCTCTCTGGCATTGATGAAGAACTACCAGAATGGGTGGATAGGGCATCCTGAAATCCCAACACTGTACAAAGGTGGAGGACCAAAAGATGAAACGTGGCATGAGTACCATTCTAGATTCAAGTGCCTAATAGTGCCCTAATAATGTTTTCACTTTTGTTTTCTAATATTTTCCTAATAATTACTAATGTTGTATATGCTTCTTTGGCTGGTGCTGAGCATTGAGCTGATATTTTCGTTTGCAAGCCCTGTTTAAAGACCAGTATGGAAGACAATAACACTAAGGCAGTCATGTCACCTTTGGAGGTGCTTCACCTAAGGTTTAGCCAGTGACAGTAAGGAGAGGATTTCCTAAGATTCAAGGGGCCAGTGCCACTTGCCTTGTCAGGATATCTTGGAGGGCATGCCCTACAAGCTAAAACCTCACTGGGTCTACTGCAGGTATCTATGATGACTGGCACCTTCATTATGATTTGAAGAAAAACGCTCAGGAGCTTAAGATATGACACATAGGTGACAAAAGGATGCCTTCAGTAAAGGTGCTGCAATCTGGAAGACAATAAAAACCTATGTAAAAAGAAACACAAATGAACAAAGTGTCCTAACAAAACAAGGAGATTGAGAGGAACTGAAATGGTGACAGACATGCTACCTATAGCATGACATACCCAGCAAGGAAGGATAGGTCACGGTCTGCATAGATATCGTAAGAAAAAAACTTCACTTTCATCCAGTAATAGATATGCCTAGTCATGCAGAAGATGTGGACTTTCCAACATTTGTATATGATATTTCTCACAATCAATTTATACTTGCAGAAAGCAGAACATTTCACAGCTTGATGTCTTGCAAGGAACATCATGTTGTTTCTTTAACACTGTTCAACAAGACATCAACATGCAGCACAAGATACACATAAATCATTACCTAAATACAGACATATGTAAAATACTCTCAGATAATTCTGAAATAACTTTAAAATAAAAAAAGAGATGGAGACTCATGTTACAAATAATAGTCTTTTTTTAATGTTTTGGGGGAAGATATCCAGATAACACTCTATTTTGGGGGGGATCGGGGAGAGGAGGGAATTAGTGTCAAGAAAATTAAAAATCTATAAATATAGTCCATATACACAAGTTCCACAAAAGCTGAAGTGCTCAGAATCCATAACACCACAGGCCTATCATTTTGGGCTTTTTTGTACAAATTACAGAAACAGTCTGTCACGACTTGCTTCAAAAATAAGAAAACTCTGATGCTGTCCACTTACACAATTTCCATCTTTTTAGTCAACATTTTCTCTGTTCTACTCCAAAGCAAGGAAAAGATATCTCCAAAACTTGTACTGCATGGCTGCCATATATGTTGTCTAAACCATCATAACCTGGCAACTCATCACTAGCTAGGTGTCAACCCTGCAAATAATCCTGACTCTAAGTTCTACTTAGAGAGATCTCAGAGCCAAGAGCACTCAAAGAGCCAATAAAGTCGGCATGAAAACACACTGCCTTTTCTCTAATCTTGATCAGAACACATGGAATAAGAGAATAAAAAAATTATATACATCCATTTGAAGTAGCATTGATTTTTTTCTTTGAAAGCCTATTTTAATGTCATCTTCAATCACATTTTATAACCAAGCATGCTATATCCCCTTTTGAACCACTTCCAAATTCCTTAGGGTTTGCTAACTTTTCATAGAAATAAGAGACTGGTTCTGCTTGGAGAAAAGATGGCTTAGGGAAATTCTAAGAGTAGCCTTGCAATATCAAAGAGAATACAAAGCACAGCTCTTTAGGGAGGTGCATCCTCAGAAGGATGAGAAATAAAGAAAAATTTTTTCTCAATGGCAGTCAGGCATTGGAACTTGTAGCCAAGAGAAGTTGTGTAAACTCTGTCCTTGATGCCTTTCAAAACCAACCTAACAAAAATCTGGTCTGAATTCAATCTTTACCCTGCTTTGAGCAGCAGGTTGGACTAGATGACCTACATGACCTCCTGAGTACACTCATAGAGTCAGTTAAGAAGGTAATCTAAGCAATACTGTAAGTTATCAGTGGCTGTCTAAAATAAATGCATTCTTTCCTCTAGTATGATAAGCTAGGTTGCACCTGGCATTAAATTGGCTCAGTGGAGGCTAGTCATATTCTATTCATGTATTTTGTTTGGCCATTATGCAGATAAAAGATTACATATTTAAAAGGTATGGTGTAGAACTGAGGTTTCATGGTCTCTATAAGCTGTGATCATGAAAAGTGACTTCAACTCCTCTTTCTATACTCATATATCATCTCGCAAATTTCCACTCTTAAACTGACCAATCCTAGATGCTTGACTGCTTAACTTTGCTCAAGAATTTTTCTTTTCCCTTTTTTTTTTTTTTTTTTTTTTAAGATGTCCTCCTTACATTCTTTCAGCCTGCTGGCTTTCTTTGATGACTAAGGTATTACACTTCAGGCATTTTCAAGATGATTAAGAAACAGATGTTCCTCCTGTTTCAGCATGCTCCTTGTATTTAAGTGGCCTTTCAGACAGAATTTGAAAATCTATAAGCTACTTTCAACACCACAGATTCTATTATATTAACTTACACATTAAGTTTACACGCCCCCCCCCCCCCCCGATATTTAGAACAGGGCCACAGTAGTGAACGTAAGCTTTTCCTCCCACGGTTCATTCCTGCAGGAAGAAGCAAAATTGATAAAAGAAAATTAACAATAGTACTATTGTACACTAATACTTCTCCTTGCTGTGAAAGGAAAAGAGGCTATTGATGCCCTCAGGAAATTCAGAAAAATTAGAATTTGATGTTGTGGAGAAGCAATATAGAAAGCTATGCTTAGAGGATGAAGAAAAAGTAGTGGCAAAAAAGATTCCTTTTGCCACTCACACTTTGGAAGTAATTCCGTTAAGATCACAAAATATTATTCTCTAGTTCATAAATATTCTTGTATTCCCTCATGGTATAGGAGGAGGGATCAAAAGTAGACAAGTTTTATCTGTTATTACTGCCTGAGGAAATGACTGCGAACATACAGACGCAGAGGAGAGCAATACATTAGCGATGTTCTGTATAGTTCCAAAAACTAAATCTCTGTGGGAATCTGTTGAATATACATATAATCTGAAGCTTGTGCTTCAATTCATCCTCTGCCAAGAACACTGATACTTAAAGAATCCAACTTTTTGGTACAAAAGCCTATAGTTACACTACCCACTGAGGTGAACAAGTCCTGCTGGGATAGCAGAAGAAAGTATCCTACTGTTGCTCCATATTGCCATAACCAGGCTGCTTCACAATATGGAGATAAGGTACATTCATATAATATAGCTAGCTGAAAAAGCACACTTGTTCTTGTACACTTCCCTGGTATGGTTTTTAAAAGATTCTAATTCTTTATTTAATTTCTACTTAATGTGGCAACAGATCAGAAAACTCAGGTAGGAATAGTGAACCAATTACAATTACTAGAAATACACAAAATTTCAAAAAATACTTTATAAGCAGTATACGGGTCCAGGAGTGTCGCTGCCTTCAACTCATGGGATCCTTTATGTTCACAGAAGTGAGATTTAGATCACTGTTTTAAAAGAAGGTCTTTTGAAGAAGAAATAGAAAACAAATTTATTTCAAATGTATCAAATTGCTTAAAAGTCTATTTTCACTATTGGTGGTCATCTAATAGGTACAGTTAGAGATGTTATAAAAATCTGTTGTAACCACTATAAGCAAGCCTGATGCCAATCTAAATTCTAAGCCTTCGTTTTCACTGAAGATTTCCTTGAATAATTTCCATTGGATATTTTCAGCAAAGTAAGAGGCAAAGCCTTGTCCCTCTGCAAATAAGAAACTATGAGGAAAAGAGATCAGCCCAGATTTCATAAAGAATCCACACCAGAGGCTCCAGGCTTCCACAGTCATTTCACACATCCTATGGCTCTTGCTCAAGACACTAAGCAACAGTGCTTTTGTGGCAGTTTGCCATAAGATACAAAATAATAAAAAGTTATTTTAATTATTAGTCACTGCTGTTTACTCTTTGTCTCTTCTCTCCTCAGAGGAGACCATTCTTCATTAAGGCATCTTAATAGACAATAACATTCATATTGCACAACTCATTCAAATGACTAGCCATGCATATGGGATAGATAAGCATACAGTACTTACAGACGAAGCAGATATGGGCAACTTGCTCTGTTCTCAGAGTGAATTATTCACATAAACACAGTAAATACCAGATCCCTGAGGATACTGCAATGTTTTTTACTCAAACAGCAATTACCTGAACTGCATGTGTCTGAAGCAATTTGCAAGGTCATCCTAGCGTGAGGTTTTAGCTGAATATACAGTATTTTTTTTTTTAGTTATTATGACAGGCAAGTTTGCATGGAAGATTTTAATGTAAATAACTATTAAAACAATATTTAATTATTATTCTTACATACATTTAAAATTCATTGGAAGGCAGCAGATGATGTCCATTTTCAGACACTTCTTTTACAAATTAAAAAAACCCCAAACCCTCCAGATATCAGGTAACTGTGGGACACTCTCTTTAACAGCTCCTACAACTTTCAAACATTACTGTTCATTGTAGGAAAGCGTAATGTAATTTTCAAGAAGAAGGAGCTATGCCTTTGCAGATCCCTTAGACTGTCTTTATTTCTTCGTTTAACCAATGTTGAGGAAAAGATAAGCAAGGGCCTCATAGGCATTCTGTTTCATACTAATGGCAGGTACTACTAAGATCACAAAGCCACACTCTTACACCAGGTAACTAAAGGGATGAAGGAGAAGAACGAACTAGATTATTTGTTTAGTACAACAGGCTTTTGTTTGGATATTTTAACTTCACTGTGTGTAACAGAAATGCCAGATGGCACCAGATACATATAGGAGAGATTTCATTTTAGCATGCATATTAAAGAAGAACAGTGATTTAAAGGTGGCCACAAGGAAGGCTAAACATGGATACCACCATAACTATAATGCTTCCAGGACTTTTACTCACATATTAGAAACAGCAACACTATGAGAGGAAGTGTTTGCTTATGAGCAATAGCTTTCCGTGCGAAACCCAGACTATGGAATACATACATAATAGATGAACAGATCATCTCAGATCCTTAAAATTACCAAGCCTTTGTGCTTCATTGTTTATGCTAAACCATCTTTTTTAGAGAAGTCTATATATTGATTCATTAACACCATAAAAGATCCTTCAGTCTGCTTAGAGGATGTAGGATTTTCACTGTATGATCTAGCAGAGGACACAAGATGATATCCCACTCAGTTCTGGAAAGCTGCTGGAAGATGTTGACCTTTCAAAAAATACAGAGATGACATAACTTAAAAAGTGCAGCTTTAAGGATTTACTAGAATTCAGCAATCGGAGATCATAGAATCATAGAATGCTTTGGGATGGAAGGGACCTTTAAAGGTCATCTAGTCCATCCCCCTGCAATTGGCAGGGACACCTACAACTAGATCAGGTTGCTCAGAGCCCCATCCAGCCTGGCCTTGAATGTTTCCAAGGATGGGGCATCTACCACCTCTCTGGGTAACCCATTCCAGTGTTTCACTATCCTCATTGTAAAAAATTTCTTCCTTATACCTAGTCTGAATCTACCCTCTTTTAGTTTAAAACCATTACCCCTTGTCCTATCACTATTGGCCCTGCTAAAAAGTCTGTCCCCATCTTTCTTATAAGCCCCCTTTAAGTACTGAAAGGCTGCAATAAGGTCTCCCCACAGCCTTCTCTTCTCCAGGCTGAACAACCCCAGCTCTTTCAGCCTTTCCTCATAAGAGAGGTGCTCCATCCTTCTGATTGTTTTTGTGGCCCTTCTCTGGACCCTCTCCAACAGGTCCATGTCCTTCTTATACTGAGGACCCCAGAGCTGGATGCAGGATTCCAGGTGGGGTCTCACCAGAGCAGAGTAGAGGGGCAGAATCACCTCCCTTGACCTGCTGGCCACGCTTCTTTTGATGCAGCCCAGGGTATGGCTGGCCTTCTGGGCTGCGAGAGCACATTGCCGGCTCACGTCCAGCTTTTCATCTATCAGTACCCCCAAGTCCTTCTCAGCAGGGCTGCACCCAATCCCTTCATCCCCCAGCCTGTACTGATACCAGGGACTACCCCAACCCAAGTGCAGGACCCTGCACTTGTCCTTGTTGAACCTCATGAGGTTCACACAGGCCCACCTCTCCAGCCTGTCCAGGTCCCTCTGGATGGCATCCCATCCCTCAGGCATGTCGATTGCACCACTCAGCTTGGTGTCATCTGCAGACTTGCTGAGGGTGCACTCAATCCTGCTGTCTATGTCATTGATGAAGACATTGAACAGCACTGGCCCCCGAATGGACCCCTGAGGGACACCACTCGTCACTGTTCTCCATCTGGATATCGAGCCATTGACCACTACCCTCTGGATGCGACCATCCAGCCAATTCCTTATCCATCGAACAGTCCACCCATCAAATCCATATCCTTCCAATTTAGAGAGGAGGATATTGCGGTGGACCGTGTCAAAGGCCTTATAGAAGTCCAGACAGATGACATCCGTAGCTCTTCCCTTGTCCACTCCATCATAGAAGGCCACTAGGTTGGTCAGGCAGGACTTGAAGATGACTTCACACTTCACTTGGTGAAGCCGTGCTGACTGTCCTGAATCACCTCCCTGTCCTCCATGTGCCTTAGCATAGATTCCAGGAGGATCTGTTCCATGATCTTCCCAGGCACAGAGGTGAGGCTGACAGGTCGGTAGTTCCCAGGGTCCTCCTTTTTACTCTTTTTAAAAATGGCTGCAATATTTCCCTTTTTCCAGTCCCCAGGGACTTCGCCTGACTGACATGACTTTTCAAGTATCATGGTAAGTGGCTTAGCAACTACATCAGCCAACTCCCTCAGGACTCTGGGATGCATCTCATCAGGACCCATAGACTTATGTACATTCAGGTTCCTCAGGTGGTCATGAACCTCATCTTCTCTTACAGTGGGAGGACCTCTGTCCTCCCGATCCCCATCAAATGGCCCATTGACTCGGGAGGTGTGAGGAGAGAGACTGCCAGTGAATACTGAGGCAAAAGAGTTGTTGAGTACCTCAGCCTTCTCCTTGTGTGTTGTTATCAGCTCGCCACTACTACTCATCAGAGGGGGTACGCTTTCCTTAACCTTCCTTTTCTGGTTAATGTACCTGTAGAAGCCCTTCTTATTATTCTTCACATCCCTCGCCAGGTTCAGCTCCAGCCAAGCCTTGGCCTTCCTGATCCCATCCTTACACAACCGGGCAGCATCCCTGTACTCTTCCCAAGATACCAGTCCCTTCTTCCATGCCACATCCAAAGCAGATGCATTAAACCAGAGCTTCACATGAGCGAAGGCTGGCCAGATCCACCTTACTGGCCTACTAGCGGGCAATCTTGTGTCCCAGCTAGGCAGACTTTCTGGAGATGTGTGCCTGAACACTATCAGATGATCCTCAGACAGCCATCAGGAGCCTAAGAAGCCACATTTAAATATATAATAAAGTGAATGCTGTCACTTTTTTCTCCAATAAATACACCATAATTTAAATACATAAAGTGACATGCATAACCATGAGAAGATCTAATTTGTTATTCTTTTCCCCACTTGTGCTAGGAACAACTGTTGTCCTATTATTTGACTCACTCTTTACCAATAAATGCCTTTAGCACAGGTACTGAACCTGCTATCTCATTTCAGATACTATCTCAACTTGTTAAGTATAACTATCTCCATTCTTTTTAAACAGCTCAAGCTAAGCTACAAAAGTTGTATATTTCTTCTTTTGACTTTGCAAAGCAAAGCACAGTAGAAACTGAATAACTATTTTAAGAGATAATGTGTTTTTCCAGTATCTTTCCACCACATACCGGCTAACAATTATGGTTAACTCAATGGTTATACCATTCCATGACTATCTGTCTAAACATTCCTCAGAGCACAAATTCAAGCAAACAACAAATTTTTAATGTCAGAACTCAGACAACTCCATCTACCAGGTAAATTTGTCATTTCTGAAGCTTAGCAGACTCACCATCTCATCAAACACTGACACTCTGCAGAAGCTCTATGTTGGGATGAAGGAAAAGGCTCTGCTGGCATACAAAGGACTTGCGGTAATGTACCATTATTCCCTCCCTTCCTCTCACACTCAGTTCTCATATTTGGATTACTAACTTCACTGCAGCTTCTGCATAGCGGTGCTTCAGGATCATGTTTCAGGATGTAATTAGCTTTACAAAAAAATGAAGGGAAAACACTTCAGTCATTTTATTTTCCACGCATAAGCTACAACTTATGGTGAAATCATTGCTGTAAATGGACAAAAGAAAAATTTTCCATGCTAAAACTTCAGCAAAAAGGTTGGTTCTTATAGATTATAGGCTATACAGGCAGGAGTGGATTAAGAAAATACGCATTGTAGAAAAAAGTTCTGATTTTAATAAATGTTTTTATGTTAAGGTTACACTTGCCAAAATGTATTATCTCTGTAAAATAATAAATCGACATTAAAATCATGCCACCTGGAAACTAAATGTCTAAATATATAAACCAGAACTGAATAAAATACACATTTCTTGTCTTTTGAAAACACTCCATTTTCCTGTTCCTTATGCAACTGTAAGTACTGAAAGAGAATTTCCAGCTGTGCCTTGTCAGCCTACGGACCGAACACATTGTGCTGCTTTTCATTTTCCTTTAGTGAG
Organism: Platalea leucorodia; assembly: GCF_965183815.1. Taxonomy (NCBI): domain Eukaryota; kingdom Metazoa; phylum Chordata; class Aves; order Pelecaniformes; family Threskiornithidae; genus Platalea; species Platalea leucorodia. The sequence continues at coordinate 21,232,160 of NC_138831.1, forward strand.
CTTTTTAGTTCTCCGAGTAACAGTATTAGCTGATTCTCTGCACACAGAACAGAACAGCGCTTTGTCCCCAGGGAAAGAAGCTATTTCAGACTTAACTAAGGAATCATCTAACATGTTTCAACAATCCCTACTGTTTCTCTGTTTGTTTTAAAGATATCACTGTGATTTTGTTTCATTTGCAACTGGAGACTAAATGACACCAAGCAGAATCTGCTGTTAGGTTAGATAACAAGGTAAAATGTTTTAAATTTTAAATTACTGCTTAAGCATGGTGTTGAATGGCTTAAACGACATGTTAACTTTGCAAATATGTATGAAATAATATTAGCTATATTTAGCAATACTGAACATAAATGCTTTTCTAGATAAAGTATGCAATACCAGTTGATCTGCTTGTTGTTTGGTATGAATGTTTGCCATGCACTTCAAGCTTAAACTAACTGAAAGTGCAATTAGTTTTGCTGGTATGGCTAAATGTAACTCATTTCTATGCAATAAATTTAAAGAAGAGTATGTGAAAAATCTTGGTAAATCACTTTAACCCCTGTGTATCATGAGAAATAACCTTAACATCTTAGAACATCTTTGAATTTAGACTGAATAGATAGATTATTTAATAAATTCTGATACTCTGGTATTTCTAAAGGGTCACCACTTTAAAAATTAACTATTTCCGTAATAGCAAAATGATAGATACTGAACTTACTGAAGATAAACATTTTGAAAGCTACAAACTACTGAACATATTACATGATAAAAGTAAAGGTAATAAAGATGCTTACACATACTATGGATGATCTAAACATTTATGGGTAAAATTAAAAAAGGTAGACCAATGCAGTCATGTTGAGAGTATCTGGCAACACAAAGATACGATAATTTCATTATATTAGCTATCTATAATTTTATTTTGATATGTAAACATTTATTACAAAAGTCTTGTAAGTTGAATATGTTGAATTTTCCCCAAATTAAAAGTTGGCTGGCACTATACTAAATATAACTTCCTAATAGAGAATCGGAGGATTCCAGCCATGGGCAGTAAAGGCCCGGTGCATTTAAGGCCTTTTTCATGTACGACATTCACAATTGGGGCCTTAAAATGTGAGACACCACTTACTAAATAAGCCAAGGAAAGAAACTTAGAAATGTAGCTCAGTATTTTGCATGCAAGGAACACCATTTGGTTGAAAGTAGCAGTATTAGGCTTTCAGTACTGAAGAATTAACTTGGTGTGAAAATATAGCATATACACTCACATATATGAACAGGATTAGTTTATAAAGACATATTATTGGGGGGATGTTTTCTTTTTTTAATTTGTAATTATAATGTATTTTATAAAAACAAGTTTCACTTTAAAATAACTGGATATACTATGGAGTTTTACTCTACATTGAAGTTAACAGCAAAACCCTGAGACATCGTGTGTACAGTAAATGTAATGTAATTCACCCTGTATTATTCCTGACTTTTAAAAATACATGCACAGAGAATGTAAAAGTATTTCAGTCATGCCATTATTCGCCTCTGGTCACAGGAAGAAATGGTTAAATGTTAAAAAAGCACAAATGTAATGTAGCAGCATTGTAACTACATAGCTACGGTGTTATTATAGAGTATACTATAAAAATGTGACCATAATTAAGATGTCACTAACTCAACAGAATGAATACACATGTTCAAGACTTTTCTTTGTATATTCAGTTTTCCCTAAGGGCTCTTTGTGTGTTTCATTCAAACTTGCAGAACAGAAGTTTACTGTGCAATTTTATAGCCAGTCATTACCATGCAAGCAAGTTAGAAACAAAAAACATTAGGTCATTTGTCCTGAAAGCTGAGGTACTAAGAAACAAGGACTTTCTGAAAAAGAACAGACATCATCAATGCAGAGTACAAGCTTCTGCATCTATTTGATATGTTAACTGACAGTAATTTCTGTAAATAAAGGCCTGTTAAAGTCTATATAGCATTTTGGAATAACTGATTTCTAATGGGTAGAAAGCAGTAAACTAAAGTCTGGATTAATTTCAGAACCCTGCTATTACATGAGACGTTATGTGGATTTGTGTGAGACGCATCTCAAATTCCCTTTATATGGAAATAAAAACATTAGCTTAGCTTAACAAAATTCTGCAAATTAATATATATATTTGCTATAATATTTTAAAATTAAAATAGTTGAACACAAACTACAATATTAGAAAGATGTAAGTAAAAGCATACTGTTTTAAGCTTATTTACTGCCAACTTCCCATATAAAACATGAGAATAATATAAGAATTATGCTGTGGAAAGCATGAAAAACATGCAATCAATCACATGCCTTATGTTACAGAAAAGTTAGGCAACTTATACCAAAAACTCAACCTATTATATAAATCAGAAAATACCAAGATGCACAAACTTTAAAAAAAAATCTGATTCAGGCAAAAACACAGTTCAAGTTCCTGAAATAATACTATCCTGTATTTACACAATATAAGTAACTATAATAAGACTAACTCCAAAGTGAAACACTACATATAAAGCCAGACTGATGAACATTAAGAAAAAGCATTTTTTAATCCCCTCAAGACTTCCTTAGAGAAAAACCATGGACATACTCCAAGCCTTGTCTTGGACACAAAGACTAAGTGCTCTAAGTCTCAAGTTCTTCACTAATTCTCAACATCACAGGAATACTAGTGTCTTCAGACTCTACCGTCTCAGTTAAAATAGGCCACAGGACAAGAGCGTTTCCTTTTCGAAAGAATTATGCCAACAGAACTATGACAAATCATTAATAACTTTGGACATGCATAGCCTTATTTCCACACTGGTATAGCCATTTCTGGATATGCTTTCTATGCATATTCCTGAACTTGACTGCTCTGTTTTGGAATGCCACCTATTGGTGACAGTAAATGTAATTTTTCTGTCAGAAGCATAAGAAGGCTCAAGATGTATAGTAATTTTGAATTTCTTAGAAAGTAAATGCAGAACACAACCCATTATAGATCAACCTTTTTAGACTACCTACGCTTAATAAAAACTTCCACTAGAAAAGCAGATGTGGGGTGCCACATTGTGATCACATGCTATTGTGATCAAACTTCCAAAAGGTCTCCTCTACTGCAGAACAAAAAGATTCTGTTAAAGAGGATGGCTAGAAATGGAAGCAAAATCAACATCTCTTTTAATCTATGCTGAAAAATACGTTGCACAGAAATGCCAAACCAAAAGCATTTGGGGCAGCATATCAGAAATTAATTTGGCATTTTTCTGTTACTTTGCCATTCCCATGTTCAGAAGTTACAACAACCTGGAAGAAATATTAGCAATCAAAAAAATGAAGAAACACTTTACAGCTCTCAGGAACTCCCTTGCTGGAAGCTTTAACAATTACTAAACTACAAATGCCTGGTGGCACTGCAAATCTAAACTACCTCTTTAGATGCAACCCCAAATACAAAGCTAGCACCTGTTTGAATTTGATTATTGCCTGTAAAGGCAGAGAACCACAAAACTAAAACTACTTACTTTAGCTCTCACAGGGCGATTTCTTTCCAGGAGGAAGCTTGGTGATATTGACCTACCATGTATTGGTCCCTCTGCTTTGAAAAGTGCACCATATGACTGACATAATCCTAAAAGCTCTCTAGGTATCTAATTTTCCTCTTTTTTCCCATTCCAGGATACTTTATGAGACACACAAAAACATGCAGGCTACATCATTAGTTTATTATTTCCTGCTTGTCTCTCTGTGCATCCATTTTTCTCAAAATGGAACTAGTGCACTTCTCAGGAGGCAAAGGAGAAGAATGCACTACAGAGGATTGAGAAGGAGCTCCTCAGCAGGGCACAGGTACCCAAGACAACCAAGGATGAAGCTTCCATCTCCTGTTGCTGTAGTACCCAGCATACCTCTTATTAATATTGATGACGGTGTTATGGGAGTGTTTGACTCTCTCATAGGTTTGGGTGGACATGAATCTAGTTACAATGTCTTACCAGGTAAGAATAAAGCCCCACTACTACTTAGAGTGGGCCAATTTTTCGCTTGATTCAAATGAAATGTATAAACTCATGAAAGCTTTATTTTAGCTCTATTTGCAACACATACTGAAATAAAACTCAATTACCTTTTTGCTAACCTACTTTTGTTGCTTTTTATAATAATTTTGTGGTTAGCATATGAAGCTTTTTAATTGTCTATGCTTAATCCTGCTTTGCCAGGTAACAGTAATATTTTCTGCAATTTTTCTGCATTCTCATTTCATCTTAACTACTAAAAATTTTGTTGGGATATTTTCGTAACTTCAAATGTGTAGCAAGTTTGAAGGCCATTTTGAAGAATTTCTTGCTCAATATATCTCCTAAGTCAATTAACATTTCACTGAGGCCCTAACATCAATAACACCAGTGTTATTTAATATAGACTTCTTTTTGTTGTTGTTGTTGTATTTTTGAAAAGGAGCATTCAAACTATGTCTACATGCAATATTTCAGGAATAATTTTTTATATTGTAAATAAATTAATAACACACGGTAACAGTTGCAATATGAAACTTACATTACAAACAAGACCCTTATGATGGACAACTAAGCTAAGAGAGAAAAAAGCCACTCATTCCACACAAGATCACTCTTATGCTCCATCTATATTGAGAACCCACATTTATTTAAAAGAAGTTCGATAGTATGATTTATATAAAACTTGCCTTTTTGGTGATCTAGACATTTTCACATTGCTGCACTAATACGTATTTCATGGTTTGTGGAGGAGACGTAGGGAAGAGGATTTGATGTCTTAAGAAACAAACAAACAAACAGCCAGCATAATTTTGTTGATCTTTACTGAAACCTGTCTTGGTAATCCTAACAGGCCTCTCTACACTCTCCTCAAAGAATGCAAGACTAGACAGGGATTGAGAACTGATAGTTAAGTGTTTCTTTGGTCCTTAGTGCACTGAAGGAAGAGAGAACTCTTGCTCTAGGATGCTTGTGATTTTATGTTCAACGTCACAAATGGGAAATTACGACTTACAAACCAGGACATTAAGATTCACAAGAGTCTAAAAATCAGACATCCATTCTGAAGATAAGAACTTCTGAACACTACTATCAGTATTTTTCAATTTTGAAACCCCAGTTATTAACCAATTGAAAATTATTGAGATGTTATAACATTTCATTTCTTTCCATAGAAAGAGGTTCAAAGGTTGAAGAAAAGACACTGGGATGTTGTGAGGAACCAGTATAGGGTTGTGTCCACTCTATAGCCAATAAATATAAAGACATAGATACTTCCAGTCCAGCACCAAGAGATCACACACTGAGTAAAATCATCATATGCAATTTATGAATTTTATGGGGAAAAAAATTGCCCTGATTACCACTGTTCTATATAAAATGATAATAATCTACTTTTATAAGCAAAAAGTTAAGCCTTTTAGTGTGTCACACAAGAGACATGACCACTAGGTTAATAGGTCTCAACTTAAATGGCAAAACATATTTTATTCACATTTTCTTAACAATTACTATTTGTTGTGAGCCCTTACTTCCAAAACGCTTGAACCATTTCAAATCAGATATTTTTAAGTAAGAGGTTTTAATGGGAAAACTAGCAAAACTCTTGACTATAGCATTTCTAGTGTGTACTACAACATTACTTTTATAATACATACTACTAAGGTCAAACCTTTAATTTAAAAATATTTTTTTTAAATTAAACAGAAGAAAATGCCACATAAATAGCATACACTTCATGTAAGATATTCCAGTCTCTCTGTCAGACACCATCAGTCATGCTGAAATAATGCATGGTTCTTCCCCCCTCCCTGCCCCATTTGTTTCTTTCTATCTGGACTTGCATCCAAAAGCTGAGCTAAAACCACTGAACTCATTTTATTTGGAACTTCATGCTGAATTTACACCATATTTCCAAAGGTTAAAAGTCCTGTGGTCATCTGCCAAAGACCTCAACCACAAGGTATTTTTTCGTCTAGCTTTTAAAGTTCAAAATTTTTTCAAGTTAATGTCAGATTTGGAAAAAACAGAGCCTATTAAATAATAGAATGCTATTATTAATCATGCTCCAGAACAGAAGGAAACGCAATCCAAAACTTAATTTTCATTCTCCTAGCTACTCATTTTGCTCTTAGTAGCCTAAAAAACAATTTACAGATATGATATGCAGGCTGAAAATTAACAGTTAAATAGAGGTTTAACAGCGACCAGACACATAAAAATCATATGAACCTTTTAAATTAAATCAAACAGTTCACCACAACATAAGATAATTTGCAGTTGTTTGTCCTTTACAGACTACAGTCTGCCCATTAAGTGGTGCAGAATAGGATGTACACTGTTGCTCTATTTCTAATAGCTCTTAAACCTCACTTCTCCCTGCTCGTACCACCATACTGAACTTATTCAGCGGATAGGAAGTTTAAGGAGCATCTCAACGCAGTCTCTCATAGGGGTTATGTGAATTCCAAGAGTGCCAAATAGCAGTTCTGCAATGTAATAAAAGGGTACCTCTTTGCCTTTGAGCACATACACTTGTACTGTCTTTTAAAGTAACTCTCATGTATACAGAAAACAAGATAATTTGTTAAAGAAGTCTGCAGAGGCCAAGGCCTGATAACCCCTATCTTTATGCTTATTCAGGCAAGATTTGCACCAACTTCAGATACAGTCTAGTAGCTAAAACAAAATAAAGAATTTAAGGAAGCACAGAAGAATTTCCATCTCAAGCCAGATATGTTCCTCTGGAACAGCTGACATTTTATTTTTTAACATGAGAAAGTGTAGTGTTCTTTCTGTGTTTCCTTTGGAGATTATTTAAAAGAAATATTGTGGTTTCCTGGCAAGCACATAAAAAAACAGAAGTCAGGATCCAGCAAACAGCTGGATTACAGATACCTGGGTAAAATGACAAGGGACTTACAAGCCAGCTAACATTTGGCTTGGGCTAACTCATCTCCTCCTTCAGTTATCATGGTTTCAGTTGATTAGAGCACAACTTTATGCGGCTGAAATGATGCATACATATCCTGGACCTTTGAAAAAACAAGATGCAGCTGTTCAAAAAATTAATTTATCCCCCCTTCCGTCCTGAGAGTAACTTAAATCAAAAGAACATTTTTTTAAAATATAATGAATATAGAGGAGCATCCAAACAGTTCTGGTAATTAATTTTTTCTAGAAAACAGGTTCGTATCCAATGGTCTTTACGTAGAAGGGCAAAGGAATACCTTTGTTTTGAAGCTGAGAGGAGTAGGACTGCCTTGAAGGACTTTGCAAAATGCCTGATTTTGAGTCAAATATTAATTCCAGAACCATTTCAAACTAAATATTTACAACAGTCTTGCCAGGATATTTAGAGACTATCCTGAATACTCTTCCCTTTAAAACTGAACAACCAAGCATGGACCAGGGCGGAGTGCGTGAAAACAAACCCTGCAAAAACAATCCTTCCAAAGATAATTTGTCTATCGCAAATGGAAGTCTCCTGAATGTAAATTCAGTTGAAATAAGATTTTTCCACTGTATTAGACAATCTTCATCTGAAGCAGGAAGTCAAACCAGATAGGAAAAAAGGAAAATTTTTTTTTATTTATATGTAGGAAAGTACAAAGTAACTTAGAAATGGGTTTTCATCTTGAAACAAACACTTCAGCAACGCATTCTTACGTTAATTAGAAAGAGGAAAAGGAAGGTGTGTACGAAGTACAGATTCTCACCAGCTTCAGAGGTATGTTCAAAAATAGGAAAAGATTTGCATGGGATGAAGAATCTCAACCTTGGCTTTCCTTCTCTCAAAAGACAAAAAAAAAAAAAAAAAAAGCGTCATGCTAAAGTGCAATGTTTATCCTGGAGCCTGGATGAGAGCTGCTCAGGGAAACTTTAGCTGAGGTAGACTCCATCACTGGAAGGAAAGAGCAACTTGGAATAGTTTCCTTCCCAAGTCTTTACGCTCTCCAAACAACTTGCCTACTGAATATCTGAGTATAGCTTACAAAATAAACGTCTTCTGCATTTCTTTCTGAAAATTTCAACTGGTACCCTGGGGAAATATCAATTTTTTGTAGATTCATGTCCAGAAACTTTGGAGAAGAAGTATTTATTAGCACAAGTTGTTCAAGCTTCCTACTTTCCTAGCAGAGTTTTTTTCAGATAAAGCAATTTACAGGGGCAGGTTACAGGAAAGAGGAGATGTTTGCCATCTTACCAGTCATTACAGAATGGACTTTACTTCCATTAAGCCTACGAGCAGTCACTATAAATTGAATATTGTTACCCTCCTGGTTCCACAGAGCCTTAACAAAACTTTCTCATTTAATGTGCAAGAGTAAAAAAAGGCATCTAGTGCACAAAAGAGAAACAGAAGGGGCTCTGGAAAAATATTCTGAAGTTCTGCATGATTTATTTTAACTTCATTGTGATGAAGAAAACTTTTGCTTCTTTCTCAACTGTATTTATGCACAGCTTTCATTGAGATCTGTGATCTCTGCTTTCCATTTCTAAGGATGGAAAGAGGAGTTGCCATGCAAAAGACCCTCAGAAACTCACCATCTAGATTTAATTTTCCCATTTTCGGAGTATCTCTGAACTTGAATAATTCAAGAGTTTTCCCAGAAGACAAAGCTGGTAAGGGTCCTCATCAGCTGGCTAGGAAGAGGGGGAAATGAACTATTATGAGGACTGCCTGAAATAGAGGGAGCAGACAATTAGAGGGACAGAGAACCTGCAGTCAGTTTTCATTGTGAAGCTGTAAGCAGGTAAACAGCTGCACACACATTAATTGCCTGCCTCCCCCTTGATTGCCTTCACACCTGAGAGGCCAAGAACCAAATAGTGATCGGAGACTACTAAGAAGCTGAAGACAATACAGCTATGAAAAATAAAGAATAAGGATAAGATACTTAGAATAGGGTGTATTTTATATATTTTCAAAACGAGAACGCAATAGTAGTGCTTCTTTGCAATGTTTTAAATAAACACTGTTGGGTTTTTTTCAGTTAAAGCTATTTAACTCCAATTTTCTGTTTTCTTTTCTTAGGAAAGAAGGGGCACTGCATAGCTAATGGGATGATTATGTATGATAAAGCCGTCTGGTCTCCCAAGCCCTGCATTACCTGCCTCTGTTCAAAAGGAGAAGTAATATGTGATACAACTACGTGCCACCCTCTGAAATGTCCCAAAACTATTATACCTGCAGGAGAATGCTGCCCAGTTTGTTCTGATATTGGTACAGTAGGCCATAATATTTTTACTATTTTAAAACTACCTCATGCAAAACCTAAGTGCTACATTTAATGATATCAAGGATTACAAGGTACACATTATCCTTTTATAGAGAAAACAAGTCCTGAATTACATGATAAAAGAAGGTTTTCATAATTTCTGTTCAAGTTGACTTCAGTTTCTTAGAGTACACTGGCTGTTAGGTGAGTTTGATATAATATTTAAAGAAAAGATGTTAAGCATGCAATAGCAAAGATAATTATATTTCTTTTTTTATTTTCCCCTTTCTGCTTCTTCCCTCCTACCTTTACAAAATTTTGGTAAATGTACAAAGAAAGAACATCTGGTTACATTTTATATCCCACTTCTATTTAAAAAGGATCAATCAATAACTACTAGCCATTATTAATGTATTAGACATACATAATAAACATCATACAGTTTACGGACTGGTAAATCTTTGTTAGGAGTGTAAAAACATGCAGCTATTTGATATAAATCAAGAGAAGAAAGTCAACTCACAAGAGGAACAACAGAACTACAATCTTGCTTCTTCTTCATAAAAATTTAAACAAAATCAGTATCTTTAAAAAGAAAATAAATGGAGGAGAGAAAGATGAAATGTGATTTCCTTCCCCCACTCCCAATACCTTAAGTTTGCAAAGTACTGAGCTTAACATCTTCTTACTGTAAAAATATTATTTAGCCTCGTGTGTGTGTGCATGTGACACACAGAAATGCACTGAGTAGAGACACAGTAGAAATTAACTGTAGAACTAGAAATCATGTTGATTGAAACAATTAAACTCCTTTTACTTGAATTGCCCTGTTATGCCAGTAAAAAATGCATTTTGGTAATGGAGTTAATACATTTCCCTGGTGAGCTCCCCACCTACAGACATCTCTACATCTGACAGTCCCTTGCACAGGAGAACAAGTCTTAACCTTTCTGAATTTTATTCAAATTACCTTCCTCCCAACTCCCACACACATTCTTTTTCTTCTTTAGACACCTCCATCAACACAAAAAAGCTAATTAATATATTAGCTCAAAAAGGAAGATAATGAAGGCTATATTAATTTTTTCCCTTTTTCTGGAGTTGCAATGAATCATACCTGTCTACAAACTGTTCTGCATGGTTGGCTTAATCATTTCTCAAAGTATGCCTTTTCTGTCAGGCAGTAATATGAGACTATATTTTCATTCTTTCAAATCATATTCTAAGGGGAATACTATTCTTCTACAGTTACCGTATTTTTATTATATGAGGGGAACAATGTTTACTACAACTTTAGTTTCACATCATCTTATCAGACAACTTTTTTTTTTTGTTCTCATTGCCTCTGGTTAGCCTCCTCTTTGGATTCAAGTATTATTTCACTGGATGACGTGAGTGAGTTGTCTGGTGATTCTCCAGAACCCAATGACCTTGACAATTCCAATGTATTGTCATCAGCACGTACTCAAACTGAAAAAGATGAACTGCTTCGAACAGAAGTGGTAGAGTTTAAAGAGAAAGAGGGTCGTAAAAAGGATGAAAAGAAAAGAAAAAGGAAAGGAAAAAAAAATCGACGGAAGTATAAAGCCCATCACAGAGAAAAGAAGCCTATCACAAGAAAGGGAGCTGCAGAAGAAGAAATACAATATGAGAGTGATGAAGATGATGGTACTTTCAGAATGCCATTTCACTTCCCAATTCCTGTTCCACCTATAGAAGCTCCTCCTTTGCCATCTGGATGTTCCACTTCAGACACCACAGTAAGCTGTATTAACGCCAAACTTACACAAATACCACCAATCTCAGATCCAGATCTAACAAGTCTAGATCTTACAGGTAAATAATGGGTCTACTTTGCACAATTTTTCTCATGAAGTAACATTATCCATTCTCAAATGCAGCTAACAGTAGCGTTAATACTTTGTTGTTCCTTATCATAGAAATGTTAGAATGAATTTTACAGCTAAGCCTCTAAAACAATAAATTAAAAATGTTAAATTTGCTTACTAGTGTTTAAATACTAATATGAATATATCTACACAAGATAATTGTACATAATACAACTACTTTCATAATATATTTTTCATGTACAATACTACACAACTCAGATGCATACTGTAATTCATAACTCAAACTATTTTCTTGAATTCTCTTCTAGGAAATAGTATCACTACTATCTCAGATGAAGCATTCAATGGGATACCTAATTTGGAATGGATTGATCTGAGTAAAAATAATATTACCTCTCCTGGCATAGGTCCACGAGCATTCAAAGTAAGAAAGCCTAACTTTTCCACTATCCTATGACTAATTATTGCTTAAAGGCAAGTTTTTCCTGCTTTTCAGTCTATGGATCTAAACCAGTTTGCACCTAGTATGAGTAACCACTGTATAATTACAATACAGTTAAACCTGGATATTTCAAGAAATCTCTTGTCATAATTAAGAATATCTAGAGATTTTTGAATGACATTCACCAAGTATTAAATGTTAAACAATAAGAGAGAAAATTTTCTGATATTTTATCAGTTGCACTTGAGAGATTTCAGAATTGAAGGGCTCATATTCCATTAACAACACCTGGGATACTCAGGCTCAACATTTGTAAATTTATGTATCGTCTTTCTCACTGTATTAGCTCTGTAAAGCTTATGCTCTTGGATTCCCCAAAAGATCTGCCTATGCAAGGTCTTGCTATAAAAATCCACTCAATAGGAGTTCATGTAATTAGCTGAATGCTTATTGTTGACTATCTTTAATGAGAACCTTTTCAAGCATAACCGCTTACTAAAAGAACAGCTTTCTCATAATATAGTCCAAGAATCTTTCTACATTCATTCTTTTTCTTGCAATGGGAATTTATGTGATAACAGGCTATTCAAGTGCATCTACATATTCCTCACCTGAACACAGAATAATCCCATAACAATTTCTTGTGGAAGCAAGTATGTACAGGTCATACTTCAAGTGTGGAAGTAAGGCATCAAGGCCTTGCTTTTTCAGGCAAAATGAATACAAAAAGCATATAAACAACAAATCGAATTATCACAACATGTTTTAAATTTTGTTTCCTGCTATATGCAATCAGTCTTCTTGTAGGACTCTGTATACCACCTCCCTCCATACAACATGAACAACTTTGGCTGGTTTCAAAGGACTTCTGTTCCTACAACTCCTATTAAATCAAAGTGGATGGAAAAGACAGACCAGGAAGGTGTCTCAATCACGAAATAAATTTTAGTGAGGCTTATATCACACAAGGAAGTTAAGACAAAACTGGAGGAAAGCAGGCTTCAGTGGATCCACTGCTAAAACAACTCCATCTTTTTAAGAAATGCTCACTACTGCATGATTACTAATGTGCATTTATCAAAATTAAGCTATGATAATTTTTCATACCAATTTTTTAAGCTGGCTGAAGTCATAAAAATCCTAGGTCACTGCAAAAGTTGCTGTTCTTATGCTTGAGCCAAGTGAATTTGCTGACCTACAGAAAACCATCAATTTGCTCACAAATGAAGAGTACAAATGCATAATCTATAAATTTATGTACTTTGAACACCTAAATACTGCAGTAGTGTAGTAAGGTAATAACAACATGACTCAAAGACGGCAGCAGTAACACAGCAGTAATTGTTATGATTGGATAGCTGCAGGATGGCCATGCGGGAAGCTGATGTGCTCTATCAAGCTCTTCCTGTTACACATTACATTAACTGGCACCTTTGTTAATGTTTAGCATAAAGAAACCAATTATTTAGACTGATAGGAGAAAAACATTTTTTTATTCAAAACACTGGATGCTAGTGCACTGCTGCTGAAAATCTTCAAAAAGTGTGTGTTTAAGAAAACAATAACTAAGATTACACTATATGCTTAACTATGTATTTTACACCTTGATAATCTAAGTTCTCTTCTTCATCCCTATGATTAAGGTCCTGAAAAAGCTAAAACGTTTGTATTTGGATGGAAATATGCTGGTACATATTCCCTCTGAATTGCCATCAACTTTGGAAGAAATAAAAATAAATGACAACCACCTTCATGCCATTGATGAAGATGGCTTACAAGGTATTTAGAAAACTAGTATTGATAATAGGAAAAGATTAAAATAAATTTGAAAAGCAGAACGTTCAACCAAATGCATCTGGTTTGATATAACCAGAAAAAAACCTGCTAGTTTTTAAGTGCCATGTCTTCAAAAGGCAACAAAAGCTGAAAGATTTGCATGACAAAATTTTTAAAAATCCCATTTCCCCCTCTTATGCAACTGTTACTCTCCCAAAGAAGCTCATATTTAAGGTTACTAAGTAGAGATGGATTTGAAGTATGTTGAAGATACCTAGTCTCCTGACCCATAACCTGATTGCCTTACGTGTGGTGAAGCTATATTATTTTTTAAATTGCATGAAAGTGAACAGAATTTGATATGCATGAAAAATAAGGCAGAATATAATTGGAGTTAACCATGATTGGCACTGGTGAGGCCGCACCTCGAGTACTGTGTTCAGTTTTGGGCCCCTCACTACAAGAAGTGCATTGAGGTGTTGGAGCGTGTCCAGAGGAGGGCAAAGAAGTTGCTGAAGGGTCTAGAGCACGTCTTATGAGGAGCAGCTGAGGGAGCTGGGGTTGTTTAGTCTGGAGAAGAGGAGGCTGAGGGGAGACCTTACTGCTCTCTACAACTACCTGAAAGGAGGCTGTAGCGAGGTGGGGGTCGGTCTCTTCTCCCAAGTAACAAGTGATAGGACGAGAGGAAACAGCCTCAAGCTACGCCAGGGGAGGTTTAGGTTAGATATTAGGAAAAACTTCTTCACTGAGAAGGTGGTCAAGCATTGGAACAGGCTGCCCAGGGAAGTGGTTGAGTCTCCATCCCTGGAGGTATTTAAAGAATGGATAGATACAGTGCTCGAAGACATGGTATAGATGGACTTGGCAGTGACAGGTTAACGGTTGGACTCGATGATCTTAAGGGTCTTTTCCAACCTTGACGATTCTATGATTCTATGATCATTTTAAGCCAAGCTAAATGGGGGCTGATAAAAAAAAAAAAAAAAAGAAAGGGTACCATCCATGTCATAATTTGTCTGAGTTTTTTGCTCCCTTTCCTCTCCTGCCAAAAGGGTCCCCTTTTAAACTGGACCAGTTTAGTGATACAGCTAACTATAGAGCAATATAAATGCTTGAGCTAAGACAAAGTGTCCTGGTTTCGGCTGGGATAGAGTTAATTTCCTTCCTAGTAGCTCATATAGTGCTGTGTTTTGGATTTAGTATGAGAATAATGTTGATAACACACTGGTGTTTTAGTTGTTGCTAAGTAGTGCTTACACTGGTCTAGGACTTTTTAGCTTCCCATGCTCTGCCTGGCGCACAAGAAGCTGGGAGGGGGCACAGGCAGGACAGCTGACCCAGACTGGCCAAAGGGCTATTCCATAGCATATGACATCATGCTCAGTATATAAACTGTGGGAGTTGGCCAGGGCGCAGTGATTGCTGCTCGGGGACGTGCTGGGCATCGGTCAGCGGGTGGTGAGCAATTTATAGTGTATCAGTTGCTTTGTATATTATTATTATTATATTTTTATTATTACTACTATTCTATTTTATTTTACTTCAATTATTAAACTGTTCTTATCTCAACCCACAAGTTTTCTCACTTTCACCCTTCCAATTCTCTCCCCCATCCCACTGGGGGCAGGGGAGTGAGTGAGAGGCTGTGTGGTGCTTAGTTGCTGGCTGGGGTTAAACCATGACACAAGGAAAACTTAGGCCAAGGGCTGCAAGAGCCTTTTAGTTTAAAATCAAACTGCATTGTTAGGAGGAACTATACAAAGATTCTTTTTTTTAAAGAAAGTTATTTGGATTATTTGTGAATGAGGAACTTATTATTATGAAATAATATTTCCTGCTGACATACATTGATCAACACTTGTTTCTTCTGTGACCTGCATTTGGATGGCTGAGGAGGAAGAACATTATAATCCGTGAAGGGTTCTCAACATAGTACAGTAGGTGGTTGAAAAGAGTAAAGCAGGGAGAGGAAGATATAAGCCCAAAGAGTAACATACCCATTACCATGCAAGTGACTGGAGACCCATGGAGATCATTGGGCAACTGCACAAAGGTCAGCACCCACATAGTATTCCAAACATCTTCTGCACACAATCATGAAGTAATAAGGCCTAAATGGTAGCACTATCCACAAGTCTTACAGCTGCCTTCTTTTCCATTCTAAGTGGGAGAGAAAGCCATAAATAAAGCTCTAGTCAATCCCTAAAGTTCTAGAAACTAATAAACAATATAATTCTATGATTACGAGATAATAAATGAAAATCCTTTTGCTATATTTCTTCATTGCTGTGAACTGATCTGAGTAATGTTTAAGACAGTTAAATTTTAAACATGCATTTTAAGAAGATATGAGATGGCATTAACTAACAGAAATTCCAACTTTTTATCCCCAGATTTAAAGAACTTGGTCACCCTGGAATTAGAAGGAAATAAACTTAGTGAAGCGAATGTCAGTCCTTTGGCCTTTTATCCTTTGAAAAGTCTGTCTTATTTGCGACTCGGAAGAAATAAATTTAGAATTATCCCACAAGGTCTTCCTGCCACTCTTGAGGTAAAAACAAAACAAAACAACAACAACAACAAAATCCAAACCAAACCAAAAAAACAAAAAACCCCAAAACCCCAAACAATAAAGCTTTGTTTTTCTGGACATTTTTGTAATTTTTTTTCTACTTACTGCCTTACTATCATCAGGTAGAGATAAATTTAAATTTTATAAATTGGTTTCTAGATACACAAATAATTTTTATTCCTAAATAATTATTTCTAGAAATTTACTTACATACCAACTCTATCCCGAAAGGTATTCTTTAAGTCTGAATTTATCTAGTACTGTCTCACAAATCAGTATAGCCTGCCACTTCTATCTGTTCAGTTACACATCATTCACATAACACACCTAATAACAGATAATGTCTTTGTGCAAGAACATTGTGAACTTTGAGTTACCACACAGAGTAAAGTTCAGAAGACAGCAACAAGAATAATGAGAGATCTAGAAAACCTGTTTTATAAGGAAAGACTAAAGGAACCCAAAATTGTCTAGTCTGAAAGAGAGATGCCTATATTTAACCATCCTCTTCCTTTTTTGGCTGGTCTAAGTCTCAATTTCCCTGGTTTTCCAAACCTTGCCTGAATTCCACCTCATTTGGGGTGGGGGGCACTGTTTGAACAAGAGATTTATTTTTCTTTCTTGAACAGTTTCCTCATTCCTTGATTTTTAATCAAGAAATTTCTACTTCTGGTAGTCTCCCATCCCATTCCTCTGCCCAGAATTTGAATGTGATTTGTTGTGGTGGTTTGGTTTGGTTTTTTTAAGGATGCTATCTGGAAGGTATTTTCTTTGTCCTTGTAAATCTCTGTCTAGTTTCATTCTCTGCTTACCTCAGTCTTTACTTCAAAGTTAATCCTTGCTACCTATTGATTTCACCATCTCTCTTGATTCTATCTTTCCTTTTGCTCTTTCTCTTTCTCATTTCAGTGTCCTTTTATGTATTTCCTTTTATCCTTGGGATCTTCCATAATCTGAAATGCAGGGAGGGGAGGGGAGAAGGAAAACCAAATCTAGCAAAACCAACAATATGCCTGCAACTTTACTTCAGCCTAATGTCTTCCACTACCCATTCACTCATACACTACATTTTTCGTTTTTTCACTTCATCCCTCCTTGATGAACCAGTGAACCCCTGACAAGTTTTTCTATACTTGATACGGTTTGGGAACATTTAATTTTAAACCAACACCTAATAAATTCACAAACAATGATTTTCAGACTACGAAGTTACTTTTCTCCTTTCCCAAAGCCTTCCTCTACAGGAAATAGAATTTAGGGCCCTACATAAATTTTAGTCATTGCTCCATTTTTATTTCACATTTATCCTACCTTACAAGCCATTATCAGGAACTTAATCTGTGTAAAACATGCAGTTTTGATACATTGCAGACTCACAACATTAAGTTTTGTAAAACATTAACATTTTATATTCCTACAAATCTGAGTTTCAAATCTCACAAGTGCCCAGCAAAAATATTAAGAAAGCAAGACACTTAATATTTTTCTCACTGATAGCTTTCCAAGACAAAAAAACTTCTTGTCAATGTCATCACTTTCACATTATATACTCTTATATACA
Organism: Platalea leucorodia; assembly: GCF_965183815.1. NCBI lineage: Eukaryota > Metazoa > Chordata > Aves > Pelecaniformes > Threskiornithidae > Platalea > Platalea leucorodia. The sequence goes on from NC_138831.1 coordinate 21,249,597, forward strand.
ACCTCAGGCAAGACAAAAGATACAATTGTTTTTCTAATTGATCTTTCAAAGCAATCCTTATTCTCACAAATGAGAAAACGAAAGAATTGCTTTGAAAAAGTGTGTTTCTGAAAGTGACACTACAGCTTCAAACTGATTCAGATTCAGAAATTAACAGATATATCAGGTAATATGGAGGACAGGTAATAGCCATATTTTGAATTTGCAATGGGAAAGAACATATTTTGCTTTCACAAATTTTCTTTCCAAATGCACTTACAGGAATTATACCTTGAAAACAATCAAATTGAAGAAGTGTCAGAAATTTGCTTTAACCATACAAGAAACATAAATGTCATTGTGCTAAAGCATAACAGATTAGAAGAGCACAGAATAGCACCTTTGGCTTGGATAAACCAAGAGTAAGTATGAATCATTTAAAATATAATTATTTTATTTTTCTCTGTTATTAGTAAGTCAGATAATGAAACAAATATTTGCACTTCATTACTTTTAACTTGAAATTGTATTTATCTTTTGATTTGCTTCTTTTCCTTTGACAATTTGTCTTAATTTCATTGGCTTAAATTGTATAATCTAGGAAGTATTCAGAGTCAGATTTAAAACAAAAAGATCTGATACCTCAAATCTGTACCATATTAACATAAAAGTCTAAATATTTTTCTGACCATCCAATCAAAAAATGAACATTAATTTTCAATAATTCTCCATACAATTATATGATAATTTGGTATTAATATACTATTATCTCGCAGGTAATTTAAAAATAATGGAGTATTGTCCTAGCTTTATTTCCCATTAGATTAAAAATTATAGAAGCAAATAAAATGAAGGGAAGACTGTGCAGCCGCATTGTGTAAGAGTAGAATATAAACAGAGCAAGCAATGAGAATGAAAGAAGCAAAAGATGATACTGCTTTTGATTCTTCTGCTAAATTATTTGCTAAGCTATGTAGGGTACCTTGCCATAACCTATCAGCTGCAGTCCTATCAGTTGATTTCTGGATTTGCGAACTGTTTAATCTGAAAACAACCACACTGTTACTAACAGCTTCTCTCATCTCTGGAAGTGAAGCACATCCAAATGATTCTAAAGGAGCCATTTACAAAACAATTCAATTTCAAATAGGCTTTAGAACAAAATTTAAAAATCCATGTCAATGGGATAACCACTAAAGTCCCAAGCTTATGATGTGTTTTCCAGTGTAACTTGTTATTGCAATTCTGCAATACTTAACAATCACAAAATAGTCCCTTGGGTTTCCCCTATTCAACCTTATCTCTGTACTCAAAACCATGTTTCTTCCCATCAACAGAATCATTGGGCTTGATTGATAATTCATGACTTGAATTCTTTCTATTCCCAATGTAATTATGCATGACCATGTTCCATAAAATGCATTCTCTTCCATTAACAGAAACAAATTTCCCTTTGAAATGTAGTTTCCTTGTAATCATGTTAAGCACTATTTTGTACAGAATGTAGCATTAACAATGCAGTACACTATAATGTTTTCATCCCCCTTTTTTTTTTCCTCCTTTAATGCAGGAACTTGGAATCAATTGATCTCTCTTATAATAAGTTATATCATGTTCCCTCCTATCTGCCAAAATCTTTACTACATCTGATACTTATAGGAAATCAGATTGAAAGAATTCCAGGATATGTCTTTGGTCACATGAAACCAGGGCTGGAGTATCTCTACCTGTCCCTTAACAAACTTACTGATGATGGAATAGATCCAGTATCATTTTTTGGAGCATATCACTCTCTGAGAGAGTTGTTTTTGGATCACAATGAATTAAAGTCCGTACCATTTGGAATTGATGAAATGAGAAAACTACGTTTTCTAAGACTGAACAATAATAAAATAAGGTAATTTCCAAGCTGTTCGATACATTAATAGCATTAAAATAAATGTCACAAGACATGCTTTGTTTTAAGAACTTTTTACTTTTAAGTAAATCTTTTTTAAAAAATTTGGAAGGAGGAGCTAAATCCTGAGTTTCCTACTGCAGTATTTCTGCATATGATAAGAGAAAAGTGAGATTTCACCCTTCTTCATAGTTCTTGAAAATGCTCACAAAGATGCTGAGCACCAGTTCTCTCCAGGAAATTAATCTGTAATACTGTTTGGGCCACATGTCCGCCGGGGCAGCTACAATTTGATAGGCACAGCAAAGTACCACCTTTTTCTGCTCTTGGGCCAGAGGCCAAACTGGTTACAAAATAACTGGATGGAGTCATCAGCTGCTGCTGACCACTGAAAGTAGCCTTTCAGCAGGTTTCAGCCAGCTCCAGTTGTTAAGCCAGGCATGCTCTCTAGTTCCTCTGCACTGTTTACAAAGCAAAGGAATGATAGACAGGGTATCTTACCTGTGTTACACAAAGTTTTCATTCAGCAACATGTGGCAATACTTTCCTCAGGAAAACTAAGTATTTTATATAAATGAGAAAACAATGCAAGGCGAGAATTTTAAAAAGAATGACTTGTAAAAATTCTCAATAAATGTATTACTGAGAAAATATAATGTACTGCTAAGTTAACATTTTCAAATTTCTAAATAAGCAGCTTCTCTAAAATAAATTAGGAAGTTATGAGTTATGTTTAATAATTAAAATATAATTCCTCCCACAATTTCACAGGACGGTCCCTCCAGAACGCATCTGCAGGACTCATATCAATGATGATGATAGTCATGACAACAGTGAAGAGGAGGAGAATAAAGAGTCACGTTTGGAACACGTTCATCTTGAAAACAACTATATCAATACAAGACAGCTATCACCACATGCATTTTCATGCATAAGATCCTATTGCAGTGTTGTTCTTAAACCACAGAAGATCAAATGAACACCCAACTTTCTCATTGCAACCCCTATCTCTAGAAACACAGCTTTATTTATTCTCTGCTACTAACAGGTCTGCTTTTTTCTGATTTAAACCCTTCTTACTACTATAAATAAGATACAGTATATTATATACTGAAGTAAGGTAGTAGTGTATTTCTTAATATAATTTCATTATAAAAACATTAAATGTAAAAATAGAAGCTCAAGTTTATGTCATAAATTTTCATTTACATCGACAGAAATTCTACTTAAACACAATAGATCAAACTATGCCCCCAGATACACCCTCTGCAAAATCAGATTTTAGGAAAGAAGAATATAACTAGACTCTCCACTTGGTCCTATCTTATTTGATTAACTGAATTTAAAACATTTTAAATGGTACCATGAGCTTTAAAAATTAAACAAATAAAAGTCTTTGAGCTATGAACATTCTAGTAGCGCAAGAATCAGATTTCTTAAAACATATGTGGTACTGGATTTTCTACCAAACCTTTTGCAGTGATAAATTCTCTTCCAACTGAAATGTCAAGAAAAAAAAAGTTATTTGTTTTAGATGACCCTGAAAACTTCCCATATTCAAACACAGAATCTGATGAGTTAGAGGAATGAGCAATTAATTTCTATGTGGATACTTTTTTTTTTTTTTTGAACAAAGTGTATTTGAACTTTTTTTTTTTTTTAAACTCAGAGACTGGTAGGTCCCATTCATTTGTACAATAGTTAGCTTGCTAGCTTTTTGCACTGTATAGGATCAGGATCATGTTGCCCATTTAGGGGACTAATCAGACTTTCTCAAAACTTTAAAATACTCAGTGGTTATTTGAAAGCTTCTAGATAGTCATAAATCATCACTTCAGAGACAATGTTGATAAAGCAGTTTCAGTAATATATTTGATATGAATGTCTGCCTAGGTATACAATAGTAAGTGTTTACAAATACATCTCTTTCCCTAGAAAGGAGTTCAGTCTCTTGAAGATTTTTTTAATGTCTAAGTTCAAGGAAAATAAGCATTTTTAATATTCCATTCCAGATTTTAATATCATATTCTTTCTCTAAAGTGGCCAAAAATTTGATAAAAAGTAGTTAATATTTTTATTTTAAAGAACAATTTCAATAAAAATTGAAAGTAATTCTAACATCTTTCGTATTTATTGAATTCTACAATCCTTTCTTAAAAGAGTAGGCTGGTGGTAGGAAATTATTTCAGATCACTGGCAAGTCATTATTCCTCATGCAAATACTTTCCACTTTCTCCTGGGCTATTCTGTGAGGCATAAAAAAAAAAAAAAAAAAAAAAAAGTACTCTGTTTTCTTCAGTACTATAGGTATGCTGTCTAATAATTTCTTCTTCAGAATGGATCAGAACAAAGAATGAAATGGCTTAATACAGGGAGTGACTTTTTTAAAGGCATATAGAAGCTGTAAGCAACTGCACATCATAAAACCTTCTAAGATATTAACTACTGAACTGTAATTTTATTGCCCTCACTCTGGAAGTGAAGGTTTCACTGTGCATTTCCCACACATCCCAATCTGCTGCCAACAGACATGTCATATAATCAGCATCAGCATACTGTTCACACAACACTTAACCATGAAGGATCTCCCAACATTTTTTTTAGCATATTATAGACAGCATACATGAACACCTGAGTTTTGTTTCCTCTGAAGCTATACAATCATGATAAAAACAAAATCACATTGTTCTATCTCAAAGTTCTCTCTTACTCAAATAAACTATTACCTGCAAGGCACAATGGTACTTCATCTGCAGTGAGTCAAAATATAATGCGTTTCTTGTAAGAAACAATCCTAAGATATGTGGATTTCTGTAAAAAGATTGCTTTGGATATTTTGTTTGGTAAAGTACAGTCAGAAGTCACACCTTAGTGATTTGCTAAGTTTGGTAAAGAAAGGTGAAATCAACAGGCTGAGTTTTTCATACAATGTTCTGTTTTGGGTTATTTGATTTCACTGCTTGTGCACTTCCAACATTTGATTCCTTCCTTCCTTTTGAGTTTGGCTGACACTTTGTCTAATATTTCTTTGTCAAACACCATTAAGTTCCCAAACCACTGTTTTGAGACACTAAAAAAACCTAAATTATTAAAATGAATACTTTTAGTCTGTTGCTAAATAACTTCAGTCTTTGCAACACTGCTGAGCAGTGCTTTCAGAAGCTTTACTAAGCATTTTGAATACACAGATTGACCCGAGGAGAGATTTCCAGATAAACAAGCTGCTGTATTACACCATTTTATGCATTCTTATAATAAATTTAAGCAAAACACCATGTATCGTTGCAATTATTTTCATTCAAATGGAATACTTTTCTTATCAAAACATTCATACTTACAAGGCACTAGAAAATCTCCACTGCATTTGCATGGCATAACACTGCTAAAATATAGATGATTAAAGATTTATTGTGGCCACTAACATACTTTTTTCCTCCAATATGTGCTTTTTCACTTTTAAGATATCATAAAAGTGAATGTTATGCAAGTTGTTTGTCTAAGATTTTTCCTTTGGTCATTTAATACAATGATTATCAAGCTTGCCTAAAAGTATGCTGTGATAAGCTGTTCCTACAAGAAACACTCAATAACATAATGCGACCTGAAGTAAAGTTATGGTGCAAGTATAATGCTACAGTAATGAAACAGAGAGACTGAAGGAAAACCGTTCTGGAATCAGAACACAACAGTAGCAAAGGCAGAAGACCAAGAAGGAGAAAGAAGCCAAGGGATGGAGGGTATGCAACAAATGGATGCTTACGCACTTAAGAAATACATGGGCAATTAAACTTGGATAACATTTCCATATGTCAAACGTAAGCAGTTTAAGTCTGTTCACTCTTCAAAATTACCAACTACATTGGAAGTGAGATGGGCTTTATTGTAAAAAATCCCACTACTTTTTAACAGTGAGCCTCAAAAGATTTTATAAACAAAGTAAATGGGATTATCACCATTTTACAGCTTGTGACAATAAGATATAGAAAAGTGACCTGACCATTCTTGGTTAGGACAAATATGGGAACAAATTCAGAATCTTTGGCCAGCAGTAGGACAAAAATATGCAAGGACAGCTCAACACAAAACCCCTACAGTAACTGTTTATTCTCTAAAATATATTTGAGTAAATAATTAATTTTTGCAGACTTACACTGGAAATTAATATACTTCAAGAAGGCAATTAGATTGAGAATGGAATATAGTTCTGCTAAAGTATTATCAGACTCAGAAGTCTTATAAAATATTATGGACCAAACCCTGTAATAGCCATTGGGTATTCTTATGGAATTGAAATAACTTTCTTGAACCTTGGTCATACTCGTGCTTTGAAAATTTCCTAAGTCTTACAGAAGTAGGCACCACTTGATCTTTTAGTCTGACAAGAAGCTCAGTTGAGACATACTGGGAGAGCCTTCACATTATTGCTCGATAGGTGGAATAATGACTGCCTGCAAAAAGTCACTGTATGCAAACTGGAAAGTCCCTGATGAGAATTTGGTTTGAGAAGGAAAGCTTTGAAGCCAATCAAGTAACAATTTTGACAAGCAATCGGATTTGGGTAGATGCACAGAAGTACTCTCATTTCTCCTGTTCTCCACATGCAGATGTAGCTGCAATTTGCATTCACAGATGAATTCAAGGGAGAACAAGCTGTAAGTTGCTAAGACTGTCCCATCAGATTTTTCTTAACCATTTCAGAGAGGAAACTACTTAGAGTAGGGCAAAAACCTGCATAAAATTTTTAAGTTACCCAGCCAGAAACAAATGTAACGTAAATATATCTGAATACAAGGATGGAACGTAAATGTTGAAACTATGAGAGGGCAAGATATTTTAAAGTAAGAAATCCAGAATAGCAAAGGCTAGGATTCAATAGCCGTAGCAATTCCAGAACGACAATGCTTTGTGGCATGAGAGGAATTTTGGGGCTTTAGGCTGTCTGTCTGTTATATTTCTAAGTTCTGATTTGCATTGTTGGCTCATGCATCATCCATAAGAATTTGGACAAGATCCACTAAATCCTTCAGGTAGGTCCCATTATAAATTCAAACATAAGAGAAGACATCCTGTGGTTATCACCATATTAATAGAAAAGGTATTGATGCTGACATTTTTATTGAGTAGGACCTTTCTACTGGTTAAATGATGACAGAACTTTAAGGATCTCCCTGAACCATTGCTTTGTGCACAGGGACGTACACTTCCGGTAAAATAAAAACCGCAAAGGTGTCCAAAAAAACAAGGTTGTTACCATGGGAGCTCGGGTAGCTTTCTGAATTTGAAGCAATGATTAGAGGCAATGTTTCCTCTAAGATATGGTAAAAGATCTTTCTTTTAAAAAAACCCCTCAGAAAAATAAAGGCATCAAATACCTCCCAAAGTGAGATTGTGAGATTAATTCCCACATGTTGAGGCTCTTAGAACCTCTGAGACGCCAAAAATGTAGAGCTCACAGTACACACCCTTCTCCATTTTCCATTTCAATTTAATAAAGAATAAAGAGATCCCCTCACGCCAAAGCTACAAATCACTCAACTTTGCCCCAAAAAGGAGTTTGAGGCATGACCACTAGCTTCCTAGTGAGCCAAGACAACAAAGTGAATTTCACCCAATGAATTCTCTTTTACATAACATGATAGAGTGGTTGATACAATTTCTGAATTTTGATTCTGAAACAAGCATCATGCTTACACTTACTGCAAAAACCCCTTAGCATTCAATAAGAAAAAAAATCAGAATTGGGAAGCATGATTTTATCATTTCTCTACCAACAATTTGGTTACTCTTTTACTGAAAGAAATCAATGAACTTTTAACATCTCTCTCAAGTCACTACTTTAATAAACAGTTATATCACAGGAGCAAAGTAGTTTATAATTTCTGTTGTATAGTAATAAAAATGTTAACTAGTTGAAACTCTCATGGGACTTACTTTTAAAGCTGGTTTTGCATGCAGGAAGCATTTAAAGATTTAGTGGACTAGAAACAGCAGTCAAGCATGTAACCTACACTCATTTGGAGGAAACCCTGCATAACAGTCTTACTGTCTTGAAAAGTGAAAAAGGTATAAACATCCATCCAAAAAGACTAGTTCATAATAATATGTTTGACTTATTCCGTAGACATACTTTCCTCTTTTCTAATGAACAAAAGAGAGAGATCCCTGCTGCTATTGCTTATTTAGTAACATTACCCTTCTATTATAGCTAGTTACCATTAAATCCCAAACTCTCTATTTCAAGGGGAAAGGCTTTAATTTTACTTCTCTTGGCACACTGAAAATCATCTTAAATGGGGAAAAAACAGTGGACAAGTGAAATAAGAGCTCTGACTTAATGATGTCAACAACTTTTGTACAGTTGCAAGGCCCAAAATATTGCGGAAAAATGTTGGAACACTTTTTCCATCTAAAAGAAGTGAAAACATTACTTACAAAACTAAAATGTATTAAACAGATCTCCTTTTCCACATTAAGAAATGATCATATGATCAAAATTAATTCAGTTTTTTATTTTCCTAATAAACATATTACTCAAAAGTTTTATAATGATTCAGGCATTAAGAGCTATACTCAAATACTAGCAAGCATAATTTTAACGATTTTGTTATAACTTCTATGATGAAATTCAATAGAAATACATTAATTTAATGTTCCCAATATCCAAGTTACAAAGTTTCATTACACATGTAAAGTTCCTTGCTAACAGACACCCTGTTCCACATTAAAATTCCATCAGGATAGACCCATAAAGACTTAGCACTGTTTTTTGCTTTTCAGTTTAAGAAGTGAATAGAGAATATCAAACAGAACTTTTCATAAACATCTTACATTATATATGATGCAAGATGAACAAGTTGCAACAGTTACTTTGTCATTAAATTACCTTTCAGAAAACATTCATACACCATTGTGTGTCCCTGAAAGAACTTACATAGTTGAGTACTGCATAAAACATTTTTGATCACACCATAAAACAATTATTGATAAATTATCATCCATTTTATGATACTGAAATACTCCAGTTAGTAAAGCAAAACTAAACCAACAAATTTGCTAGCATTATGGTATCAGCTTTTTCACACAATAAATGTCCTTATCTAAACTGGATAACGTTTGATCAGTCTTAAATGGGATAGCATAAAAAAAGCCAAACGATCTCAGGGTGAATCTTAAAACTAAATTAAACAGCTGTCTTAAAAACACAGAGTTTATTTTGCTTCAAGGAAACTAAAAGCAAAGGAACACCATAAACAGCAATACCCTTTCTCTGTGGAACTATTTTTGGTCACTGTCAAAGACAGGGGACTGGAGTAGATGGGCTCTGATCTGATCCAGCACAGCTGTTCTTATGCTCTTACGTACTTTCAACATAGCCCTGCCTAATTGCTGCTGAACATAATTTTGCACATTTCCATTAAGTACTTACTGACTTTATCAGCCTGTGAACACAGTAAGTTTCCCAATACACAATCTGGTCATTGCTATGAAGTTTCTTGGAGTGATACATAACTGCCTCTTCTGTGCAGTCATGTTTATTAAAAATTCTCAGCAATTAATCGAGTTTCCCAGGATACCACAAGACACAAACAAAGGGGAATCTCATTTGAACAGTGAGGTGGGCTGGAGAGCTGATGACAACTTTACATCTTGTCATTGCCCAGTAGCTGAGTACTATTATATGAACCCATGCAGCTTACAGGAATCATTCTTTCAGTTGCTCACTAAAACTAGAAGTAAAGTTTGATCTGTATTTCATACAGGTCTGTCTTTCATTGATGCATATACCTGGGAATCCCTGTCATAGTGACTAGAAGTAGTCATTTTTACTTGTTTGCACATTTTCATCTGGAGTTCTAGTTCTATGGATAACGAGGTTTACTTGGGGCACTGACTTCAAAGAAGTTGTAATTTTTTCAGCTTGGGGGAATGCTGGGTACTACAACTCATTGGAAGACCATATTAATCTCAAGAAAAAGGAAAGATCTCTCTTCCCCAGATTGCAACTTCCCTTATAAACATTAATTTCTTTTCTATAGGAGGATAAAAATATGCAAAACTATGCTGGGTATTAGGAGCAAGGCAGCTGGGGGAAATGCCTGAACATTGCTTATTTATCATAAGGTCCAATAACTGTTATGCTGGGCTCAAAAATTACCTGGTGTTTGGGAGTTACAAAGGCTCAGCTATTCACTTTTCCCATAAAAGCCAGTGATGTTCTTGCCTAGTGCTTCAAATCCAGTCCTATGAGTTTTCCAGCCGTAATGGACACAAACATTCTCTGTAGTCTCTACAAGTGAACAAATACTCAAGAGTTGAGTGAACTCCCCAAAACAATATTCTTCCATTCTGCTTGAGCCATCCTGACTCCATTCATTAAATGGATTTTTTTTTTCAAGGATTTGAGAATTAAAGTAAATTAAAGCATTAACAGTTGCATTATTTAAAATGTTCATCTTAAAAAACATTTACCTTATAATTTCTTCTTTAACAGTCTGTTATGTAAGGAATTTCCTACAGCCACTGAGTAAATGATTACTGTAGTTTGGTAGAATTTCCTTTTCTTTTGTGTTTACTTCTTTGTACAGGATACAGATCCCCACACAGTTATTGAGTGCAAACTTTGGCATAATTCATAGCTTCCAATTTAGGCTGTTATTTATATTAAAATAGCTTTGATAAACTGAGTTAATAAGACCAGCTAATAATGTACTTTTTTCTACAAAGTACTTTGAAGCAGTTCTGTTAATTCAGGGAAAAGAACTTTCATTCCAAGTGTGCAGCATTATGAGTATATATACAGAAACATGTAGGTTTTGCATGCAGTATTACTAAAATAAATCTATGTTTTTCTGTGGGAACTTTTCATATGACAGCAATTCCTAGGGAAAATATATACAAGCTGACTTATTTTTTCCACAAGACAGATATTTTTCTCAAAGGAGTAATACTGAACACAGCTGTGGAAATATTAGATATTCAACAACACTATCAACCAAGACAAGAATCTTCTAAGTGAATTATGTAATGGTATTTTTAAAGGATTAAAATTAGGAAAAAGAATTAAAATTGACTTCATTTTTTTTTCACAGCAATTTCTCCAAAATCCTGAAAGTTGGCTATGCCATTACATTTTATCCTCTGGCCTCATACATTCTGTTCCTTAAAAACCTTCATAGTTAGGGAACAACTGCCCTCGTGAATATTTCATGGTTCATGTCCCCTTTAAAATGACTATTCTTTATAAATATATATGGCTTGCTTTCTTCTAATGCAAGATGGTTCTGAACTTCTTCAGTAAAGCTTAGTCACTACCAGTCTTCCGGGGAAAACTCTTTTTCCACTTTTTTCCAGCACAGTTTGGCTCTCATAACAAAGAGCTCAGGAAGCAAGACTTTTCCTCTTTCAATTAGACCAATTACTTTTTGGGTCTATATAAAACATTAAAATCTACTACACTTTCTTGCACATTTCCACAGCTGAACTATGTTTCATGAAGTATTTCCTTTTGGTCTGAACCTGCCACCCACACATTTCTTTTGTGTTAACCTAGTTTTTGCATTGGAAAAAGCAAAATAATTATTTTCTTTCTTTCTTGATGACATACAGGTTCAAATAGATTGGTATTATCTATATTCTGTATTTATTTTGAAGGCTATTTTGATAGCCTCTGATAAAACCTTAAATGAAAAAAATATTGATTAATTCTCCATTTTAGTTGAATTAAATTTCTTTCCAATCTTCTGAGCAAAGAACAGCCCATGGTTTTATGTGAGGAGACATGCGTCTTTTACATTAAGTGTAAAGCATATAGAAATTATAATAAACATGAAACAAAAGTATAGTCGCAGTATGAATCATATGCTGACAAATTACTAAAGATGTAGTTTGCTTGTTTAACAAAATAAAAGTTATACATTGGTAAGTAAGCTTACTTCCTAAAGTCAAAGCTACTTCGTACTGCTGCGGGCAAGTCAAATGAAATTACCCTTTGTGGAATATAAGCATTCAAGAAAAAAAAAATAATAGCCTCTGCTTTACAAATTGTTCTACAAAAAAGATCTCATTTTCCATACCGCAAGTTAATATGCAATGATGACATATGATTTCTTTCGTTTACATAAGTATTTCCACTGAGTGGTAAAAGTAACTTCTATCATCTAGTGAATTTGTATCTATGATAAAAAGCAGTGCAAAACCATGCAGGGAACCAAACATCTTAACTAATACATTCCCGTATTTCCAAACAAATACCTCTGAAAATAGTATATTAGGATATCTGTCAGCCAATTCTAACTTCTCTGCTAGTGTCTACGTGGTCTTTTAGCTTAGTTTAGAAGTTTTTGTCTTCCAATTTCTCTCATTTTTTTGTCAACTCTGCTACAACATCTACCATGCCACATCACTGCATGTGCAATGGCAAGTGGGACTGAGCTCACACGCAGATTCAACCAGCCATAGGCCTTTGCTGCCTAAATCAAAGTAACCATGTTTGTTCAAGGTTGTAGCAAATTCACCTTTTTGAATACTACATGCCCACAGAGAGAATAATGCCAAGAACGTGTTTCTTACTTTATACACACAAGTTTTATTTTTTAATACGTAAGCACAACTAGCTCAAACAGCTGCAGAACCTCAAGGTGTGCACGTCTCCAATGCCTCTTGTTTATTCCCCATGCTACGTGCATTTACATAGAGGCATTTAAGTTGGGCTGCCAATGAAGCTGACTTAACTGGCTGGAGTGGCTGGAATTCCTTTGTGCTGCTTTTCAGGTGCTCTCCTGCTGACCTGTGATCTTTCTCAAGGCTCTAGGCATCTGTGGCTGGCGCTGGTGTCAAACTGGTAGGAGTGGGATGGACTGAGGTTCCCCTCCCCTGGAAACTTTAGTTTAAAGCCCTCTTTAATATAGATTACGTAGTACTTATGATTTCATAATAGCATAATTATGAGAAAATAATATTAAAGCCATAACAGCAGTGGTTAACTACAATTAAAGCAGACTTTTTCAGAAGTGTCCCAATGTATTTAGTGTTAGACTCAACCTTGCATGACAGAGTTACCGCTATTGTGTCAATGAGACACAAATGAGACCCTCCTACAAAATTCCCAGGGACAAAACACACATCTGAGAACACAGGCTAGGTTAATTAATATGGTAGAGAAATCACTTCTTTACTGAGATAATATCCTTTTTATTAGTAATGTTTCTGAAAGCTTTCATTTTGACTATTCCGAAGCAACAAATTGTCTGTTTCAAAACTTGCAAACAAATTTAGTTTGGAGATCTTCCTAGAAATATTGTTACTTTTTCCATCTACAAAACAGTATATGCTCAAAGTACATGGGAACGTTTACGGGCCCATGTTCTTCATTAGACATAGAAGTGCAAACTGTAGTCAATTACTATGTTATAAATGGGATATTTACTGCTTCCATTTCTAACAGTCTATCACAAACTGAGTCAAAGTAATCTTCTTTTGGATCTCCGAATTTCTAATGTAATATATATTACTTTTTGTTGATAGTAAAGTTAGGAAAAAACATAATACCAAATTAAATTAAATTTGCTTTGCAGTCTAACATACTGTGAACAATTTCTTTCATTTTTTCTGGAATACAAGTGGCTGGATGGCCATGTTTCTTTTTTCTTAAAACTACCAACTCAATGGAAATTGATGACAGCTACCACTTTAAATGCTGCTTTTATGTTCTGAACAATATGAATCTAGCAAAAGGTTGAATATAAGAAAACTTACTCATTTACACTTCCATATTATTCATACTGCTTGTTAAAATTAAGGGAAAAATGGGAAAAAAATCAGCATTTGCAAGTGATCAGATTTTTTTTTTTTTTTAACTGTTAAACTTTGGCAGAGTAAACACTTGATGCTCTATGAAGAAATGTTGTGCTCAGTCCAGCTTGTATTCTGAAACAGAAAATTTTCCTTTAGAACTTATTATCGGAGTGATTCAGTAGTTTGGCACTGGCTGCAGAGCTTTTCATTTTAACTACTGTTTGATTTTCCATGAAAGAATGTCTGGTGTTTCCAATGTCTGTAAGGCAGATAAATACCCATATTCCATAAAAATGCCATGTAGCATTATCCAAACTTGTAAGTAGCATCAAAAGCAAGACTAACAATTGACATGTACAGAAACCAAAACTATTTCAAGACTTTCATTCATCAAGCAGGTTATTTTTCAGGCAGAGCAGTTTCCTGATCCAGTTAAGTGTACAAACCTTGCTACAGGACCAAGGAGATGAGCATCAAGGTGGGAATAAGCCAGCTGGGGACTTTTTAAATTGGCATTCCCACACAGAGAAATTTGTATTAATCTATAGCCTAAGGTAGAACAAAGTTAACTTACTCTCCTAAGGCAACAGAAACTATCTGCAAGGGTGAAAAAATAAGATCTGTCTCTTCAGGTTACTATTTTGCCTCTCCAGTCATTCCAGACCACCATATTCTTGCATGCATAAAACACACGACAAGACTGACAATCACATGTACACGCACACTTGACTTTATAGCTCTTTTTGTATGTGATCTCTTAATACAGCAAGCTATGAATTGGCTTTCGATATTGATATGTTGCTAATAAATACCAGGGACGAAAGACTTTGTGAAACGAAACAGTATATTTTGTTGCAGATTCTAAGTCAGCTGCCAAAAATATGCAAAAAAGTATGCATGTATTAACAAGTGAAAGTTAATTCATGCATGATAATAAATATTAATGATTATTTTATATATTTACATATAAATACTGAAGACTCAAGATGAACTACAGAAGCTGAAGAACAGTTTTTCCATACTCAGCTAGCTTAAATGGTGTAGTTCAACTTGGTAAGAGCCAAAACTTAGCTAAAACCAAAATATGCAACTGCACTCCACACGGAGTAGTTGTGAGCATGAAAGGAATATGTCATGTTATTAAAATGTGATGGACTGTCTCCAAGACAGATTTGTGCAGTTGATGTTAGATTCATCACTTTATGTAAACCACATTTATAAACAGTGCTAGAAAATGAAAAAGTACTTAGTTTGCCTTACAATAACAAACGTATGCAAGATCAGCTTAAGAAAAAGACTGCAATGTAAGCATTAGCCACATATGGCAGCATATGCTTGCTTGCTCAGACATACAAAGTAATACAAATATAGTCATTTTCAATAAAGAAATCAAGATAGCATTTTATATCACTGATGTGATAATGTTAAATATAAAACACCATCCAAAATTTTTTTCATTTGCATATTTCACCATAGTGAAAGACAGTATTCTGAACCACAACATGCTGGATATACTCCTATCCTTTGTCTTGGAAATTAACCTCCGCTAGTCATAAAAGTTATGTATGTATTTTCAGGCAAAATAGAATTCTAATTTTCAACCAATTCTTTCATTGGTGGAAATAGAAGTCACTGAAACGGTCAGAGCAAACAGTTTGACCTCATGTAATCTTTTAGTTATTTAAACATTTGATATTTTGTAGGAAAATATACACACATCTGCTTGCAAGGAAAATACCCTCAGACTACTTTCTATTTAAGAGTACCTCTCTTCATTAAGCCCCCAACATCACGGATTAAACAATTGTGACAGACACATTTTTCTATCAGGCTATTTAAAAACAAAATCTCACCATTAATGAAACAGCAGAAGCAATAAGGTATCATCATTTCTTCTTTTAATAGCATCTTCAACCACATCACCTCAAATCAATTTCTTTAAAACATAGCCAAGAGAGCAGCATTTGATCCTACCTCAAAAGGCTGCAGCTACAGCCTTTGAATAGCTGGTACACATTCTACATAAGTACACCGTAGTCTTACCCTAAAAAGTGAGAGGAACATTGACCCAAGTACCTAGCATCAATTCATTCGTTTGCACACTCCAAGTTCCGTTCAGAACTCCACAGTTGCCCTACTGTGCTGGCTCATGTAATGACTTTGGATCCAAAAATTAAAGTATACTGGAAACAGTGATCCTGGAGAGGAATTTTGCAATAGTAGTTAGTTTTTAGTAAATTGGAAATAAGCTGCAAGTGTTTAAAAGAACAGGCTCATGAACTAGATTGAGAACCACTGGCCTATTTTAGTTTTTAGTATTGCTATCAACAGCTAACAACTAAAGTTTCGAATCTGGTAGTCAAGAGACCTGAAAAGGTGACTTCTGGGTATTTTATTTTAGAATGCAATTATATTCACAATCAAAATACTAAACCCATGTCTTGAGATATTAAACAATTTCATTACAAGAACAGCATGTCAATATAAGCAATATTTATTTCTACCATATTGATACTATACATTATACAAAATATATGGGTAATCCATTATAGGATAAGATGGTGACATTTTTTCCAGATACTACCACTCTACATGTCAGCTTGGCTATGTAAGTGGCTTTGTAGTATGGCTATGACAAACTTTATATACATAGGAATGTGTTCCTACCATGAGAATCAACTAAAAATAGAAAACAATAATAAAAAAAAAGTACTGATCCAAAACTGAGATGTTACTAAACATCAGGAACTGGGAACATTGCTGCAAAACTAGGATCAGCTGAAATTGCTGATTCAGCACTTTACTATTGAAAGGAGAAGTGAAAAAGAAGAAACCAGTACATTTATATCACAACCCTCAGGCCCTGCTCTCTTCTATTAAAGAGCCAAGAAAGTGTTGGAGGTTTTTTTTAAACAGCAGTTTAATACAAATTTGCTCAAGTAAATGCATCCAAACCAGGCTATTCAAAACACTGGGGAGTGCTTGCTTAGGAAGCTTCAGTTTCTAAATGCAGTCAAGAGAATGCAGATATATGCAATTTGAGATTTAAAAAAAGTTTAAGACCATCCTTCAGATTTTTATGTGGGAATGTGATTGCTTTTGAAACTGTAATTTCATTCCTTGGGAAAAGTGATAGGGAGAATCATTATCATCATTCATCTATGCTACTGGAACTGGAACACATGCAAAAACAATGCAGCAGGTAACACAAGCCTTATCTTGTTTGATATGATAGCACAAGAGTTTTAATTTTTGGCAGAGTGTCTTTTTCTTTCTTAAGAAGGTAACAGTAGACAAAATAACTAATATGCAACTTAAACCATCATTTTGCAAACAGCACCACTTTACATGTATATTAAAAAAAAAAATTCCAGGCTATTTTTCCACAGCAAGACCAGACTCTTAACACAGAAAGGAGCTAATTAAAGAAACAGATGAAGTCAGATGCACATGGAATTGGATAGATACAATGCACTGTAAAGACACAAAATGTTACATTGACTATGAAACTTGCTTTAGCTAAACTCAAGTAGTCATACATTTCTGAAGTGTACATAAACAGGCAGCCTACAAAGGTAAACAAAGAATAATCCAGTTTCTAAATATTGTGATATGCATGTCAGTACAAACAATATAACAGGGCAAATTCTCAAAGACTTTAAGCTCACAACTTCAATCCTTATCACAGAATATTGCAAATATTGTCTCTGTTTTAAATAAAAGATGTGCTTTATTTCTCATACACAAGAGAAATAAATTAACTATATCGACTGACAAAATCTGATCTACATTTTACATTCTTGAACCATCTTCCCCAGCCAGACAGTTGTCTACTGAAAGCAAGAGGTTGTATTTATACATAACTACACAAAGTCCTAATTTTATAACTTCAGAAAGGTTTGGCAACATGCTGATCACGATAAGCTATTGGTTTGCTCTGCCACTGGCTAAGGTTTTATACTCTTATTCAAGTCACACTTTTTAAAGAATAACAGCTAATGAAATCCTAAATAAGAAGTGTGATTCTATAGCAGGAATGACCTGAAATGGACCTCACTGTACTTCCAATGGCCTGATGTCAACTATTATTAAACTACAGGTTTTACAAAGTCTTCCACTAGACGTCTAGAGTTAAGCCAGAAGTTTTGGCTGTAATACAGGCAGTGATGAAAAACATATGAGTGGTAACAAGTCGTCTTAATATCATTCTTCAGTACTAAGATGGGCTAATCTGAAGCAGCACTTTACTCTGGTATCACCCACGGTGCCAGGAGGATCAAGAAGTTTGGAAGTCGAATTTTTCTTTATATTTACTTTCCATTTCACAGAACTCAGCCTAACTTCCTTTTTCTCTATTTTTTTTTTTAATATGAAATAACTGGACATAAAGATCTCAGGTGGATTATCACAGTGCTTCCGGAAGAACTATCAAACTTGCAAGGTATGTCCAGTTTGAATACCTATTCTATTTAAATAACAATAAGGAATTAAGCAACAGGTTGTCAGTTGCTATGTGCAGATTAATAATGTCAGGTAGAGTTAGAAGTACCACTTTTTTATGGAACATTTGCAAATTTACTTTGTAGGTGAAATAATTCTGTATTTACTACATCTGAGCTGCAAAGCAAAAAAAGCTACAGTGAGTTATTTAACTATTAAAGAAAGACTTGTCAGAAAGATTTAACAACTGACAAATTTTTTTTCTTGTTATTACAATCTATGAAAATCTATCCTATGATTACAGCAGTTCTTTTATAGTTACAACTCAGTGTTAACTTTTTGTAATTTGGTATTTAAGTAGGTTTTTTTTAAGTAGATATCAGCAAAGTAATTAAAAACAACACATGAAAGAGTGAACAGTAGATGAGCTACAACCTAAAAATGCTTACAGATCATATTCAGTAACACGCAAGAGTCAAGCAGTGTTTTCCATAAAAAGTAAATACTCTCTGAACATAACTTATTTTGTAAACATGCTATTCATTATTAATACTACATAACTTCAATCTTGGACTGTTTCCTCAAGGCAGAATAATTTCTTCAGTAATCTGACTGACCAAAAAATTTCCTCCTGTTTTTCTTAAGCAATTTAAGTAAATCAGTAGAGTAAACTAAGAGTTAAACTTTTATTTCTGGAATGGGACAATGACTAATAGAACCAGAACTATTTTTAAATATAGCTTTCAAAACAGCTATGGTCTTGCCTTTCTTTGGACAAAATCTGTGCACAGTCCAATGATTTGTGTTATTAATGAACACAGGCATTTTTCTTTGCCTCTGTAAAGACCACCACTGTGTCATTTAAACATTTCCTTTTCAGAAACAATGCCATAGGAAATTTGCATCCGTATACCGGTAACAGAAGTGATTTCTAAATATACTTTAGAGTCTTTTTAAGTCTTAAAACTTTACCTATTAACTCCTTCAGTGTCATAACTGGTAAGACCACATGCTGCAGGACTGGCATGCAACTGCCAAGGAATCCAGACGACTTGTTTGTTTTTTGTTTGTTTTTTTTTTTGTTTGTTTGTTTTTTTTGTTTTTTTTTTTTTTTTTATGCACACATCCCATACTAACAACATAACTTCTGTCCTCGCAGAAAGTGTTTTTCTTCCCATAATTCATGTTTAGAATTTTAACATCACAGAACTATTGTACACTTACATGGGAATTTCCCACACTATCTCTAAAAGGTTTTAAACATATTAACTTACTGTGACGTCACCTGCATTTAACTAGGTATAAATGATAAGTATTATCCTAAACTAATAGAACAAAAAGTTCCTATCTCCCACATGTTGTTTGGCAATATGAGTTTTGGTAAAGATCACCACATTAGTGAGGATAAGTATGTCCCATACAATTAGTACAGTGACTTCAGGATTGTTACATACTTCAGGAAAGAAAGTCAGCCTTATAGCATCTCTACATGTAAAGCGTACTCTCCACATTCAATTACCTCACCTTGGAGTGGCCAGTGCTGCAGTGAAAAGGTGCTATTCAGAAGCTTTTTGTACTGAAGGAAAAGTAGGATTGCTATAAAGAATGAGTAATGAAGAAGCACATGAGCCCTCCTTGAATTCACTACACTCTTTACCAAACTCATCTTCAATGTTCGGTCTGTAAAAATGAGAATGGACAAGGCCAGACTTTGTCCAAGCAACAATCATCTCTTTAGAGTATTATTCAACAGGACACCTGAGCCTGTCTAACAACTCACATGTGTCAAGAATGGCTGTCACAACTCTTCCCCTTCCCTCTCTTTCCATTTAATGTTCCACCCCCCTAAACGAGGCTGTTGCACCCATTCCTTTGTGCTGGCTCTGATACCCAGACTGATTCAGTTTGTTCACCCGGAAAGAATGTGTTGGGTTTTTTTTCTTGCGTGCATTAGTTTCATGCTGGTTTAGTGAGTTCAATCAGCTCAGTGAACAGCCTGAATGGAAGAGCTGGCATGAGAGAACTGAAAGTATGTACCTGGGAGCAGAACCAACCTCAAATGGCAGCAGTGAGCCATTAGTACAGCTGTATTCATGAACTGTACTTTCTGAAACAATTAATTAAATAGCTCATGAAATTCTCATGATAAAATAATATATAACTATACATCCAGTGCCTATCACAAGTAGAATTCAGCAGGGACTCAGAAACTAGAAGTCCCAAGACCTCACACATGCTACGACACATGATATCCTACATGCATAAATTGTACACCAGCACTGAATAAAGCACAGAGCATTTGGTCACTTAATACCTAAGCAGTCAGAGAAAGAAGACCAGCTTGAGTGCCCATCTGTGAAAACCCAGCCATTAAAGCACTTATCCAAGACTGAGGAGAACTCAGAAGTCTGTAAGGTTTCAAACTCCTCATCTCCTAATTAATGGTATGACTACAGTATTGAACATTTTGAATGTTTTGCTGAAGCTGAAATACAAGATTGGTAGGGCCAAATATTCCAAAGGTGTACAGCCAGACACGACCACAATTCTCACCAAACAAACAAATGTAGGTTCCACATCTTGCTCCCAGCACTGTTTATATTCCAAGACTCTTTGAAGAAAACACATTGTACAGGACAGCAAGTACAACTATAAAATTCTTCCTAGGAGCACTGAAAGAGTACATTATTTTGAACACAAAGGAAAATATATAGGAAAAATATATGTGAAGATTCTTTTAAGAGATTGCTAAATCAGTAAAAGATACAATACTCAAATGAGTATGCGACTCAAAGATTACAATATGTATTAAACCTACAGTTACATGCCGCATACCTGCAAGATACAAAGTATAATATGCTTCTGTTTTCAGACATGTATTTCCTCACATTTGGAGGGAAGGGGTCACTGTGCTCTTTTCAAAAGGCCGAGTTTTATGTAATCTAAATACTTTTAGATTTATAAATCTAAATACTTTTAGATAATAGCTTTTATCTTTTTACGTACCCTGAAATGTATACATTACAGTAGTAGCAACGTATGCAATACACAGCATTTTAATATTGTTAAGAACCAGATACGAGAAACATCAAAAAGACCTTGTATAGAAAAAAGCAATACAAACAAAAACTCAGAATTTTGAATAAGCCAAGTCAACACCCTTGTACAAACCAGTGCACTCCTTTTCCTGTGATTGTGGACCAATGACAAAATGCCTACATAAAGACATTTTTCAGCTATAAACAGATCAGCAAGCAATTAATTAGGTGATCAAACAAGAATTGACATCTGTTTAATATTTCCCTAAAGAGGTTTATGACAGTTCAAATAGAAACATTTTTATAAACAGGATATGCATAATAAAATTTACAACAGCGCTTCTTCATTTGCACAGCGTACTGTAGGATCCAAATGATTTCCGGAATTGGGCTTCAGAGGGGAACAGTGTAGAGCTGAGGGCTGAGTTTACAGTCTTTTCTCACAGAGTTGCAAAACATCCTGTGGCAATTCTTACTATCTCTGTTTATCCTTGTGTCCAGTTTTCTAGGACTATTTGGTCAATAAAATCATTTTTAGAATAAAACCAGAGGATGTAGAAAATATCTAAGGGGTTTTGAACTATTGATCATCATTACTCATTACATCATCCACTATACTGTGGTTAAAGACTGGACTCCTGTTTTTCCCAGTCAGGTGTGGCTGAAAGAAATTTGGTAAAATTAGAAGTCGGAGAAGCAGAATGAAGTTGAATGAACAGCTGTAATGAGACAGAATCTGCCATATTTTTCTAAAGACAAATCTATTTTTTAAGTCCTTCGTAAGTTGTGCATTCTTCTCAATAACATCAGAAAAAAAATAATTATAGCTATCTGACATGGGGTTTTCTGCTTTGAAGGTACCCTAACTGATCCAACATCTGCTCTCTTCCAGGCTGAAGGACCTTTGATTACACCAGAAAGATACTCTCAAGTTACAGGTAGTCTAGAAAGCTGATGGGGTTTATGGCATTAAATTCAAGCACGGTGCATTTTGAGCTCCTTTCAGCTGGCTGCCTAACTATCCTGTACAGGCCCTAGAACAACAAAGCTAGGTTGAAAAAAAATGTTTATTGAAAAAATATGCACAGAGAAGCATCGGTTTCCAGCTTTTTTCTGGATGTAATTTAAGTTACTGATTTCAAATGACACAGATTCATAACCTGCAAGCCCTCGTCAGAGAAAAGAGCCCTCATCAAATAAAAGTCATATACAAATGTGCTTGTATTAAAATACAGAGGTGAACTTCTATCAATAGCAATAATATACGAATGCCTGGGATTCGGGAAGAGTCATTGTCAGGACTGAAAACGCTATCTATTTTTCCAGATTAGAATAAGAAGTGTTTAATTAGAAGTGTTTAGGGAGTGGAACAAGTGTTTAGGGAGTATCCTGATGAGTACATTTTATGTATTGCTAATCAAGTATTTCCCAATTTTCTAGATACAAGCAATGTGCATAAGCCCATGTATCCCATTAAAATATATTTTCATTAAGAAGGAATAAAATAAATCCAATTCCAAGTTCTGGTAAAATTTGCTACAAAAATTACACTTCAAAGCCTGAAGCAAATGATGATACTATGTTTTAAACTCAACTAAAACACTTTGATATGGCATTAATGTTTGATGAATTAATATTTTAATAGTATTTGTTATAATGCATAGTTTTATAACATAAATTTTATATTTTAAAGAAGATTTTTAAAATCCTTCATCCTTCATATACTAATTAAACCTTAATATTCATAACAGACCATTTTTCAGGACCACAGACTGTAACAGTGAGTGAATTAAATAGTTCAATACCTTTATTTGCTGTTTCATATTCACTGATTCTTGTGTGAGGGTTTTTATGTTTGTTTACTTTCCTCTTCAAGATTGGCTATCCTGATTAAGAAGATATGAAAGAATACACGCTCCTTCTCTTCTTGGCTTTGTGCTCTGCCAAACCTCTCATCGGTCCTTCATATTTTACACTAAAGAATATGATGCTCCATGATATGGAAGAAGATGATGACGATGATGACTATGACGACAATTCTCTATTTCCAACCATTGAACCAATTATACCACTAATTCCTTTTGATCTATTCCCAATATGCCCTTTTGGATGCCAGTGCTATGTGAGAGTTGTCCATTGCTCTGACCTAGGTAAGAATGAATTTGTGTGCCTGTTCTCCACTGAACTCTCCTTTGGAGGATTTGCCTTTTAAAAGGTCCTTTTAAAACAGCTCCATAAATTGCACACATTCACATATTCCTATACTAGTCATTTTAAAAAGGAGCTTACATTTTTCAGTTAGGCTTGCAAACCATATCTAATTCACGTCCAGCAACTAATTTGTGTCCAGCACTTCTTACAACATAAATGTTTTCCCAGTTTATGCGCATCAATTTAGAAAATTAATAAACTGCTACAGCCACCTGCCATTAGCAATGACTTCTACTGAGAACAGCATAGAAAAGGCATTTAGAATATATAACAAATAACTGTAAAACTATTTAAGTGAATAAATAGTTTATCCACTAAGAGAACAATCATCGAATGCAAAAATGCTTACATTTACATTTTAGATTACACTTTCTCCTGTTTAATTTACTTCCATGAAGTTATATCTAAACAGAGGAGCACAAAAGTTTGCTGTATATTCTGTTTGCATTAGACAAGCTATCAGTCCCCCCTCTCAAAAAAGACTATGGCTAAAGAAGTACTTTATTCACAACTACAAAGCAACAGGTCAAATGACAAGAAAACATAACAAAGGAAAAAGAGGCCATAAATAAATGACAAGGAAGTTTAACACCAGCACATAAATGGAATAAAAAAATATTTGCTCAGCTTAACTTCCAGTAAAGTGTACATCACTGGTAATATTTTAACTGAAGGCAAATCTGCTACTGTCACTGTTGCAGATACACACTAGTCCCAAAATATGAAATCATTATTACGGGCCTGTTGCGATAGGACAAAGGGTAATGGTTTTAAACTAAAAGAGTGTAGATTCAGGCTAAATATAAGGAAGAAAATATTTTACAATGAGGGTGGTGAAACACTGGAACAGGTTGCCCAGAAAGGTGGTAGATGCCCCATCCCTGGAAACATTCAAGGTCAGGTTGGACAGGGCTCTGAGCAACCTGATCTAGTTGAAGATGTCCCTGCTCATTGCAGGGGGGTTGGACTGGATGACCTTTAGAGGTCCCTTCCAACCAAAACCATTCTGTGATTCTATGATTATTAATCTCTCCAATTTGAATTAGTGTTCATTGAAGTTTTCCCATGATTCAAGGTAATCAAAGGACTATGTTCCTGCCACGAGCACAGTGACAATGACATTCATTCTCATCACAGCTGTGCCACCACCCTGAACATAATCCTAGACTCCTCATGTCTTAGAAACATTGAGTCAATACATAAATTGCTGGGTTTTTTTAAATGTGTAATTATTAAGGAACAAAAATAAACTTTTGCTGACAGCAATAAGCTACTGTTACTGCATCTGGTTTACAGATTGCAAACTGCTTTAAATTCACACATAGAAAAAAGCCCCTATTAATTGACTTAATCTTTAAATAAGTGTAAACTATTAATTATGGAATAATTGTTAATAAACTGGCCCAGCATTTAGTATTTGATGCATCAGCATTTCCACTGAAAAGCAAGTTACTATCCCTTGCGAGTCTCTAGATGCTGATTCAGGATCTCAGACGGCATGAACTCAAGTGTTTTTGTAACTGAACAGTGAACTGGACTGGGGGGATTTATACAACTGGTAATTAAGTACTGGCAGCTGGAAGACCATCTTTTGTCCACGACCAAGAATACATTTCTCAGCCTTGATGTTATCTGTATGGCTATACAAGCAACAGTGTCAGTACAATGGATAGGGCAGTGTAGAGGTAGAAAGGAACATACAAGCACTGAGCAGAGATCCCTTAAAGCCACTGCAACAGGCCCGTTCCTCAACACAGAACCACAGCCCCAGATCCCCCAAGGGCTGCTTTCTCCAGGCACTTAAGCAGTAGAACATCCTGTGCTCTGATGCTGCTTATTTCACAGATGCAAAGAATCTGCAGTGAGCACCCCATTCAAGCTTGTGATGGTCAGGGATAGAAGCAGTTCCTCCTGAAACCATCCACGCATTTTTGTCATACATTCTTACATAATTAGTTCCTCACATTATCAAATATTCCTTTCTATCCTTTGCTTTATGGCTGTTTATATTTTCTTTCCAATCATAATCACCAACAAGCTTACTGTGATTTGCCTTTTAGCAGTTAATTTCTTTGGACTTATATACAGGCATGTAATATTTCTGTTTATCTCACATACTTAAACAGGTTTGACATCAATACCTCGCAACATTCCACCAGATACTCGTATGATTGACCTTCAAAACAACAAAATTAAAGAGGTCAAGGAAAATGATCTCCAAGGACTCACATCACTTTATGTAAGCTTGCTTTTTTCCAAGTTTGAAATCTAGCTTAGCAATCTGAAATATTTTGATACTTTTAAAATACAAATGATACTTTTCTTCTCCAATAGTATCCATACAAATACAGTCTAATGCCTGCTTATTTGACTCCTCCCATATAGTAAGAAGCAAATTTCTTTGAGCTGTAAAAACTATGCTACTTTCTACAACATCCAGAAAATGTACCATGTGTATCTAACCAAAAAGATCCTCAAGATTTACTCAGTCCTTAGGATGCACGGAAGCACTCCCTACATTTTAAAGGCTGCAAAACAAGTGCTCCTTTTTTATCTGCTTAGCTGTAAAATAGAAGAACTTAATTTCACAGGAGAACTATTTTCTGACAGTATTTTCAAAAGCACACAGCATACAACTAACATCAAAAAAATCCAATTGACCTGAACAGAGCAACGCTGAGTTACTGAAAAAGTCATGTGCTTTCCTTCTATTTTTTAACACACTCAAGTATGCAGGTGAAGACAAGCTTTAAAATAAGTATGACTGGCAACTGATAAATCTAGATATTTACAGTATACAATAATCTCTTTTTATAATGAGTCTCAGAGGCCTGGAAAGGTAGATTAAATCTGTTCTGGAATACTTATTTCCATAAGCTGTCACTCTAGATCCAGTACCAACAAGTATTGACAATTTTAACATTTTCAATGTAAAATGACAAATCTATTCCGAAAGTTATAGTAAATTAACGCCATTCTATTCCATATTAGAAAGACATGAAACACACATTAAACTAAGATAAAACAAATCTTTTTCAGTCATATTTGTTTTCTGAGCAAGAACTGAAAATTTACCGGATCTAAGTGTTTATGAATTTGCAAATTATTATGGGTTAAGCTAGCATAGAAAAAATAGGAACCATATAAATTCATTGTTTGCAGCAAAGTGTTTCCATTTCCCCTTAAGTGTCCCATGCCTGAGTACAGAGTGCTCTTACCAGCAAGTTAGAGGTAAGCACACTAACTATGGTTTATATTCATTACAAAAGATCTTACAGAAACTAACCTCCAATGACTGAGAAAGTCACTGGAATACATCAGCAATCACCACATTGTATTACGTGATAACTGAAAACTCTGAGCTATTTTGATTTTTCTCATCAGTTAATTTGTGGCAAGGCCTAACAAAATTTTTACAGAAAAGAAAGTTTACTTTATACAACTTGTCTGGGTACTAGTCTAGTTAGCAAAGGCATATATGGCAACTTGGATTAGGAAGGAGCACTTCCTGTTTATTTCCTTAAACTATCCCCTTTTTTTCTGGGAAACAAAGATTAATTCTGATTGCTCTACTTTTTTTTTCCCCCACAATTCCAGAGAACAGATGACTTATCAACAAAGAAGTAAAAGAGAAAGAAAAATGAATAGTCTAGATATGGAAATCCAGAGATGTGATTTGACATGCAAAATAATTTCAAATAACTCATATTTTGTAGTAATGCATTACAAGTTTTCTGATAACACTTAGTAACCAAGAACAAAAAACTGTCCCAAAAAAGGACTAGTTACCATACAGTCAAGAGAGAGACTTAAATTCAAAAGAGTTTAAAAATTATGGCAAATAAGATATAAATTTGTGTGCGTATATAAGTTGTATACAGATATTAACTTTTAAGAAATTCAGATTAAAAACCTGATCTTTATTTTGCAGAACTATGCTGAAAAGAGGAAATTTTGAGTTTTGAGAATTTGTCTGCATTAAAGAACAGCAACAACAATAAAAAAAGAATATAACCCCCATACAATCCCACAAAATATATATGACAAACATATTGTTTTGTCAATCATTCTCATTATCACTGGCACCTTGTCAGCTCTGACTAGTTTTTCTCTACCTTCTAGTTGATGCTCTAGCTTCCAGGTTCTTTTTTGTTTTTCACAATCAAGTAAAATGCCCAAAGTATATACAACGTGCCAAAGATTGGTATGAAGGAAAAATAAACTATTTAAAATACTTAATTGTTAAATTATATATCAAATTCATCACTTAAAATTCATAATAAAAACATTCCTGTATAGAGAAATTTTTTTTGGTATTGAACTTCTCATATTTCATAGGCACTGGCTTTGAACAACAATAAAATATCCAAGATCCATCCAAAGGCCTTTCAACCAACAAAGAAGCTACGACGACTGTATTTGTCCCATAACCAGCTAACTGAGATTCCAACAAATCTACCAAAAACTTTAGCAGAGCTCAGAATTCATGCTAATAAGGTTAAGAAAATCCACAAGGATGTATTTAAAGGAATGAAGTCTCTACATGTTTTAGGTAAGTCCAATTAAGTAGAAGAGAAAATATCTTTATCAAAAATGTAACATACCATATACAATTTTCATTCAAACGGTTCCACAATGTGCAATTTCCTCTTAAAGAGATATCCATGCTGTGGAAACTCTCTTTCACAATTTAATTTCTATGTGAAGTTGCTACATAGGTCAAGTTTCTGGTAACCCTGCAAGCCAAGTCAGACAGCCTTTATTCACTGAAAGCTGTGACTTCCACCCCTCAGAATAGGTAATCAAAGCTAATCAATGCTTAGAACATCAGACGTCATAAACAACTAAGTTGTAAACAGCTGATTTCATTTTAACATACACAAAATTCCTATGCCATGAATACCTTTTTTTTTTTTTTCTCCCCTTGGACAGAAATGAGTGCAAATCCTCTTAACAATGATGGAATAGAGCCAGGGGCTTTTGAAGGAGTAAATATCTACCATATAAGAATTGCGGAAGCTAAATTAACTTCAATTCCTAAAGGTATGACTTGTTTTACCTTTTCTATTTTACCTATATCAGTATACTCCCGGATAAAATGCTTTAACATCTATACGATTATTAAAATGTTCATGAATTCTGTTTTGTATTGTTAATTACTACCAAACCACCTCCTATGTTATTTTTCTTTTTGCACTTAGTATCCAGTTCTACATCTCAAAAGTGTGCATGCATGTGCACACACGCTCGCTCTCCAGCCCCCTCTCCTGCCTTCTCCCCATCAGGTAGTCCCCTCAGTCATCCAGAGACTCTTCTCAGGAGAAACAATGTGAAGAAAATGATAATAAGATGTCACTTCACATCTTTCCCATCAGCCTCTGAAAAGTTCTTACAAAGAAAGGATAAACCCCCTGATATTTGATCTGGGTCATAAGGGACACCGAATTCCCACTTCCTTTATGCATTTAAAGTGAAACCCCAAAATTTCTAACTTTAATTTTGAACATTTCAAGCGACTCTGTAGCTCAAATATGGTCTGCAATATAACCATCTTAATGCAAAACCCAATACAGCATTTTATACATCTTTTGATGGGGTTTTGCTAAGTAAAATTTAATATTAACATTTTAATTAAATTCAACATAACATACTACAAAATTACATCACTCCTTCATATAAAACAATTAACTTGTGATTTGGAGGTAGCAGTAAATTAAAACACTAACTTTACGAATCACTGACCTCCACACACAAAAAAGTAGCACAAAGGAACACAGTACAACACTCTACCTGCATTTTCTGTAGGTCAGCATAGTATTTAACCAAATTTCCATGATTTTCAACTACTCAAAACTACTAGCTAAGAGAAAAAGGGAGGAAACAAAGCATAATACCATATGTTACATCATTCATTAACTCACAGGGAAACTAAATGTTGGCCCCTAAGATATTTATTTCTGGATCATTCAGATAAAGAACTTGTTTCTTATTAAATTTAATCTCTTCTTATAGACAGATACATATGCAAAAGCATCCCTGTAGAAGAGAGCACCAAAAAAAAACCCCTCAACAACAAACAAAACCAACTCTCTCCAATTGTTCAGATAATTTTAAGATCAGAAACTATCTGGCTGCCTGTGGTAACACTCCCCAACACAAAAAAAAGATATTCTTCTAGTATCATCATAATACCATCTCCTGTAACTTAGCACAAAAAGAATACACAAAATGATTCAGATTTTGTCTTTGTTACAGAGAAATCTCCTATAAGGAAACACAGCATGAGGTCCAATATGTGGTGTCAAATACATAAACAAATCATAAACAAGATTTCATGGTGAATGCATTCTACATAAATGGAAACTAAGTTTGTAGATCCTTCTATCTGCAAATGTTATAATGACACAAGAAGATTTTAAAAATGTAACTTACAAAAGGCACTTAAAATCTAAAATGGACAGACAGGTAGTCTTTGCTTTTAATACTGTAACTCAGACACAAGCAGCACCCACTGGAATTGTAAACCGGAAAAAAGCCCAAACACACACACACACCCACACCCACCCCCCCACACCCACCCCCCAAAGCATGTCAACTGGCATAAAGAAAGCCTGTAAAGCATACCGCTTTCCTTCAGTATTGTAATGCTACAACAAACAGCAATGGCCATGGGAGCAGTGCTCTCCTAAGCCATATTAGTAACAGAAATATGTGGTTTGTCTTGCTTGGTGTCAGGGTGCCATCTAGACAGATGCTAGTAAAACTGAACATAAGATCAGCAAATATTCAGACTTGTGACTATCTTTGCCCTCACTAAAAGGATACTGTAAAAAAGATTTTCCATCTCCTGGTCCACTCACTGACAGTTCTGAACTGGGACTATTTGGTACCACATGAAACATTCTGTGTACTGGCATGGGAAAGAGCACACCAAATATCTCGTTTTGCTTGGAAAATTCTGAAAGCTTTCCTCCCAGATCACATCTTAGGAGCTATAATAGCACAATTGTTACATCATGTGGAATATATCTACCAAAAACTGTCACAGGTTCCACAGGAGTAGGATTTTGACTACCAACTGCTAGATAATTGCACATAACATACAATTTACATCTTTGACAGTTAGCCAAAAGTACATGAAAGCTGCTATAAAGAAAGCTAGCAAACTTACACCAAATTTTGGAACTCTGAAATGTTAACATTAGCATATGCACTTTCACATCTTAATTTTTTTTTTTAAGAGTTACTAGTTTAAACTAAATGATGATGATGATTTTTTTTTTTTTTTAAGAAAATAGTAACATACTTGTGTCTAATATCCATTTCTTTGATGCAGACATCTCTCCCCCACGGCCCCCCCCCCCCCCCCCCCCCCCCCGATTCTTTACCCAATCCTAAACACAAAGGAAAAAAGCTGTCTGGAACATAATAAATATTCCAACAAAAATAAGTTGGCTTATTTTTCTCATACTGTGCATTTGGTTTTCATTAGAATTGCCCTCCAGTCTACTAGAACTTCATTTAGATGACAATAAGATCACAGCAATCGAAGTTGAAGATTTTAACCGGTATAAAGATCTTCAAAGGTAAAATTCCCATGCAGAATGCTTTTATTTGATAAAAGGTCAGACCTGGCAGGATCTCTTATTTGATACTTCTCTCGTTAATGGGTGAAAAGAGAACTGAAATTTTTAAGTGTTTTAGTAAGAACTGCCGTAAATAAGACCAAACTTAAAAAAACCAAACCAAACATTAGCATTGTTATTACATGCCTTGCCTGCAGTTCACAATAGAAGTGTATGTTAAGAACAGCATCTGATTACAAATTGGAATCATCACAAATTCTTACTTCATGGCAGCTGGGTGTTGTGTAATATAATGTGGCTTTTATATAACATCTCTTAATGTGCTAGTAGTAATATGCCTCAATTAAGCACTGCATGTATTTCTCATACTCAGAATATATGAACCTTGTGGTCGCGTTATTTATCAACAGTATTCAGTATTTTTCTCTAGCGTGTTCCCTATCAGGCCCCAGGCATTTTAACTCCTTGGTCACTCATCTCACAGATCACCCCCAAAATGAGGTATACAGCAACACCAACCGATTTTTGTTTTAGGAACAGAATGCCGTTCTTGAAACTAAATTTATAGGATTTAAGAGTCATAATAGCTTTTTAATTCCAGAGCAGGCCTAAGTGTACTGGAAGGAGACACTCCA
This sequence comes from Platalea leucorodia, assembly GCF_965183815.1. Classification (NCBI taxonomy): domain Eukaryota; kingdom Metazoa; phylum Chordata; class Aves; order Pelecaniformes; family Threskiornithidae; genus Platalea; species Platalea leucorodia. The sequence goes on from NC_138831.1 coordinate 21,281,176, forward strand.
TACACACCCCAAAGAAAAATATAAAAGGATGGCAGGAAAAGGGAAATTTAAGTGTTGTTTATACAAACACTTGGGAAAACTGGTAAATTTTAAGACAAGATAAATTCACCTCCTGAAAGCTAGCCTGAGAGAAATACAGTAGCTGGTAAAGGAAACAACTTGATAACTGTTTCCAAATGTGGTGGGGTTTAAGAAAAACAAGCATGTTTCTGAGAAATGCGTCACCAATGTAGGACAAAAGAAGGAAGTTCTTTCTGTAAAGCTCACTTAAGTACTCTGAAAATATGGCTGAGCAGCACTGAAGTTTGGATTTGGTAATAGAAACTATTATCAAAGAGGAACTATGGAACTGCATTTAGATATCAAGTTCAGTTTCTGAAGAAATCAAGAAAGGAAGGAGAGAAAGGGGATTGCAGGATGTGTGGAAAGAGCAATTCCAAACTGGTCTGTGCCTCCACCTTCTGAATCATGTTCCTAGCAACACAGGCTGAAGTCTTATAGCAAACCAACTAAGGCCTAAAGTAAAGAAAATGTGGAAGTAGGAAAAGAGGTAGTCCTGCTTATTTACAAAATATAAATTTTTTGACTAAGCTATATATAACTATTTCTTTACAAGAAATTTGCACTTCTTTGGCTATTTATTAGAACAACACTTTTTATTACTGTGAGTATATTTTGTAGCTAGACTACTTAATAAAAGGGCATGATTTATTTTACAAGCAGATTGGTTGATGTTTATCATTTTAACTCTTGCCACTGAAAGTAGAAAAACTGTATGCAAAACTGGACAATTGCTCACATCAGGTTAGCTGCCGTCCTCTAAGTAGAGATTAAATTAAGAAGAAAAAAATATTTGTTAGATCAATGGTGGTTTTTTTTTTTTTTCCTCTATCAGAGGTAAGATTTCATCACCTTTGCCCAGTTCTTTTTTTCCCCTATGTCTACTCCTGTGTATTTCAATCTTTAAAAAAAAAGTATGCTCTTCAATGCTGTTGTGAATCTCAATTAATCTTTAATTAAATGTTCCTTGTACTATTTCTAGACTAGGCCTTGGGAATAATAAAATCAAAGATGTGGAAAACGGAAGTTTTGCCAACATACCAAGTATACGTGAAATCCATCTTGAAAAAAATAAGCTCAAGAAAGTTCCTCCTGGATTACCCGAACTGAAATATCTACAGGTCATATATTAAACTTAATAGAAAGCTCTGGTAGTTGTGAGTTGTTTGACTTTCACACTGCCATACTGATTAGGACATAATTAAAAAGCATAATTAACTGTCACATATATTTTGACATGACTCTCATACTAGGAAAACCTGAAATCATTTATGTACTTGAAGAAATAAACAAGATCAAACAGCATGAACACTTCCTAGGAAAAAAAACAAAATAAAACAAAAACCCAAAGGAAAACAGCATGCTACACCCAGAAAATGTTTTCAGAAAGTTTTCTACAGATTTATTATAGTTCCCATATTAGCAAGCCAGAGTGGAAATTTTTCCATTTCCACACTGAAAAGCCTTAAATCCAAAGAAAATTATTTATGAGGCTGAAATGCTGAGATAAGATTTTAAAATTTGTATTTAGAACTAGACAAATTCTGCAATAAAATGCTTTCAAAACACATTTATTTCCTGAATTCTGGAATAGCAATTAAAATCAAATACGTTTTATAAGATGACAAATACCTTAGGATACAGAGCAGAAGAAACCTTGGGGAAACAAAGAAACGCATAGATGACAGAGCACATGATAAACTATTTGGTAAAAGCTTTTATCTCTGAATTTCATTTCTTTCCACTTCTCATTTCACTTCCAATTCAAGGAAAATCTTTTGAGAGAGATATATAGAAAAAAACCACAAAGTCCAAACATCAGCTTACAACATAATGTAAAATTAGATATACAAACAGAAGAATTCTTTTGTCAATGTACATTATTTTACTTAATAAATTCTAAATTCTACTATCACAAGCCTTTTTTTTTTTTTTTACTAATTTAAGCTACATCAGCATTAGACTTATCTGTTCCTATAACCATACTGACAAATCTCTTCTAATATCAAGTCTTCCAGAGACTACTTTTTAAAATTTATTAAATCACTGAAAATTTGCATTATGGGAGAATATAATACTGCATCATTATAATTCTTACTATAAGAGAATATAAAACTGCATTTTAGGAGAATGTTCCATAAGAATACAGTCAAATTATTCTGACAACACACTGATAAAATACCATATAACTTTTTTTTGTGGGAGAGACTGTGGCAGGAGGGAAACATTTTTTAAAGATTTAACACAAATTTTTAATTCCTGTTACTATTAAAGTCTGCATCCAACTGATCTTATAGCAAACCTCAGTTATCTCTTTGCAATTGAATGTTTAGATATTTTTCCCATTTACATACTAACTATTATATTTTACTGTTTCTTATTGCTGCAGGTAGTCTTCCTTCATTCTAATCATATTGCAAAACTGGGAGTGAATGATTTCTGTCCAACAGGAGGAAGAAAGAAGAAAGCGTTATACAGTGGCATAAGCCTCTTCAATAATCCTGTAAAGTACTGGGAGGTTCAGCCTTCAACTTTCCGTTGCATTTTAGCCAGAAACAGTGTGCAACTTGGAAATTTCCTCAAATGATACTGAAGTTGGTCATTTCAAAAAGCAAGCTGTCCAAATCAGTTCTAGAATACTTGAAATTTGCAGAAAAATGTCAATTTTACACTATTTAACCAGTTTACAGAGTATTTACTATTTCAGAGATAATTAGAAACAATATGTTAGTAGGATCCATTGTAGTATTTGACAATGTTCAAGCTATATTTGAATAATTTAAACAAAAGCCTTTGTATCTTATGGAAGGACCTTGGAAGTGGAACTGGAAACTGTATTTGATGTTTCCTATTATAGATGTTAAATTCTTTGCTTAAATCACATAGTTTTGACATATTCTTTCTTTCAAATAAATTCTAAAAATCAAGTGGAAGTGACTTTTTCCACAGTAAGGACCTTTTCCTCTGCCAAAAAGTGCTGTAAGACAAGTTGCAAAAAAAAAAATTATCAGACTTCAAGGACAACTTCTTGTGCCATTTCTGATAATCAGCAAAGATGCAATAAAAAGGTACGGTATTGTGAGGTGTTTTGTCCCTAAACTAGATCATATTTTTATAATCTATTAAGTGACATAAAGGCAGGTTACATATCAAGAACTAACAGGCAAAAAAACTTTAAAAGTTTTTGGTGTTTTTTCTTGCAACTTTGAGAGAAATGTCCTTCAATGTTTTGCTATCAATATAATTTGATGCACTCTGAAGATTAAAAAGTAGGATTCAAGATTTATCATATGCTTCAAGCTTAATAGGAATGATTATTAAACTCCCTTTAGGCCAGCACAAACATTTTCTTTTATCTATAACAATTGTAATCATGTTTTTCATTTAATTTTTTCCTCTTTTATATTTTGACATCACACGGGTTAAGAATCCCTCATTAATGTAAGTACCTTAAAATTGCTGAGTGCAAGCAGATAGCTGGAACTCAACTACCCTGACTTCTTACGTAGGTCAGCACACAGAATTCTCAATACTGACAGTACTGTATAAAATGGATATTTTATGTATCTATTTAGTGTATATTTGCTATTGGGATTCAAAATAAATTAAATAAACTTAAAGAATACTTGCATTTGTATACTTGATTACATGATAGGTCATGTCAAAACATTCAGAGATTATAACTAAACACCTTTCGGACTCTTCTCTAGATATTTTCTCTATTCTTCCTTTTTCCAAATCTGCATACCTTGCGGATCATTTATCACTGCTGTTCTTCACAAAGTTAAAAATTCAATGCTTTATTTGAAGCGGCTATGGGAAATGATATAGACTAGTAGTAGAAAAAATACTACATAGAAATCAAGCAGTTCCCAATCTATCAGCCCGTCTACCACCTCCCTAAGTACACTAAGCAATAAGCATCAAGTCTAACATCTGATTTTTTTCATCTCCTTGATCTCTTTGTATTTAATATTTTGTTAGCACCACTATACTGTTGAGAGCCAAAACCACATGGGGAGAGGAAGGAGAACAGGCCAGGAGAGGCTTTTACTGAAGAACAGTTTTTGTAAACAGAAATTCTGTAAAACACTTCAAGGCAGAATAAAACCAAACCAAAACACTAAACAAAACACAAAACCCAAAACAAATCTTCACATCACCAAGCATCTTTCTATTCTTGGCTTCTGAAGATGTTTCTAAGGAGTGCATTTCCTAGCAAATAACATGAGGAAAGCAGTGATCAGTACTGAAAATAGTAGCTAATGAGTATATTCTTCATCAGTTGGTCTAGTTTATATCATGGACTTCTTTAGCCATAGCTATGTCATCATGCATGAAGAGCTATGATGTCTAAACATAGACTGGTGTTAGAAGACAAGCCTGATGTATATATAGGAAAAAAGGCAATACTTTCAGTAGATTTTTCCACTAGGGAATTAGTTACTACGCTCATAGGAAAGAACTGTTGATGTACAGTTCATACAGGGAATGCATACCAGCTTTCACTGCAACTCTGCATTCCCAGCGAAGACACAGTCTGAGCCCTCTCCATATGTTGCACTTTAAATAAATCCAACAGTAACAAATCTGACAAGGCTACAGAGGGAAACAGCTAACTCTTTAAGGCACCTCTACAAGATTTATGTGGTGCATGGAAGAATGTTGAAAAGAGCAAGGGCAGAAATAAGTAACTGAGAAAGAAACAGCCTAGTAACATAAAGAATAACACACCACACAGACCAGTCATTTACCCTAGAGTAAATCATCATCACACAAAATCTTTACATTCATACTGAAGCAGGTGCACCTACTACTTCATGGTAACAGCCTAAGTGCACATTCATACCCTCTGGGAAATACCAGCCTTCTCTTAATGATAGGCTACCCGGCCTTACACTACCATAAACAGCTCATCACCCCATACCAGAGAGACAAAACATTGTCAATAACAACTAACTGTCCAAGAAGAAAGGGAACATTTGAAAGAAGTGCCCATTCTTATCTAGTAACAGCTAAAAAGCTGAAGTCCTTAATGTTTCACAAAAGGTTCACTGCTTATAAATTTTACTACCAAAAAGACAGAGGAAAGGCAAATAAAGGACGAGGCAGGAAAATCTGTAGATAACCAGAGGGTAATCAAGAGCCAAAAAAGATTTGAGGGACTTCCACTGGAAAAAAGAGTGGTTAAGTAGCAACATAACAGCAAAAAAAAGTCCAATCCTAAAGAAGGTTAAGAATGAAACATGGAAGGAAAATTTCCAAATCTTTTCTCTACTTTGTAGAACACTAAGTTGACAGTTTTCACCTCGAGTAAGTGGGGTAAAGGTGGACTTCAATCAAATCTTCAGTTGCAAGCACAACAACAACCAAGTACAATGCTAGTAAAAAGAATAGAATCGATAACAGAAAAATAATTACATTTATATGAATCACTAGTTTAAATGTATTCTTAAACACTTGTGCTATACTAGTTACACCAATTCAGCAATGACAACATAAATAGAAAAGCTGGTTCAAATTCCGCAGCTTAACTAAAAGAATAAACTCACAGTGTAATGTAATACATTATTCTGCACTAATTTAGTGGTAAGGATTAAAAGGAAACGTAAAAGAGAAAGCAAACAACTCCTTATCTAATGGAAGCTTATGCAATGGGAAACAAGAATGCTGCATCTGCCAAGACTAAGACATTTAAGACGACGGACTAAGGTCTGAACAGGTGTAGAACAACTTCTGCTTCCTTTTGTTAGGCTACACATCTCTACTCCAAAGCAGGCCAATTCAACCAACCCACTGCTAATAAACCTCCTCAGCAGCAAGGAGCTCTTGGAAGCAATTACATATATTCTCAGCAAATCTTAATAACTGCATTTTGCGTAAGATTTCCAAACATAAAAGGCCCACAGGTGAGCAGGCTGCCACACAAAAAAATAAAAACCCTCTTGCTTTTTGTTCAAACTGCCTAGGTTCCTACGACTAACCACCAGGCACACGTAAGAAAAATGGCCATGGGGCTTTTTGGTCTCCTAAGACAAGGAGTTTTGGCTAGTTAATGATCCTAATACAGGCTCCAGAAAGTGTACTCAGTCTTGGACCTCATCTGAAACTTTCCTTGGGGCATGGCTTTAGCAGGGTAGTCCTAGTCCCTACACTGGTTAATATTTTCTAAACCTAAGAATTCTTTACAAGTACTCTCATAAGAGTTTCATCAAATTCTAGGTCCACTCTTGAAGTCAATATAATGTGAAAGCTTTGTAGAAATGTAGCAGTCCTAAGAGGTAGAAGACTATATAGTCTTGATTTTACCCTTAAAAACTCTATTGCCTTCTCATTCTTTCCTCTTTGCCATGCATTCAGACTGAGATACTCTTTCTACAGTCAGCATCCATGGATACATATAACATTCACAGAAGAAAATGCAATACTATTTTGAAGATACCACCCCCACTCTCACACCTAATAAATAATCTCTAAAGGATTTTATGAACTGCTTAGGTTTTCATCATCTTCAAAGAAAATTCAGCTAGCTTTGAAGTTTAAAAAACTTTGTGAATTAAACTACATTGGTAATTTTGCATTAAGGCAGGTAAGTATCAAATGGTTCATTCTAACTGTTTCCTGTAAGAACTATTTTTAGAGAAAAGACAGTAATTTCCTATATCACGTACATAAATTCATAGGATGTCTGTCACCTATGAGAAAAAAAATACGTTCAATGACCCTCCACTATTTTCAGATATCATTCTTCAGCTAGCATTTGTGGGCAATAATAACAACTAATAATTTGCACACCTTTTATCTTTAGCATACTTTAACATAAACCCAAGTGGATGTCACAATGACATATAGATATTACAATATAAAATGCACCTTACACAGTTTCAGCAATGATTTCTGAATATGGACTGCAATGAAATTAAAAGAATAATAGCTAACTAAAGATAATACACTGGTGTTCAACAGTCTTTCCACAGAACAATGAAGTCAGTACCAGCAGACAGGGAGAAAAACTGTCAAGAAATCAACTCCACCTTTACATTCTCCACAGATGTTACGGAAAAAGGAAAGAGGGAGAAAGATTTGATAGAAATCCTTTTAAGAGCCTTTTCTTACTACTTATTCCTTATACAAGTAACTACATTCTTCTAATAAAAAAATTAACATTTATTACGTCTAAGATTTCCAAACTTTAATGGGCTTCTCTCTTCTGAAAAAATCTGTCAGGTCCCTACAAGAAGACAATTAACAAATTTCACCAGAGGATGGCAGCCTATTGTTACCAATAGAAGGAAAAGTAATTCTAAAGAATAAATAACAAATACTGTTATTGCACAGTAATAGCCCAGTAAACTTCACAAATACTGATTAAGCAGAGTAGCCTATTTGAGTACTAAAGTACTATTTGAATACTTCTAAAGACTGAGTTCTATGTCCTGCTCTACACCATTAACTTGCCAAAGGATGAAATAACCTTATCTCTCTAGTCTTCTCTCTGCCTCTTTCCCTAATATCAACCTACTTAATGCAGTACTTTAAAACACAGCAATACAAAGAATAATACAGAAGTTACACAACATCAGTAGAAAAATAACAACAAACTTAATAAGATACTGAAAGTATAAAGAATATAAGATATTATCAAATCATTATTTTAACTTGCACCATCAGCTATGGCAAGCATATACCATGTAAATCAAAACATACATTCAATAAAATAGGATTTCTTTCATATCCATATTGAAAAGCCAAACAAACAAAACCAAAATTTTGAAGTGTCGAACTACTTCAGTTTGAGATGTAAGTTTGTTCTGCAAGCAAGACACCTAATGAAGAATAGTTTTGTAAAGATACCTATGCCATGCAACCCTCAGTCTCCCATCGCAAAATCCCATTCCACCTCATATCCTGAATGATATTAGTCCTAATGCAGTATCTTCTTTATTTCCTGTATTTCCTTCACAGCAATACATCCATAGGTTAGAAGTATGGGTTCAGAATCGACTACTTGGTTGTCCGCAGACCAGTGTATGAAACTCACAGATCATCTAGGTGCTTTCTCTTGCTGCTGAACAAGTTAAAGAAGGTGAGGAAGTGTTGATTTTTCTTCCTTTTTCCAGTATCAATAGTGTCTTCCTCCTCTGCCCAGCTCTCAATTTACATAAAACCTGCAGGAATTCAGTGTATCTGGCAAACTGGCTAAAAGCGTCCACTACGCTCAGAAGTGTCAGGAAAGAGAAAAGGACATATAGACAGAGAAGGAGCATGCCTATTTGGGTATCACTGCATGACCTTAGGAAAAGAGAGTTGTAAAATCATAAAAGCACAATGAAGTACAGGCTGGATGAGCAGACAGTGAAGTGGATTGAAAACTGGCTGAACAGCAGGGAGCAGAGGGTTAGTGAATTCTAGTTGGGAGATCAGTAACTAGCGGCATACCCCAGGGGTCAATACTTGCTCCAATTCTGTTCAACATCTTCATTAATGATCTGGATGATAGGGCAGATTACCCTCAGCAAGTTTGCTGATGACACAAAAGTGGAAGGAGTGACTGATACGCCAGAGGGTTATGCTGCCATCGAGGGACCTCGACAGGCTGGAGAAATGGTCCAACAGGAATTCATGCAGTTCAACAAAGGAAAGTCCAAAGTCTTGTACCTAGGAAGGAATAACCCCATGCATTGGTAAATGCTGGACAACCTGGAAAGCAGCTTTGCAGGAAAGGACCTTGGAGTCCTGGTGGACAACAAGTTGAACGTGAGCCGGCAACGTGCCTTTGTGGCAAGGAGGCTAACAGTATCCTGGGCTGCTTTAGAAGGATAAGGACAATTGCTTCATTCCCAGTGTTGCTGTCACTAAGTTATTCCATGAACAAGGAAGCTACGGGAGCCTATATTCCTACGGATTTGAGTCTTACAACCCTCAGGTTCTTCCAGCTTGCCTATACCTCACACCAACACCTCAGCATATTCTCCTACAGCTGCCTTTCACAGCTACCACTTGTTTGGCTGCCAAGTGACAGAGCTAAAAGTATGCCAAGGGGTTAGTCAACATCTCTGTTCCTTCTGGCCATCTGGCTGCTTACTCTAAGAAGGAGAATTTGTAACTGTCTTTTCCTCAGTTGAAGTACCTCTTTGGAGCACTTTCCTCTGCCCAGCTGCTATTTTTCACAAGTTGGTAACAAGTAACATACATATTTCCCTCTATCCTGTGTCAAATTTGGTTATAATTGGCAATGAGGATCAAAAGGTACAGAGTGAAAGAAATGACAAAGACAAAAGCTTCCTTTCCATAAGAAATCAAGAAGCAAAAGTTTGGCTATTCTAAACATAGTGGAAACTTCCAAAAAGTTTCACATCAGCAATTACGCCATCAGGAATTCCTGCACCAGCATTTCCCAAAAGTGAGGGAAATGTCTAAGACCAGGCCAGTAGAAACAAGTATATAAATTAAGATATGCAAGTCTTTAACCACTCATATTGGTTTGCTAAAGTGGCAAAATATTTCAGCTACCTGAAACAGGTTATGCGTAGGAAATATGATACAACTTCACTGTTATGAAATTTTGACATAATTTAAAGTAATTTCAAAAAGCATTTACCTGTCCTAAGAAGAAATTTCTGCTGTCTCTTGAAGACAGCAATCACCAACATTAAACTATGTACCATATTTTTCAAACATAGTTGGCCATTTACTAATCTTATGATGTTTCTTTTCAAGTTTAAGTTAAATCTTTCAGAGCTTAAGTTTCTAGCTAATATTTTTATATTTATTACTAGTAATTCTACAAGTAGTTGCATTCACTGGAATCTGTTGAAGAAACTTCAGATATCTCAGATAAGATTGCCCAGTAAAGTTGAACAAAACCAAGAGGTCTCAACTTTCCAAGTTTGAACTATGCCAATTTGTTCTCTCCATTACTCAAAGTTTCTGGATATTTTCCCATGTTGCCCCAATATCCAAAAAATCTACTTGACAGGTATTTGTTTTTTAACGACAGATTAGCAAGAACAAAAAAATTAGTAACACAAGCTTTTTTTCCTCTTCCCCCCACTTAAGTTCAAAGAAAAGAAGAAAATTCAAATGGAAGTATTAAGAATACCACCAAAACATCACCACCCACTATTTCACAGTCTTAAGAGCAGATTCCTGTTTAAAATATGGCACTATTTATCCAGAAAAACTAAGGTACACCACAAACAAAAGAAACATTAGTATTTCCATTTAATTTTTATCTGTATTTAACACCAGCTTGACAATAAAAGCAATAGTAAACTAAAAATAATGAAATCATGTTCTGAAGCCTATTTTTTTTTCTCCTTCTCTAGGTTTAGAATTTAAAATTGTTTCTTGGGCTTGTGGTTTGTGGTTTTTTTGTTTGTTTGTTTTTTGTTTGTTTTTGGTTTTTTTTTCCCCTCCTTTCTGGGGAGACTAGAGGTTTGAGAACAAAGCTGCTAATAGGAAACATATGGAAAAGCCCTGGAGTAAATGAAAATCTGACTCCAACTCCAAATGCCACGTATCACGTATCACTGTCTAAAATTATCTGCTAAGATAAATGTAAGATTTATCCTGCATACTCAATGAATCACCTGAGATGGAAGATGGTGTTAAGTATAAAATAAACAGAAAGGTTTTCTCAATATTTAAGAGACTTCCAAAACTAATCAACATTTTGAAAAAAGTTGGGATGTTCCTCAAGGCTGGTGTTAGCCAACAAAAAATTAGTTCAACAGAACATGCTGCCAGACAGACTTGTTGCAGTTTTTCGTATACAATATGAACAGTTTTACTCAACTGAACAATGCAATTCTGGATTTAACCATTATGCTGCTATGATTGCAGTGGGAATACCGTACAGCCAGGTTTTCCTATGCAGGAACACTTTTTCTGTCTCAAATTCTTGTCCAGGAGAAATTCGAAGACTATGAGATTTCTGGAACAGCAGCACTGTGGATGCAGCTTTGATGAGAACCCCACACATTTCCACACATAGCTAAGTCTTGCCACAAACTCCCTGTGCATAAGCAGTAAATTTAACTAGCCTGGATGCATTAGACTAGCTGCATATATATAGCCCACATATGCATCTCGCGCAGTATGTTTCATACACCAAATTCATTATGAATGTACTACCCATCACCTATACAAAGGTTTTTATAAGAGTCAAGGGGAGCAACACTGAAATCAATATGCTCTCTTCACAATTACATTTGCAGTAACTGTTAAGGAGTTACATTCTCTGTCAAGCATGGAAAAAAATTTCTAGCTGACTGCTTGCCAAAGGATGTAAAATTTCTTGAGGGACAGAGAGGGAGCAAGTCACCGACACAAGCATGCATTTGCCTCTTAATTGTTCAGCCTGTGTTACTTCCAAGTGCTTTTTAGATATAAAGGCCAACGAAAATATTTTCCTTCCAGAAACACTCTTCACAGAATAACTTAATTCCTTTGTTTCTCATTTGTGGAAAAGAAAATTGTCCTGCCATTCTAAAAGATATTATTTTACCAAAATTTATATCCTAATTAGGCCACCAAGAAGAACATCCAGACACCATACTAGTCATCTTCTGTCAGCTCTGTCTTCTTCTATCTTCTTTCTATTCTACAGGATGAAACAAGGAACAGACTGAATAAGTGACTCATGGGCCAGTAATAGGGCCTAATTTTTTAGCATGAAGAAAGTGAAGAAGCCACTTGTGTATTAATCTGATGAGTAGATGCTCAGATTCAGGAAGTGATATAACCACCTAGTATTCTGCAAGAATAATAAAAGCAACTGTCTACTCATTTCTCCAGCAGCAACACTGTGATGCAGCATAATTACTACTTGCTCAAGAAAAAGTTAGCGTTTAATAGCTAGAAATTAATAATTTCATAAATGCTTACCTTGCTTTTTGGAATGCATATTTTTCATTTATATTTTAAGCTAATACATACAATTTCCATTTAGATGTTACCCTCCTGTAAATTATTATTTCCAATATTTTCTATTTCCTCAAATACTAGATTTCAGAGGGCAAAGAAGAACTTTTATTTAACTCTATTTATAAAATAACTAACATAGAAAGTCAAAAAACTTTCAGAAATACAGAAATAGTAAGCAAATGTCTGTATAATAGTACAATACTTTGTCCCCATATTCACTAACTGCATAATACTGTCCTATAAGAACAACCAGCAGAATGTTCACGGAATATTATAAATTTTGAGATGAAAGAATCAGAATATTCCAGAAGCTATGTTCCATGCAAACATCTACCTAAATTGGGTAGTAAAGTTAATGGCTTTATGTTCTACTTGGCAAATTATATAGTGGCCTGTAAATCTGGCACATTTGATACGAAGATAAAGTCTCTTGTGATGCTATGCAGAAGAAAACATTCTTCAAACCTCCATCTACCGCTACCATAGCTAGACCCCACAAAGTCCTTTCTTAAGCAACAAGACAAAAGATTCTTTATTTGTCATGTCAGGATCACAGTTAACAATTAGCATTCACCTATACAATATAGCAATAAACTTTTCAGAACACAAACCAGAGTAAGCTAGTATGAAGTCAACAGGCCATTATCTTTTCTCCTTGAGACCACAATCAAGGTGAGATCTGTAGGAAATTATGCGTTGGTTCTATAATCCCTTGGTATTTTGGTTCCTAGTGAAAAAAAAAAAAAATTCTTGACTAAAAGGTCTTCCTGGAACAATTAATGTTGCTGTTCAAAGCTAAATAAAGTGCATTCAGACTGAATTTCTAAAAGTTAAAACCACAATCTTTTATTTCAGAAAAGTAGAAACCAAGTCTGATCTAAAACCATTCTTCTTACCGCTTCCATCTAACAGATGGAAGAAAAAAAGTAGATACTCTTTATAAAAACTTTGTATCATTATTTATGATACAGCCATAAACACAGTGCACATTAAAAAAAATAAAAGGTTTCTTACCGTACTAGCTAAATATCTTTGAAATGTTTTCCTTGAGCGTGTTCCATTGGAGCATACATATGTAAAGCAATATTTAATTTCTCCTGTTTCAGGAATGCTTTGCCTGTGTATTCTAGATGCATACTGCTGCTTTTTGTGCTTTGCACTTAGAACAGAAAGGGTAACACATGCTGCCCAGTTTAACAGTTCCCTCCCAAAATCAGAATGAACAGGAACTGCGAAGAGGAGAAAATGTGAGCATGGAAAACAGTCAGATATGCAGTTGCTTCATAAAGTAACTTTTCTGTCTTTCTAAAGAGTACCTTTCCACTCAAACATTCCATTGTGGGTCAACCTAGTATCTAGTTCACCCATCAGCAGTTCTAAACAATTATACCAGTCATTTCTGTGTGACTGCTTTCATAACATACAGACTTATTTAGAGGTTTCAGTAATAAGTCCAGTGTTTGGCAAAGATGTGAGGGGAGTTTGGGCAGCTACCTTACAGTCATATAGAATATTAACATCTTTAAAGGCAGCTACTACTATCGGCTCAATTCTGATAGAGTTCAATATAATCACTCAAAGCACTGGTTTCATGCCATTCCCTAAGACCCAGTTAGATTATTTTTTTTAATTTATTTTTTTAAAATAAAGTATTATGGGTGTTTATATTTTGGCTACAAACAGTTGCAGGCATTACCTGCACTCTCAAAAAGTGACAGGACAAGGCAAGAGTCATGCAAGTCAGAATCATGACACATGGCAACAAGGACACTTGCTTGCTTACCATGGAAGATCTGTAACTAATGCCTAGATCAATCACCTCATCCTCCCTAATGAAATGGCTGCTAACCTGAATGCTGTTTTAGGTGTGAGCCATGTTCAAGTCCTCTCCAGAAGCAGCCATAAGGCCCTTCAAGAATCTCAGAATGGCTAATGACAGAAGAAACTGAAGACTTCCTGCCACAGAGCGATTGGATAAAATAACTGAGCCCCTCTCTCAGCTCTGCCAAGAAGCAGCTGTGACTCACAAATTATTCAAAGAGTAGAGAAACACTTCGATTTGATTACTTGCCATAAATCAAGTGATATTTATTTTATATGTCAGGCAGAACTTGTCCAGTGTATGGACAAGTATCTTTCCCAAAACAGTGTTAATATTATTTAAAGAAAATCCAAACAAAATGGAGATAAAAATGGAAAGTAGCTGAAGGAAAGAAAAGGGTTCAGAGATTAAATCTTTCCTTATAAGAGAATATGCCAGGGTACAGATGAATGACGTATAATAATAGTTGGTGTTTCTATGAAAGTTTCCAAGTCACAGATTCTGACTGCAGGGAAAAAAAAAGTAGTACTGCAGGCCATAAATGTAATACTGGCTGCGATACCTGCATTTCAAGGTCTTGTGCTAAAATAAGAGGATTTATTCTTCAGAAGAAAGAGGGATGATAAAAACTAAGAACCAGTTTAATCTCCAGTTTCCAGACTATTGGAGAGAGCTGAAAGGTTGCCTGGTAAAATCCTCTGCACCACAAGGCAGGACAGTTTTATGCATCTATTGCTCTGGAAATGTTTAAACAAATACTTCTACCATGAAAAGAAACACATTCTATAGTCATTGTAAAAACAAGTAAGGACCTTCATTCTTAAACACACTCAAAAGAGTAAATGGGAAGCACTTTCCATCACGTACAAGGGGAAAATTTCTGCTAATGCAGAACATTTTCCTACGCATGATGATTCAGGAATTCTTTGGCAGATAACTTAGACAACTACTCCTTATCCTTGCCTGAAAGTGCCTAAACAACAACAACAAAAAAGCTAATTTTTTTGACTATAAACATATGATTTGCAGATTGGATACAAACATGGGAACAATCTGAAGTTGCAGACACATTTTCTAGTTCTTTTAACAAAAATGCATGAAGTCCATAGCTATGAATGAAAAAAATAAGCTAATAAATAAGGTATCAATATAAATTATTAAGACAAGGTAGAATTCACATTATCTCTTTTAGGCATCTATCAGCTTAGGGCATTGAAGCTAGCAGTTCTGTTTGAAATAAATGAGTTGAAGTGATTGCTCTGGAATAAACTCCAGGAATGAAGTTAGACAGTTAAAATGGATGCTAAGAATGCTCTCCCAGTGAGCAGCAAGTTTCTAGTCAATTTCACATATTAAGATGACAGTCCTCAGATTTTGCTGATTTTTTTTTTTTTTTAAGACACGACGGTCATGCCTAAACTGCTAAAGAACTAAAAGATACACTAACATTTTTTTTTAAATGGTAATTATAAAAACAGTGCCATTTTATGCTATCTCAGATAAATAACACTGAATAAATGATTACAGAAGCAATAAGGACAAGTACAAAGGGTACAACTCTATTTGGACTTACCAACTGGGATTGGTACTGCTCAAGGATCTCTGCACCCTACGTTCAGCTATATTACCTTTCTCACTTTCCTCCATTACAAAACACTGTATGTTCTTTTAGTTTTATTTACAATATTTATTACTTTTGTTTATTAATGAGAGAAAGACACCTGTCATATACTATGATCATCTATATAATTTTATATAGGGGAAAAATCAGGCAAAATAAAGGCTATGTTAAAGTTTGAGGTCCAATCGCTAATGCTGCTTCAAGGAAATGAATATACCTGCACCAGTAAACAGTGGTTGCAAAAACAGGCAGACACTCCCTTTTTATATTGGTGTAATCACAGATATACAATCTCCAATTAAGCAGGCAATATCTCAGAACTCCATGTGGGAGAAAAATATAACCCAAAGCCATCTATCTTGGAACAACCAAAGTAGGCTGTAAAAAAATACAAAGTATAAAGCAAAATATATTTGTTAAACAAACTATTCAATTACTAAAAATATAAGTGTCAGCTGACAACAGTAACTCTCCTCAGAAGAGATTTATAATTTCATACAGTAGTCCAGGGCATTTTAGAGTAAACAGACACTGTTTGTTACAGATATTGCTTACAGGAATTTAAAACTTGTTTTATTATGCCAGTATCAATTGTTTATGATTACTTGTTATTGCAGTAGTAGAAACATTATACGATGAGGACTATTTAAATGCCTCTGCTGTAGAAAGTAAAATCCATATATCAAAAAAAGTAAGCCCCCAATACAGTATTACAATCTGCTAAAGGTTTCTAACAGAGCAATACATTCAGAAAAAAAGTTACAACCTTTCTCTTCTATTAGTCTTTCAAAGTCAATTATCCATTACTATAAATTGATATTCATAGCAAAAAAACCTCACACCCACTCTTACATTCAAAAAGCTTCAGTATTACAAACCTGAACATGCCAGGAGGCTTGACACTTAGCTTTTGCTTACAAAGCAACACAAATTGCAATACAAATTATTCATTGTACATGTTCAACCAATCATCTAATGAGACCAGGGCTCCCTAATGTATTACTTTTAGATGCATAGATGCTTCTAGCGAATTCTGCTCTAAAAATTCAGTGTATTACTGTTTGTTAGTAGAAGAAGTTACTCTAAAATTGCCTATAGGATTATATGAATTCCCATGTCACAAGGTGAAAAAGCTCTTGCTCTTTCTCATTTGTTCTACACCAGGATTGGTCTTTGAGATCCAAATGTAGTTGCATTTGTTAACTAGTAATATGCTTCAAAGGTGTGGGTTTAAAAAAAAAAACAACAAACCAAACAAAACACAAAGTATACAGTTTAAAAATACAAAATAAGAAAAATACAGAAATACAGAAAAAGTAGAATGTGAGAAAAATTCAACAATTTCAATAAGTAAAGGAATGCTTAGGAAGAAGGAAGAAAAAAAAAAAGAGAGGGCATGTTATTCAACTCAGAATCAGCAAATCCACATAAGTAGAGGAAGTAGAGAAAATACAGAGAAAAAAATCCTCCATATACGGCAGAATGATAATAAGGACCTAATGAACCCATCACAGGGCTTAGGATACCCACTAACTTATACTGATTTCTAGAAAAATATAGGACAATTTTTGTTCTTCATTCTTTTAGGACTTCATGGTCACCTGAAAAGAACATTCTTGAAATACAGGCATAAAACCTATGCAAAAACATCTCTAATTTCCTCTTTAAATTCATGGTTGTAGCATGCATACTCAAGTTATAACAGACTGATAAAAATCAACCATCAACCACGACCTGCTTTTGACTAGAAGAGTCAATGAAGAAAGTTAGTTCAGGGCACCATTTGATCAATACATGCAAAATCTACAGTCTAGCAAATCTTAGGAATTATTTTTCAAATATACTTTTTGTAAACTCAACTGTTTTCAATTGCTCAACGTGTTCTTCCTAGTAGCTCCTAGCAAAACAAAGCAACACATATAAAACAGGCTGCATGAGGGTTGCCAGAGTTTTGATCTTGTAATAACCACCTACTAAATCGGAAATAAGTAGAGACCACACAACAAGGTTCAGGTCAGAGGCAATGGTAAGCCCCACACATGGCACAGCTCTGTCTTCCTTTCCTTCTTTAAACAGATTGGGTCTTGTCTCAGCTCTGCAGAATTGTTGATATGATTTGATGGCCCCTTTTCCATGACTTTTCAAAATGCATATTCGCACAGGGACATGCTCCTAGAATGACTTTCCACTGAAGAACAGCATAACATGAAGTTTGTAAGAGCTATTATTAACTAAGTGCTCTGGGCTCTGGCTGGGCTGGAGGCTCTGCAAGATCAAGCAATTCAGTATCTTGATTTGCTGAGAGCTCTACACTTCAGTATCTGAATTTTCAGATTAGTTCTGGCAGAATAAATAAATCCAGCAGCCACTACAGCCTTGATAACTGGTTACTTTTGTTGATGGCAAATACAAATAAGAAGTGCCTTTGCAGATCACATATGAGAGTCATACAGGCTGCAGGTGGTCTGCTGACAGTGTTCGTGGACTGCCAGTTAAGACCTAGAAATTAAGATGTGAAGAGTTTTATATCTGCATTTTCTGTGCCTACAATCTGACTTTGAAGTGCAGCCCAGTCTAGATGATACATACCTAAGGCTGTTTCTTACTTATGAAACCCACAGGCTTTATAGGGAACCAAATTACAACATTCAAACTCCCTCATTATATTTGATCATGCATTCTCTTTTCTACTGTGCAATCACTTAAAGTAACGAACATCAATTCTTATCTAAAACACAGAATTCCTTCCAAGTTGTCAACTGAAGATTTTAAAATTTTGAGTTTTAGGCTTTTCTTCAGACATCTGATAGCGGGGCCAGACCTTAGCTGAAGAACTCTTAATTCTAACGAGATCGTGCTTCCAAGACAGTTCTCTGTTCTAACTTACGTAGCTTAGCTTCATTTGATTTCCTTTAATCCTCTGTGAACAATATGCACCTTTTTCTTCCTTTCTCTAGGCTTCATATGGACCATTGTTAAGTTTTGGAGGGCAGGGGAAGAAACCCAAGAATCCTTTATAGTAAAATGGTAAATATAGGGAATAGGCCAAGCAGTATAATTCATTCTTTCTTATATCAGGGCCAATCCCATTCACCTCAGTGCCACTGGTTAACTTCTCTACTTATTCTATGAATATTTTGGCTAAAATTCAGAAATTTCAAATTTTTAAAGTTTACTCAGCTAGCTAAACAAACCTAAAATCACAAAATATTAGAACAGTCTCCTTTCTTAAGCCTTCAGTTCAGAACCAAAGTTGAAAAAGCTAACAAGTCTTGTAAGTTGAATGCAGTTAATGAAGACAATAAAATTTCAAACATTTTAATTTACAAAAAGGGTCCATCCAAGTTTGGCTTAAGAAAATAAACCAGCTTCAAGCCAGCCCTGACTTCTAGTTTGATACACATCTCGCTTTGCATCACAACTGCATAAATAAAATGATGAAAAAAATTTACAAATTCAACAGTAAAAATAAGTCTTTATGAAATACATTTTTTAAAACTGAAAACCAAAACACACTGAAAGTTTAAGAGATTTGTCACAGCCTTTGAAATTAGAAGTCTTACATGAATAATGTTAAATTTAATCCTTTAATTATCCTCATTGTAAGGAAATTCCTGCCACAGCTCAAACCAAAAGTAAAAGAAGATCAAACCACACAACTTGACCAAGATCATAAAACATAGACTTGTTTATATCCAAGATAGCTCATGCAACAAAAAAGGAACTGAGTCTTAATATATCCCATGGCTAGATCTGCATCATCTTTTGCAACTAATCAGGCTTTAAATCAAGAGCTTTGCTACAATTTTTCAAAAGGACAGGCGCTTTTGCTCTGCCACCATGGATTTTTAAATGCATCATGAAATTTTAAGTCTCCTGATAGCTTGAGAGGATTTGGGACACAATTCGTAGTTGAAAACGATAGAAAAATATCAGGTATGAAATTAAAATTCTAATTTGGTCCAATTCTTGTCTTTAGAGAAAATAGTTTTAATTTTTGCATATGCTTTATTTAGAACTGTTAATATAACAGTTTCCAAAAATTTGCACCATATTTTTTGTCTTGTGCTTAAAAAACAGCAAACGTTGTAGCAGCAAATAACTTTTTACTAACTGTCAAAATAAAACTTGGTGGGTTTTTTTCATTCATCATTATGAATGTATTCTAATTATTTAATAAATCAATTACTTTTGTTGTTCAGTATTATTTGGGTTTAGTGGTAAAATGTAGCTAATTAAACTATTTATAGTACTGTTAATAAAGGATTATGTAGTTTTAATTTTACTCTTTCAACCTCTCCCTTATATTCTGTACATAAATACTGCTTTATTTTAGTTCCAGTATTGCCAACTCCTACGACATTATTTTTGCTCATGGGTTCTGGTGCTTCTTTTTATATCCCAAATGTTAGGATCATGCATGATTTAGCTTCTTAAACAATGTTCTTGTCCTCCATGTTACAGAGGAAACTTGAAAAGGTCAAGCAAATCATCAGCTTGAGGAATCTCAAAGACAAAAAAAGTAAACCTTACTATTGCATTATTTTCTCAAATATAATACCTCTAAAGCACTTATGCTGTTTTAAGAATCAGATTCTTCCTTGTGAATAGATTTTGAAAGAATCAAATTTTACCAAACCAAAAGCATAATTAAATGGTTTTGATAAATTATGCAATTAATCCAGAAGTGTCTCACTTCAACAAAAAAAAAATTGTCCTTTTCCTCCATTTTTTGCATTTATCACAGTTATTTAAGTAGCATATAGCAGCAAAAGCAGATAACCATGCTTTTTTTCCTCCCTCCTAAAAGCTATGAAAAATATTTTTCTTCAGTAAAATGGTTTATATTTCACGTCATACTTGTCTTTTTCCTTGAAAGATTTATGCTCTTTCTATACAACTTAGCAAGAACATGTTGGAAACTTACTGTAAATCCTGAACTACACCTTTAAAACAACACTGAGAAGTACATTGTCATACCAACAGCACTGTATAGCACAACTACTTTGCAGGAAGGAAACAGGAAATATGGATTGTGGAGGGAAAAAAAGAGTATAAAATGGAAGATGTTCATAAAAGCTTTTCTATCACACATGCTTTCCCTCAATCTCGATAAGGTTAATTTTTTACTGTTTCTTAACTTCATCCTCTAGAGAACAAATCCTTTGCGTAACTGAATCATTGTAGTTAAAACCACACTATGAACTAATGACCTCTGAAATATTTTTTGAAGCCTTACTCTCTCGATTTTTTTAATAGGAACTGGTAACACTGAAAGAATCTTGCAAATAATTTTGAAGTGCTTTTAACAAAAGGAGTGATTTTAACACAGCATCTACAGTAACTGATGATGTGGCACAAAACTATTTTTTTTTTTAACTGGCAAATCAGAAGAGGAGCTAAGGCTATTATTTTGCTTTGCCTTCCCACAAGGCTCCTTACCACAAAATATGGCTTAGAGAGATCTTTTGTTCCTCCAGCTGTGTTAGGCTATTTCTCAGATGATTTCACCAGCACAATAACTTGCTGCCCTCTACAACTTGAGCTTCACAGACTTCCAAAGAGTAAGTTTTCTTGGTACGCAGGAATAAAACAAACCAATTGTGTTATTTTTGCAGTTGAGTAATTCATGCATGTTATATAATTCTTAGCTTTCAGCTAGTAAACTGCTTACAAATACAGTTACTAAGCTTTGAGTTTATTACATGGTGGTAATATGGTGGTAAGATGGTAGAGAATCATGCTTTTAAGATTTTCTATTTTCTTTCAACTTTGTAAGTATGCAGGTTATCATATTGTGTGCATCTGACTTGCTTCCCCCATTATCAAGTTTCACCTGACATGATTCTTTGTTTTAAAGCTAGTTAAGTTCTTAGAAATATTTCATGAAGAAGTGTTAGCACCTCAGTGGTCTGAGACATGACCTGCGAGCCTGGCAGGACAGTTACTATTCTACGAAAAATGCACTCACCTACAGCCAAGGTATTAAAAAAAAAAAAAAATAATAATAAAAAAATCCCCCCAAGTACCAGCTCCTCTCCATAAAACCAGCAAGAGACTTTGGTACCTATTACTTATCATTCCATCCGAAGTGATGACAGCGCTCTTTACGTTGTCTACCTGGCAAGTGGATCAATTGCATGAAGGCCTAAGTAAGCTTTTTCCTCAAACTGAGCAGGACTTTCCTGAGTTATTCCTCCTGGTTTCTAAGGACTATTGTAGCACTGAGAACCAAAATTATTAATTGGAAATTTTGTGACACCTAGAAGAAGTGCTTAGAGAATAGAACCAGAAGGCAAAGCTAAAGTTCTGGACTGAAACTGAGAGGGAGTAACAGGAATCAAAAGGAAACCAAGAACATGAAATAGGCACGGGGGACAGATTGTGTTAGGATCTGTTCACAAAAACCAGAATCAAGTCACAGGATTTAGAGATAGATTTTATATAGGTAGACACCACCAAGTCTGATGAGAAGTTACAAATATGGTAATAAGGTATTCTCCCAATATACACTGCCTGAAATCTGAAAAGCAATTAATTCCTCCTGAAGCACAGTATTGCTTCTCAACCCAGCAAGTGTCTGCAAAGTTTATCAGCATAGTGCATTTATACAATGCTTGTAGTGCAAGGCTGCTCTCTGTGTAAAGGTATTTCTGCCATTTACTGAGATTAGCTCAGACATCTGATGATGCTGTAGAGATACGGAGACCCTGGCTTTGCTGAGGACCTACCTACAGTGGGGTTCCAAAAAACTGACTCCAACCAAACCTGTTTTTAAGATTTTAATCAGTTATGAAACTTGATTAAAGGAGCATGCAAATAAAAATGATAAAGGTAGAAATGCAAGTTAGACAATACCACAAATTATTTCACCCAGCCATTGTCACACATGGGCTGTGTGCAACACAGGACGATTACGAGGATGTATTAAATTCCATGATTGTTACTACTTTTTTTTTTCCTTAGGATTCTCTCTGTCTCGTTCAATTTGTAGAATACATCATGCATTAGGAATTAATCACCACTATCAAGCATAGGAAATTAGCATTTGTAAGTCTCATCTACTTTGTTACCAATTAATTATTTGGTAAAGAAATATTAAGAGCATCAAGAAAACAAACATAATCAAGAAACATGAATGTCATTATAAAAAGAAAGGGAGAATATCTGCTTTCTTCTGCCTCAGGGTTCCCACAATATACTCAGTGAAGTCTCTTAAAATTTTCCGTGATTTATGTGCTCTGACCTGCAATGTTACATTTAGACTCATCTGTAGTTTAAGTTGAACAGCTTGACACGACTCACAACTCTAACTCTGCCAAATGATAGGGTTCCTCTGACTGCATAAAGTGCTCTAAAATATTAGTCTGGCCTTGAGCATCAAAAATTTGACATGCAAAATTACTTGTTTTTCACAACATCAGTATTTCACCTCAGAAGGGTGCTTTGAAGATAAGTTAGTTCATGTCTATAAAGAACATATGATTACAGAAGCATAGGAAGACTATAAAGAAAACTTTTTACCAACGAAGATTCTACAAGATGTGCAGCACACAATGGTTGAATTGTATTTGATATAATTTAAAGATAGGAACAGAAAAATTAAATTTTTATAATCATTAATGCATTGTACTGTCAGCCATGTTTTGCAGAAACTAATAGAAAAACAACATAAAATGCCAGAGAACATACAATCACCAATGCCATGTAAATTTCTATTTTACATAAAATATAATATTTCAAGGTAATCTATTGCACTGTTCTATTTATAGAAATAATCCTGCAATTACCCCACCTTAGTTGAGAATATATATTTTTAACAAAAATAACTTTGTTTAAAAGAAAGGAGAACAGACAAAAACCATGGCTTGGATGTTTAGTAAGACTAGCAAATTTCTTCACGAGGAGCATAGTACACCACTAACTTGGGTTATTTACAGAGATGCTGGAATTCCACCCTTGAAGATTTTCAAGGCTCACCCAGAAAAAGTCTAGGCTGATCTAATCTACTGTTGGAGATGGAAACTCTTGGAGCACCAGGCTGGACTACAGGATCACCAAAAGTCCCTTCCAAACAACACTTCTATGATTCTATGATATTGACCACACACCACTTGTGCAGCGCAAGTTCATAGTGAGAACACCTAATACATGTGCAAAAAAAGTTTTCATCTTAACAGAGTTTAATAATGCATTTCCAAAGGTCTGAGGAAGAAACGTTGCTCAGTAATTCCATCTGCACCCATTTAAAACTGACTTGTAAGGCTGACGCTTAACCCATTGCACTGTAAAGAATACAACGCCTCAAATGCCCAATACAAACCCCAGCCTATACCACTTTTTATAAAAAGTCCTTTTGCAACTTCTCTGTAATAAATTAAAGTGAGAAAGGAATGAAGACTGTGATTCTTTTCTACTCCCAACTGTTACGGTATCCTTCAGTAACAGGCACAGCACAGGTAGAAAGCTATTCCTTGTCTGAAGTCAGACAAGAAAACTTATGTATACTTCAAGGACAGTGTACTTGTTTATGGCTGTTTTCTTGGAAGATACAGATTAAAACTTGGTTTTGCTAATAAGGTCACTGACAGTGTTACCAAAAAAATGCATTATTCTACTTACTTTGTTATATTGCTTCTTCTTAAAACTGAAACTTACATGTGATTTACTTTATGACTATCTAAACTTATTTTTCCTTCTCATTAACAGGATACAAGATACAAATTTAAATATGGGGATTCTGAGCCAGCTATCAGTCATTCACCTCCTCTGGGGTGCTATGGTCTTTTGTCAATATGAAGACTATGATTTTGAGGATGAATATGTGGAGGAGCCAGATCATCAACATCCGTATTATTTTAATTTTAATCCAAATACACAAGCTGAAGTTCCCCGCTTTCCTTTTCCAGTTGAGTGCGCCAAAGAATGCTTCTGTCCACCTGCTTTTCCGTTATCAATGTACTGTGATCATCGTAAACTTAAGACAATACCAAATATCCCTAGTCACGTCCAACAACTTTATCTGCAAAACAATGATATTGAAGCTGTGCCTGCAGGACCATTCACTAATGTTACCTTCTTAAGGGAAATTAACCTCAGCCACAACAAAATTAAATTTCATATGATTGACCATGGTGTTTTTACCAAACTCTCACACTTAGTGCAACTTCATTTACAACATAATGAATTAGAAGAATTTCCATTCCCGCTCCCCAGCTCTTTAGAGAGACTCCTCCTTGGTTTCAATAAGATTTCTCGGTTATCTGGAAATGCATTGGAAGGGTTACCTAATATAACCATGCTTGACCTTTGCAATAACATTCTTGACGACTCGGTACTCAAAGGAAAACCTTTTTCAAACATGAAAAATTTAATGCAGCTCAACTTATGCAACAACAAATTACAGACTATGCCTCCTGATCTACCATCATCACTTATGTATCTCTCTCTTGAGAATAACTCAATTTCTTATATTCCAGAAAACTATTTCAACAGACTTCCAAAAATCATTGCTCTAAGAATGTCCCACAATAACCTGCAGAACATTCCACGCAACACCTTTAATCTACCTAACCTTCTAGAACTTAATCTTGGACATAACAAATTGAAACAAGTATTCCATATTCCAAGAAGTTTGCAGCATTTGTATATCGAAGACAATGACATTGAAAGTATGTTGATGGTTGTAACTCTTTAAAGCAAAAAACTTAGCGGATTTTGGCATTGGTTGTGGGAGGGGGTGAGTTCAGCATATTATCCATCCAGAATTAAGAACTTTTAGCCTAAATCAAAAACTACCAGAAACATCTCTTTTGTTGCGTCCTTGGTTTCGAGGACCTGCCACCTTACAGCTTCTCAGTTAGGTCATGTATAAACCAAGCACAGAATCCAGCAGTCATCCAAACTTGCATGTTGTTCAAGATGTATTCTCATGTCCTTGGCAGAGAGGTGAGCTTGAGCTATCAGTGTTCTGAACTAATCAGTTAATGTGGCACTGACCCAGAGTTCATACACACTTTACTTCTCAGGAGCAAATGCAGCTACGTAGCTTTTGATCAGCTTAGAGTGCAGGAAGAATATCATCTCATCTTCTTCAAGATGCAGTGTAAACACATCCTTGGTTACTTAAGACCAAACCAGTGAAATGAAAAGAGATTTTATTTTTGCACCTTACCCTTAATTTGCAATTTTTTGTAAAAGTTAATACCAGTTTTTCATATAACAACCTAAAACCTTTTTGAAAATTGCTTCTGATTAGTCAATTGATAAAAACATACAGAGAAAAGGAACAATGAAAATATTCCATTCACATAAAATAGTAATTACAAATTGTAGTGGCAGTCATATTTATTTTTTTCTTTACCTTAAGGTTACACAACCTTATACTTTGCAAACCCCAAAATTGTTATCACTGTCATTTACAAAGCCAATTTAAAACACAGGGGAGGATTATATTAATACTGTGCACTAGAAAAATATTTTCCTCTTTAAATTTCAAAATGTAAGTTTCACTTTCACAATAGATCTTAAATATAACTATTTTCTGTATTTTAATTAATATTTTTCTCTCTCTTACAGTCATAAATGTTACTTTGATGTGTCCATCTATTGATCCAATGAACACCAACCAATTAACCTATATACGGGTGGACCAAAATAAGCTTACGATTCCAATAAGCACATATGCATTCTTTTGCTTCCCTCACATTCGAACCATTTATTATGGTGAACAAAATGTTAACGTCAACAAGTCAACTCAGCTAAGAACACCAGTGTTTCGACGATTTTTAACACCAGAAGAATACGATGAAGCAGAAGACAATCATGAAACACATGATCATGAAACTGAAGAAGATGATGAAGCAGAAGACAACTACTTCCGTCCTTACTTTCAGTGAAGTAATCATTGTTAATGAGTATACATAGAAACTTTTCCTTAGCTGTGGGGTATTCATATCCATTTTAGAACAGTTGGATAGTTTGGGATATTTAAGATACATCTGTAAAGTGGAGATAGGATTTTAGTGCAGGTAAATGTCCTATTATAGTAAAAACCATAGCAGAGAGAACTCACCTCAGCATTAGATCGCAATCTGATATATAACCTGGGTTGATGATGCCCACCCATACTTGGGTGGGCAGCCTAAGCTAAAGAAAATTGACCTGAAAAAGCTTCTATGTTCTGAAGTGATACAACTTGCAAAATGACTAAAATAGAAATCAATGTCATGCTCAAAAGGAACAAGTGGATGAGGCCCAATATCCATCCAGCTATACATCCTACTACTGACAGTAGTAGAAAATAGACATGCTAGAGAAAAGAACAGGAAGATAAGATCACAAAAATACTTCCACAAGGTTCCTCCACATCTTCCAGAAATACAGATGTTTCTTTTTCCAATTTCTAATTAGACAGGGAAATCACAAACTTTGAGTTTCAAATCTTCCTCATATTATGTTTGCAGTGTTCTGCCAAGGTGTATTATAATATTTACTTCTCAGCTTGTACCTCAGCTTCTCAGCTTGTACCTCAACTACCACAACTCTTTCAAAGGAGATTCTATCTGATTAGTAATATAGGCAATAAATGACCTTTCGTCAAAGGTCTTAGGATCCGGGGAAAAGGATGTGCATTAATACAACTGAACCATTAGCATCTACATTTTACCTGTGCTTTAGTCCATATTATTTTAGAAGGCACCTAAAAATGTAATGTAATATTTTTATTAGAATTGTTCATCAAGTAGAACTGGTACAAATAGTAGCATGCCAGGTTTTTTAAATTACTAATTTACACTATCCCGCTACATAACTAATACCAATTAGCTATATTCTGCTTCAAAGTAGAACAAAAATTGCTTTAAGCAATCTAAAGAAAAGTACTATAATCTATTTGAGCTATGCAAAGTTTTTTATTATGTCTTATGCCTAGAAAGAGATCCAAATAACTACAGGATAAGATAATATTATAGGGCACTTTATTGCTTTTGTTTTATTAAATTCTTTATTTTTCAGCACTTTTTTCCTGATAAATCTTTGTTAGTAGTGAGGAAGAATCACCATTTTCAACAAGAAAAACAAATGAATGCAAGAAATAGAACCATATATCATACTACCAATTTTACATTATACTTTAAGTGTGGAAAACTAAAAAGGCTATATAAAATTAAGCAAGCAAATTTGTATCAGAATTTCTAAAAAGCTTCAGACAGGTTTGTTTTTTTCTCTTACAATTTCAGTTATTTTTTGAAGCCCATCTTAGTATATTTTGGTATCTCATGCAACAACTAAAATATTAAGAAAATGAAAATACTTAATGATACTTCTTTTTAATGGAAAGAAATTCTTCATAAAACCACGAATATAATCTTTAAGAATATATATAGTCTTTAAGAACAACTGGTTGTAAAAATTTGTGGATACAAAATTTATTATATCATTATTAAGTTGCTGGTCTTGGGTCAACTGACTCAAACCTATTCTTTCTCTCCTTCCCTGTTTTCTTATCTACTTTCTGATATAATATTTATGGCAAAATATTTTATGGTCACCCCACAAATTTACAGCGCAGCAGAATTTATCTTCCTCTTTTTTTAAAAAAGGTTTATTAACATTTATCAACCCCATGTACCTCTGGCTTCATGAAGGAGGAATATATGTATGTATTCATTACTTTATTTAAATACTCAAAAATGTATGCATATTATATACATACATTTAAAGATAATTATCTATAACTTTATAGTTTCATTAATATAAACATGTAGTATATTAACATTAGAGAACCTGTAAAACTTTTCATCTACTTCAGATTTTAAGATGTGAATAGTGCACAAAATGAAAATCTAAATACAGGTTTTTTTGAAAGGCTTGCTCAGCTTTAGAAAAGAACACTATTCAAATATAGTATGAGTATTATATCTTTTATCACAATCTTTCTGCTTTTTATAAACATTTATGAAGCAAAGCTTAGCTTTAAAGTAGAATTCAAGATATTGACTTTGTAGCAACTAGTTATATACATTTCTTAAAGTTTAAATATAAGTCAAACTGATAATTATTGAAAACATTAAAGCTGTTTTATTACATTAAACTCATTAAGAATTGTATTACAAGCAGAACCATCATAACTCACTTTTCATTCAATATTATCATACCTTGCCTGTGGCAAATAAAATGCTATTCTTTAAAAAAGATTTTAGGGTGGTCAGGGAACTAAAGACTTGCTGGCCTTATGTCTGTAGTAGAGAAATGAGAAGTTATAATAAAGTACAGAATTAATGAATACCTAAACACAATTTGCTCTGGTAAGACTGGGCATGGTTTCCATGAAAGCCATGATGTTTTTACCTTGCAAATCTCTTGGAATTCTCTGAAGGAATCATGAAGGATGTGGAAAAGGGAGATCATGGTCCAAACAGCCTACAAAAATTTCTGAAAGGTTTTTAAGGAAATTAAGCTGCCACAGATTAAGAGGCTACAGTAGGGACAAAATCAAATAAAATATAAAAAAAAGCATAAGAATAAATGGTCCTTACTGTGGAGGGAGCCCACTGTCTGGAGTTTTGCAAAGGGCCTGTGCTGGAATTTACTCAATTTAATATACTTGCAAAAGATAGACAAATCAGGCTGAGAAGTGAGATGACAACAAAGATTGCTAAGTGCCAATGCAAAGAATGACTACAAAAGGACCTCAGTATGCTAAAACAGCCAATGAAATTCAACATTGTTAAATGAAAAACAATATCCTTGGAAAAGATGCTTCACATAAAAACTAACAAGCATGACCTCACCACCACCACTCAGGAGCAAGACTCGGAAGTAATAATAGGCAGTTCAGCGGAAACATTGGCTTAGTACCCAGTAGCAGTAAAAAGGAAACTCAAATGTAGAGAGTAACTAGAGAGAAATAGAAAACAAGAGACATCATAATGCCACTATAAATCCATTGCTCACCCAGACATTAAACACACTATTGATTTCCAAGCCCTTCAGGTAGCTACAGTCTCTACCTATAGCAGAATTAGAAAAGGATCAGAGAAAGGTAATAAGGTCACCAAAGGTAAGGAGTGGCTTCTATATAAGCAACATGGAGTAGTCTAGAACTCACCAGTTCAGAAAAGAGGTGGCTAAGGGGAGATATAGGAGATACCCACAAAATTATGAGTTGCATAGACAGCATGGGTCCAGGGATCAACTGCTCCAGTAGAAGAGCAAGGAGCCATCAAATGAAGCTAGTATGTACCAGATACAAACTAGACAAGCAGAAGTTTGTAAGCAATGAATAGTCAGCCCATTAAACTGCATGCCTGAGAACACAGTGGACGCAGCAGCAGTTTTATATGTGGTTTCAAGGGATGACTGGATAAGTAATTGTACCTCTTGGAAGAGATCCATTATAGGTTGTTAAACAGACAAAGCACAGTAGGTACAAAAGTGCTGAGCTGAAAACAGCTGGAGAAAGGAAGAATATTTGGAGACAGGATGGGACAAGAATCATACATGCTTGTCCTATTCTTAGTCTTCCCAAAGCATCTGCTTATGGCCATTGTTGGAGACAGGATATTGTACACTAACGTTTATTTTAAATTCCACAGCCAGTTCTATGTTCTCACTATCCTGGACTACGGTAACATGCTGCTATTGGTCTCACTACTAGTAAATGCTTATTGCCTTGATGTAGTTGAATTTTAAAGTTTTTTTTTTAAGCATTTTTTAAGCATTACCAACTATGGTTATATGCCAAGACATATTCCAGCTCATTAAATTTGGGAACAGCATGCCTACAATGCTCCATGTTGCAGTGTTCTGTAGCAGACAGACACTCATACTGTTTCATGTACACAAAAGCAGCCTAGCCACGTACGTGTGGAGCTCTGTGTAAACCAAATTATACCACTACATAACCACATAGATTTTCGTATCAAAAAATATTTGCTTCATGTTTGCTCTGGTATTTATTTTCAGAATATTATATAGTCTTTTTAAGCACGAAATAGATTCATAAACTAAGAACTAAACACGTATTAAAATGCTACTTATTTTATCAGTAATAGCAAAACCTAACAAGTATCTAACAGCTTAATGAGTTTATTTACAGCAGAGTCAGTAAATACAGAAACAAAGCCTGATCTGGTTTACAACACTGTGTCTGCATTAGAAATTAAAGTTAAGCACTAGAGTGGATCAGTAGAGCAAAATACTTGCGATGAGGCCATGAAACCCACTCTGTTTTTTGAGGGAGAGGAGCTTTACTTCAGACAAGCCCCAGCCACTAATTAAAATCCATTACCAGCTGTAGCACATCAAGTGCCCCCTGAATACATACATCTTCCAGTTTGTTACATCCGAAAAGAATAGTTCACGTGCTTCAGAAGAGCACTGTGATGTGAATCAAGGTGCAGTAAATTGGGGTTATCGGGAGATTTGCTTCAAAAATGCACCCCTGGTCCTAATTAAAACACTAACAGAAACAGAACCAGAAACACAGCAACTGAGAAAAATGAAATCTTGGTTCTACTTTCTGCTTTGGACAAACTATTGTGAAAAAAACATGTTTTCCAAGTCTTATCTGTGAAAACAAGGATGGAACCTTCTTGAACTCTAAGCTAAATATTATCAGCGTTATCCAGAATGCATAATAATTAGTAACGTTGGATCAGAGCACTGTAGAACATTTTGATACCCATGTAAACCTATAGGGGAAAGCCTCACAGATTTCTGGAAAACATTCAGTTATGACTAATCCACAAAATGAAAGCTCTCAAAACTACAAAACTGACAAACAGATTTTTTCACAAAATCTATACCACAAGAGGCTATTGTAAAAACTAAAATAAAGAAAGAGAAATAACAGTAGTTTAATCCAACTGTCTACATCTCTTCCTTTAGCCTCAAAACAGTGGGAATATATTTTGCCTTTTTCCATTTTCTGCTGTTGTTGGTATTTAATACTTATAAGGCTTACTTTTTGAGACATTTACTTCAGTATTCTGATAATAAAAGTTACATAGATTAGGAAAGAAACTCCTTTATAGAAAACAGATGGCTTACATTTCAAGTTTTCTGACTTCTTTTAACATATTCACATTCCACTGGTACAATATGAATAAATTTCCTTCTTTGGTTCCCAACTTGATCATTGTAAACAATAAACATAGGAATTTCCTATCTCAAAAACATGAAAGGAGAATACACTATCTTTTTAACAAAAAAATTATACAGTAAAAAGATTTTGCCATCATTTTACAATACTACTGCAAAAGTATGAACTTTTGAGCTATAAACCAAATTGTGTATACACTATTGGAAGTTATGGGACTCCACAAACATCCACATTTATTATATGATGTTTTAAACTATTTCATCCAAAATTTACATTTCTAACAACCTAATTAATTTAAAAGGAAAACAAATAATACCTTAATCTCATAATTCATTGCATAAATCCATCATCTACAGAGAAAAAAAATAAATCAACCTTCCCCTATTATAAAGCACAACACAAGGAAAAAAGATAAATACAAAGAGTAAAGTAGATGCTATGAATAACATAAGGAATAGATAATAGGAACATAGAAGTAAAATACATATAAGGCCAATGAGTCTTGGAGCCCTGACTCTAGTGTCCCTCTCAACAAATGATGATATCATTATAAAGAAGTAATGTCAGTTCAGGAAGGAATTCTAAACAATTTTAATAAATTGAGGTAGGTTGGCTTTTGATTCAGGATATAACTGATGATATATAGGCAAAGTTCAAGAGAACATATGTTCAACAGGGGGGTCTGGGTAAATAGCAGACAGTACTGTTACTCCAGTTACCATTTGTATTTGTTAACCATAGTTTGATTTCTGTTTACTATTGTGCATGATTTTTAAAATGTGCTTTATTCGTTTATAACACAGTAACTGATACAAAGAGTCTGTTTCTTTTCCAGAAATGCAAGGAACAAAGGTAATGTTTTCAGCTTTAAAAGATTCTGATTATAAATCAGAAACATATGGAAGGATGTTCAATCCTAGGTCATTTTTCAGCTGTCTCTATTTTGCAGCTGGTGGCCCTAACAGTGACCTAAACTTAATCTAATTCACTGAGCCTTGGAAATAGTTGCAACTTTTCATAAAAATACTGGTGGTGTTTACACATAACTATTTCATGTCCAGTACTTTTTTGGTCATTCTGAATCTTTAGGAATGTTCTAAGTTTTCTCTGCAAGACATGATGACCATTTATTTTACATTTAATACTACCTCCGAACCCTCCTCCATCTCTCAAGGGTGCTGAATTGGAATATACTTCGCTTAATATTACACAACAACTCTTCTATAGTATCGCCTTCAGTCCAATTTCTGTGCATTGCTCAAGAAAAAAACAGGATACTGCTTCCTTCCTTGTGGGTACTCTGGCTTTGTGTTCCCAGAATGAATGCAGCCCCAGCATAAGCACAGCCACTAAACTGCCTTA
This sequence comes from Platalea leucorodia, assembly GCF_965183815.1. Lineage (NCBI taxonomy): Eukaryota > Metazoa > Chordata > Aves > Pelecaniformes > Threskiornithidae > Platalea > Platalea leucorodia. Next base: position 21,314,074 of record NC_138831.1, read on the forward strand.
AAACTATTTTTACACCCCTGTATCAGGATCTCAACAAAAAGCAGATGGGGATGCAGGGGTCACAGAGAAGTTCCATATCACACATACATGCAGCAGTCAAAACATGCAGCTGTACCATCAAAGAGACAAAAAGTAATTTTAGAAGGTAAAATTAATCAGGCCATACAAACAGTCAAGCAGAAGAGGCCTATATTTTAGAAAAAGAAAATGATGTAGAGAACAATCCAGAATATTTAAGTTATTTATTTCAGGTTAAAAAAAAAAGAAGAAAATAAAAAGACAAACGTTGAGTTCAGTTTTAACATCACTTCATGCCCTTGTTCTCTTTAACAGTAAATCTATGTTTCACTGCTTGCAGATTATTTTGTACATGTTATCAGGTTGGTTCATTGACTACCTTTGACTCAATAAAAACCTTTTATATTATAATTATTCCAATCCAGAGCTGCTGGTCAACGTTGTAAAGTGTTTAATCACACATCATACAAAAGATATGCTGAGGAGTATTGAATGTGTTACCTTCCACATGGAGCAAAAAAATCACATACAAAAGAAAATTCAGCATTGCATCTAGGTCTATAAATGCCCAGAAGTCTTTAAAAGCTTTCCTAATTTGTCCCCATCTCGTTCTGTCACAGACACATTTCTACCCAAGAGAAGACACTAATTTTTGAGCATTCTGTATAAGTGATTCCCAATGTTCATCAGGCACAAGGAAGCTAAGCAATAATCCATACGTCTTGCTTCCAAGAACGCTTAAAAACAACAAACCCCAGAAACTACAGAATTTGCCAATATTATCCTTTGGAGACTATGATACAAGATGAAAGCCAAGGTCTTTAAGCAGCTGCAAAAATACACTTTCTTTGCCTAAATATAGATCAAACCTGAGTATTTAAAAAATTCTAAAAAATCTCAGCTTTGGTTTATTTCATAAGGAATATTTTGATAGCAACCTTACTGCACTCTCCCTAGTGCTGCCTCAAAGCCCTGTTAACCTGTGCACCCCAGAGAAAAGGCACTTTTTTTTTTTTCCTTCTCATTTTTCTTCTTCCCCCCTCTTCTTCCTAGTGTTCTGCCTCCCATCACACAATCACAACTCTTTATATAGGCAGTGCCAGTCCCTGCTTCCACATAATTCCTACAGGCACCGTGGAGAAATAACTTCCAACCAACAACCTTACAAGAGAGGAAAGGCTACCCTCCTCTGATAATCTGGCTCTTTTCAGGTCAATCAGTTCTTCAATGCCTTGCAGGGGTTTACCAGGAACGAGACAATTGCCTCACACTAAGAATTATCAGCAGCCAGCCCTCAATTCCATTGTATAACACATTACAGCTTTTCAAAGCAATGCTAAAAGTACAGAAAAGCTCTCTCCTATAATTTTTGTACTAAGCTACTAAGCATTAAGTAAAAAGTGCTAAATACCAACATGGTAAAAAGGTAATTAATATGCTATCACCTACGAGAACTGGATAAGAATTGCTCGTGGCAGCTTTTGCAGTGTGCACCTACACAATTCGTTTTTAAGGAAAATTTTGGTTTCTTTTTTGATCTGCCTTTTGAAGTGTTAGTAGAAAGGTGAGAACAGAAGTGAACTAGTCACACTAAAGCTCTGAGCGGGGCAGAACATATGAGGCCACTTTAAGTACAAGATAAATAGACTGAGCTGAACATCAGCCAGTTCAAATAATTCACAAAACCCACTCATCTACTTGCAAAACAGAATCTTTCCTCAGTTCCTCTAGGACATTTTCAGCTTGATTTTTCGCTTTACCTGCTCTTGACATATCATAGAATGAATGATTTGGGTTGGAAGGAACCTTAAAGATCATCTAGTTCCAACCCCCCTGCCATAGGCAGGGACACCTTCCACTAGACCAGGTTGCTCAAAGCCCCATCCAACCAGGCCTTGAACACTTCCAGGGATGGGGCATCCACAGCTTCTCTGGGCAACCTGTTCCAGTGCCTCACCACCCTCAGAGTGAAGAAGTATAAACACTACTAAACAGTAGATTCCTTCCCAGATGCTGAAGAAGATTTAATCAGCAACATGTATAGCTTGGATTGTTACCTTAATTTTCATCTTGTTCTCCCATACATTTCCTACCTCATATCCATCCAACTTCTCTTTCTCTCCTAAAAGCCTTTTATTCTTCACTGTCTATCTTGATAGAAGGCCACAAAGGGGAACAAATTTTACATCTACTCTGTATGTAACCCTTTTCCCCTAAAGTTAAGTTTTTCTGAAAGCAGAATCCAGAGAGCATGTGTCCCTTGTTCGACTGACTTGGATTCCCTCTACTAGAAGTAAAAAAGTGTTATGCTTCATTTACACCTTCAGCTACATTTCACATCCTTACAAAATTGTAGGGAAATTACTACCATTCAAATTTAAGCCAGGATTCCATTTCAACACAATTAGTAAAATAGCCGTTTAAAATGCCAATTTCACATTTCAGGTGAAAGTATCTTGTGGGGAAAGTCAATCCCAGTGAAAATGAGATATCATGGGTAAAAAAAAAAAAGACACATCTGACAAATCAGAAAGCATACCATAAACACATTATCAAGGACCTCTTCAAAAACTGGAGCTCAATTAGTTAACAACAGAGCCTGTTTAGGTTTTCAGAAAAGAAACCACCTTCTAAGTACATAGATCCTTGTAACTAGAGTCCAAGAAACAGGTACCTATACATCAAACTTCTAAGCACTAACAATGCCTAGAAAGCATTCTCTGCTTGCCAGGGCAAATACTTCCTATTAGCTTCCCTCTTGCCAATGCACATGAACCACACTCTTCATTTCAGGCGATTTGGATATTGTGGTTGTTTCAAGTAATTTTGAACAAAAATAAAGCAGCACTGTTGCCGAAAGAAGCAATACTATTCTTCCTTGTTTGCAGCTACTTGTGCCATCCCCTTTCTTGTGCTGATATGAGCATCTGCTACACGTTCAGATAAAAACAGTTTTTATTTGAAATTATTTGTAACTACTTTTTTTCTTCCTGGCACGAGGGATGACAAGCAGACGAAACATAGGACAGGACTACTACTTTACTTGGCATTGACAGTTTAAAGTGACATTAAAACTATACTGTAAGGTAAACCTTGATGATACCATGCCAAAGTTATTACTTAACATACCACTCTTCAAATGTATTTGTAAGTAAGTGTTCATGAGTTTCTTATAAGTGCTTGGATAAGAACAGTGAGTACACACATTACACAATGTTTTTGTGGTAAGCATACCACTGAAATCTTGTGACCTTCATGAACACATACTTTTGACAATGTTTTCTGCAGAAGCTGTTACTAAAGTCTTCTAACATTACAGAGCTGCTTCTCCTCTTGAAGATCAAAGCAAGTAAGAGCTTCCTTGTATGAAGACTTCCTAAATTTTCAAGGCCTCATTTATCTAGTAATTTTCCTTAATTTTTAAAAATTGCCATATATAAGGAAAAAACTAAGCTATACCCAAGATATTCCATGTACATAACTGTGAAACCTAAGATTTCAGTACTTACTAAATAAATTGTCATAAGAATATAATATATTTAATACTTTATATCATGCTTTCAGCATCAATACTTAATACTTTCCCCTTAGAACATTTATCCTTTGATTATATTCAAGTATTGGAATCACTTGGATGCCCCAGAGCCAGATGAAATCTTAATGTGGATGGTTGGAGGGGCAGGGGGGGCAGCTGGAAAGAGGTAAGTACAAAGCAGAGCTGCTGTCATTACTTCTGAAACGTGCATGAAAACATGAAGGATGGTAAGATGATACTGACACTGCAACTTTTTTGTCCCTTCCTCAGCAAATCCATCCTTTCTATCACACACAGTACTTCTGAATGAAAGTTCCTATGTACTGCAGCAGAAAACACTTTAACAACCTAGCCAGTTCAAAATTTGTGTTGTTCTTATTGTTGCAGCAGAACAGCAACCAAATGTGATTCAGTGTCCAATTTCCATTATTACTGAGCCTCTTCCCTTTACATTTCAGTTATATACTTACAGCAAAATCATTATTCTAGAGCAAGCTCCAAGTCCAAACTATGACATTGTTTAATTTGCATATGAGCTAAATGAAAAACATTTTGATAAAAGTCTAATGAGTTCAGAAAGTGGTAACTGACCATAAACTGGAAAAAAGTTTAGAGAGCAAATGGCTGTAGGCACTCTACAATTTGCAGATTTACTACAGACATCTGGTTTCTAAACAACACAACACTTACAAGAAAACTGAACCAAATAGGTCCACTGTTTATCCCTGACATTACTCTAGTTGACAGTGCTATCTAAAAAAAAAAAGGTAGTAATGAAAATGAAACAGAAATGTAAATCTGAATATATTCCCAATAGATTTTATTGCTACATACTTTTTAAAGACTCAAAAAAGCTACTTTGTAAACTTTAAAGTTGGTCATCTGGCTCCCATTAGTACTGACTGCCAAAAATACATAATAAGAAAAAGGATGGGGGAGGAAGAAATGCATTAGAAATCCAGAAAACTGCTGCTTGTAGTTCAGATGAAAATTCTACACCTGGACAGTGTTTACTAAGTTATCTATAGAACTGACACGGAACTTTACTCGAAACGACTATTTATTGTGAAACCAATTTTTCAATAAATTGCCTAACAAGTCATTCAGTGAAGCATTCAGACATGAATTACTTGTCTGAAAATCTCAACACACACACACAATTCTAAAAAGTATTTTTTGTTTCCAGAACTCTTCAGACTTAAAAGTTTCCATTTCATACTTCAGTGAAACTTCTCTAAACATATACAACTCGTAATGAAACATTTTATTACTCATAAAATGTGACTAATATGGTATACGTATGTTTTGGCTCTACGTCTGTCTCAGAAAGCAGCTGCTTTGTCTCTTAGCTAAACCATTAAACAAAATGGATAACACATGCCTTGTGGTAGACCTCTAGTTTGCACAATTAATATTTGATTTACAGAAAAAGCCTTACCAATTAAAGAGTAAATCACCACAGAGCAGAAGGCTACCATTTTAACAAGTAATAACAAAAGTAGGATGAGCTAGACAGACTTAACAAACATTATTCAAAGTACAACCCCCTGCTCCAGGATATTACCTCTTACCCTAGGGAAAGAATGCTGGCAAAGCATTTTTTACCCCATGGAAAGCACTTTTAAGACTGTCAAACTTTGAAAGAGTATTCATTTCAGCAATTTGGATGTAATTCATAACTCAACCTAAAGTGGATTAATAAAAGAGTAAGTATATAGATAAGGACATCTCGTTTTATGACAGTCACAGAAGAACTTTGAATCTGCTAAAACGGTAGGTGGACTTTTTTTCCTATATTAACCTAAAGCTTAAATAAAACAATTACAGTAAACAGGAAAAAAAAATGTGTAAATATTTATTTTAAAAATTACTATGTGTGTATTTAAAATGCTTTAAAGATTATGTTTGTAGCCTCCTCCTCCTGCCTGAAAAGTGTACAACCTGTAAAAATTCAGGGGGTATTAAGTTATCTGCTCTTGTTTACTTTCAAATGTAAAGACAAAGACAATGAGAGATTATTGTTATAGAGCATTTAGATTTGAAAAATCATTGTTCTGACAACCGAGAAAAATGCCTTTGAACCGCTCTCATTTTAATTAGTTCAGCTACATACATGCCAAATGTTTCATAAAATGCTTCACAAAAATCCTCTTGCTATTAACAAAAATAACACACTGGAAAACAAGCAAATGCAATTAAGATATTTTCCTTATTAGTTGGAAAATGTTATTTATTATTTCCCAGTTTCTTTTCATGTTAAGAATAGTTTTTATAATGCTAAAGTCTAATTAAAGGATATCAAGAGTTAAAAGTTGTTCCATGTTCCTTATGCGTTAGAAACCCCTGCCAACTAGTCCTCTAGGCTTTAAATATTGTTTTGACGGATTGCATTTTCATTTCCAGTCACAAAGAAAGTATTCTCCATAGTCAACACATGAGTAGATCTCCACCAGCTCACTGAAAGCCAGATATATTGTTCTGTGCAAGAATGAAGACTTTGCAGACTACTTTTTTTTTGTTTGTGTTTGTACCTTTGGCAAATTCAGCACCACCTATACAGCAAGAATCACTCCAGTTTTATGAGTATGATACAGATGTTACCATGGGAAGCCTGATCCAACAAGATTATGAAATGCAATCCAAGGATATAAGAAAGGTATTTTATTTATATTATCAGTTTAATATTTTTAACTGCTAAGCATTATATGAATAAGGTGTTACATGCATGTATGCAAGTTTTATGGAAAAGTCTTATAATATTAGCAAAACATACAATGTTTTCAGACATAGGGAAAGCCACAAATTAAAACCACAAAAATACTATCCTGGCTACAGTTTGAGAAACCCACAAAAGACAGGCTTTCACAAATAAGACTAAAGCATCATTTTTAACTCTGCTGTAGTTGTGTGCCTACTGTTGTAAGAGTTTCAAGAATGGGACATACTAGCATACTAGCTCAACAGTCTGAGTAACATTGTATTAACACAGAAAGTTTGTTTAAAAACAAGGAGGGTGATTTTATTTAGGATTTTTTTTTTTTAATATCAAAGTAATACTTGAAACAGTACTTTTTATTGGACATAACCTGCCAGCATAAACCACAATTTCTCTTTTGACTTACCAAACTATCAAGTTTTTTGCCTTGGTTTTTCAGGGGTGGGTTGTTTGGGTTTTTTTGCAACTCAACAGTTTAGCAGTCCTGAACTACTATGGAACATCCAGTCCTGTGGTAGTCACCTACATTATTAACACTTTGAGTGTCTTAAAGGTAGCAATAAAGACTATACCTCATGGCACTCACCAGCACCCCCAAACGGTCAATTCTGAACTTTTTTTTGCTATGTGCTCCACACACATCTCTTTAAATTTAAACACTTAAGCAAAAGACACAAAACCAGAAGAGTGTTAAATGAAGTGCAACAGCCTCAGCCGATAAGGACAGTTAAAAACCTCATACCTCTGTTCAGACTGCCTCTGACAGGACCTAAAAATTACACATCAAGAGAACAAGATACAACATTGATCAGGCAGAGGGAAGAAAAACAAACAATGACTGCCCTAAGACTAGTTGCCAAGGAAAATACCACATATCCAAACAAAGTGGTAACAACCAAGCATTAATAAATTCAAGGAAGCTTTCATTAATATTAACTATACTTGTCACAATAACTTAGTCTGATAAACAAGAAAAAAGACAACAACAAAAGATAATTAGTATAAGTAAAAAATTTCAGCACATATATAGAAAAATCACTTCTGTATACCTTTTTAGTATTTTCCTAATTCTACTTAAATTCTAGCTTTCCACTGTTAGACTAAAAGCAGCAGCTACATATTTATATTAAAAAATGTCTACAGTATTTTTAAATCTGACATCTGCCACAGTGATGAAGTAACATATTTCATAAAACTATGAAAAAGAGACCATTTAAATGACTCATAACTAATAGGTGGCTATCCACTCACAACTGAGTAAGCTTTAAAAAAAAAATACTAAAAACATTAACTTTAGTTAGGCACAGCATCAGATGACATTCATTACTAAAGTAATTCTAATAAGAATACTCTACTGTTTCAGTAAAAAGAACATTAAGGAGTATACCTACAAGGAAATGGTGCTAACAGATGTGCCACAGACTAATGAACGTCCATACTAGCAGTGTTATAAACTAGAGGTCTTCTGAAGGCCAACAGTTCTGCTTAGGATAATTCTAGGAATGCAGTTGGTCATTATTTCCATCAGGTCAGTTCTCCAATTACATGTTTTCATTGCAAAATAATAAATCAGTTCCTTATGTGCAACAAATACATCTATACAAGTTCCAGTGTTCCCAATTTAAATCATGGGGTGTGCAAACAAACCTTCTATTCATTTACTGCACAAATTCTAGCTCCCAGAATATTTCAAGTGTTAACTGTAACTGAAATACATGCCAACAATTTCCTCAAACATGCCCAGTCAGAAATGTATCTTGCATGACAAATTTAACTCCTTACTGTGTGCTTGAACGCACAGCTAGAAAAAAGGGTTTTAGTGAAAACATTAGAAGAAATCTATTTGCGTCAGCGATCAACAAAATGAAGTGAACCTTAGTCTACTGCTAAGGAAAAGGTCAGCCAAGCAAAATTTATTACAATGATTATTATTTGAAACCACAGCCACCCTAGTCTTGAATAAAAATATTAGAAGCTTAAAACCAGGAAATCTTAATTTCCACAACAGAACAGAACAATCCAATTAGACACTGTCTCATATTTGGACTAATTCATTCCATTGAATATAAACTATCAGCTTTATAGACCTTTATGTGCTATAAAGATGAATGTTAATGTGGTTTTGTATGGGTAATTCATGTCTGTGGAGTAAAGTGCAAGAGGCAGGTGGAACTTAAGTATGTAAGCAGGCCAATATTCCTTCAGTGCACTCCCTACATATGCAAGTAGTGAATTTCTGTGGTGATAATCCAAATAATCTTTTGCACTGATACTCCATGGCTAGGAATTTTTATAGCTGACCAGGAAATACTTCCAAAATATTGGTTATTTATACTACTTTTTTGGGGGTTGGGATGGGGGGAAGGAATCTTTGTGGATTTAACAGTATTCTGCAAATAATCAGTTTTATTTTTTGTTGACATTTCCCACTTGCAGAAATTAGTTGTACACCGTATTCTGCGAACAACTCACATGCATACTCTTCCATAGATCATACCTCCAGTAGGATACTGTACTAGAAATCTACACCTGGTACAGATATGCTATGTCAGCAAATATGTTTTTCATACAAGCATATTAAAAATGTCCCTTACGAGCCAAACATGCTACAGCAATAGAAGTGCAGTTGTTCTATTATAAGCCCATCTACACAAAAGTCTCTACTGGCATGGATACCTCAGTCAAGGACCATGTCTTCACATGCCTAATCAACATTTCTATGCAAGCTAAACATTTTTTGCAGAAACCTTCTGTAAGATTTGCTGCTTGTTTGAGTCTAACTGTTCAGCTCACACTCCCCAGCATCTCTACAACCAATGCTGCAAAAGCTCTTACCCTACACAGAAGTTTCATGCTACAACTGCTAACCTGTTGCCAGCATTCTAACTCGGGCATAAAAGCCTTGCTAGAACACATCAACCTATCCCAAACTTTACAAAAAACAACAGGCAAAAAAGAGCCATAGCCTAGATAGACAGTTGCAGGGAAGAGCCAATGGATAGATGATTCACAGGCTAAAAAAAGGGTCAAAATGGCAGAGGCTGGCCAAGATATTTGTTTCTCAGGCTTTATGTCAAGATTGAGGGTTGTATTTTGCAGAATACAAGAATTCCCCACAGTAAAATATATGCAAGCAACTAAATATTAAATGAAACAAAGTTAGTATCAAAAGTAACTTGACAGATAGTGTTACTTTCACATTGGTCTAGTAGATGAACTATGTGTGCTACATGTCTGAATGGGGGCGACTGTGGAAGAATTAAAAAAAAAAACAAAAAAACCAAAAAAAAAACCCAAACCCCAAACCAAACCACAAACCAGTCCACTTGTAAGCACTCACAGTGCTTAAGAAGCTCTCTTCAACAGGGGACCGTACTCCTGCCAGGGCCTGATCCTTAAGCACGTTTAGAGAAAAAACATCTTCCACACCCGATAATGTATTTTCCCTATATGTTTTCAATAGCAATACAGACCAAAAAGCTTATTGTCTTACTCTGTCCTACAACTATTCCCCATCAAAAAAGATAACGAATGATGCTAGCCAAGCACAATTGTCACAATCAATCTAAAAGTCCCCTTAACTTTGATACATGCAAATCATAGTGTAACCCACTGTATGTATATTATGATTCTAGAAATAGTATGTAATTCTCAAATTCCTATGGTATTCAATGAAAACTACTATTTCCTGCATCACAAAAGGCCCTTTCTATTAGCAGCCCAGGTGTTAAAACAGACTTAAGTACAGTTAATGGAAATGAATTGCTAAATCTCAGCCAATACTTGAAAGGAACATGTTTATAAACCAAGTTGTCCTGCAACTGAAAAGATGCAATGACTATCTCGACAGGGAATTCTGAATAAGTTTAAACACAAGGAAATGTTATTTTACTGAGATTACTTGGGTAAAACAAAAAAATACAACTTACATTCACAAGAATCCTATCAAATTTTGCAGGATTTGCAAAATCTATCTTCAGAACTCCAGGTTTTTGTAGACACCCATTGCTTACATATTCCTTCCCCACGACGTAGTCTGTATTTTCTCTCTATTTTTATTTTGTGGCTACTGTTCTTTTCTGAAGAACCTTACTTTTCTAAAGAACACTAGCAGCACCTCCTTCCCTTCTTGCCTTTCAAAGTGAAGAGCTCATCTACAAAAGGGATGTCACATTAGTCATCAGCATATAAGAGTATTTTAAAAATTAAATGTCATAAGGAGGTTTATTGTAGGAAGCTCATTTTTAAAAGACCTGCTATTTCAGATCCTTGTAATACCCTGTGGTTTTTTGTTTGCTGCTGTTTGTTTTGTTAAAATAACATTTGCTCTCAACACAAAGGATGGAACAAATGTTTCTCTTGACGCTTCTCTAATACTGCAAGGGGATGACAGCGAACGCAATGTACCACCAACAAAGGATACAAGTAAGTCAATTGATATGAATATTGTTACACTTAAGCTCTCCAAAAGAAAATATATTAATATGAAAATTTAATATATAAAGGATGACAAGGAGTATAGAATTAATCTTTTCATTTATTAATATTTTTCATAAAACTTTGTGGAAAGTCTTCTAACTTCTGATGGAGCAGGCAGAAAAAAAAATCTAAAGGATCCTCAGGTAAACTCCGGATACACAAAGCACAGCTTACAAGAATCTCTACAGACTAACCTAGTCATATTTGCTGTAGAGATGTACCGAAGTTAAATAAGTTAGGCAAGACATGCAAGAAAACCAAAATACACGCCCCAATAAGTTCCACAGTTTAACCAAGTAATGATGAAATATGATATGCTTAAATAGATTTCTTTGAAGAACTGGCTATTCTCACATTTTACGTCTAATGATGAGGGAGGTCAATGGTTAAAATACATCAGGAACATTCTTCACTAGCCTAAGTTTTCTACAGGCTTTGAGGTGTATTGTCCAGACTCTGAGCCACAGTGATTTCTAAATGTGAAAGGAACAATGTGCCTGCCAAACAGAGCATTAAAAAAAAAAAAAAAAAAAAAAAAAAAAAAGAAGAGACACATTTTGGGTGTATCTGTGATCTAAACTTCCAAAAGCAACTGATGATTCAGCAAGACCACTGGAGCATCAATCTCCAAAGTCTCCAAATCAAGGTTAGTTATTGTCAAATAGCATCTGCCAACAAGCCCCCATCAAAGGCAGAACAAATCTGTAAAAAACACCAGAGCTTCTAGTCACAGACAAGCATAAAAAACGTTACCTTTTAAATAGTGACAACATTGTTTCACAATCATTTTCCATGTCCTACGCTCTAATATATGACAAATAAGACACTAAATCAAAAAAGGCAAATGGGGCAGAATTCTGAAGCCTAACAAATGGTAATATTCACAAACCTAAAGCTCAAAATCTCAATTCCATTCTCTGCAGTACTTCTGTAAGAAAAATAAAGAATTACTCTATTATACATACTGGGTTGTTTTCCCAGTATTGACCAACTACTTCTATAACTCTTTACTGGTTGGGGAAGATCCTCTTTTGCTACATAGTGATAACAAACTACCTAGCAGTATGACACTACTCTCTGTACTACAGACTGACCAATTTGGAAACTAACCAAAAATCTCACAACACAGAAAACACAATAGATCCGATAGCAGTGGTGACAAAACTGGATTGAAAGCCCCATTCATTATATCTATTTTAATATTGCTGTCATACAGGATTAATGCAAAGCAGAAATGACTAATACTCTACTAATGTCTATGAGGAACAGGACAAGCCATAATGGGCTTAAACTGCATTAAAAAAGGCACAGTTTCACTACTTAAAGTAAGAGCCATAAAAAACCTCAGTAAAAAAAACAGGAACAGATTGCCTAAAGTAATTATATAATCACCATTTCTGGGGTTTTTATAAAAAGAATTAGACAAAACAGTAGCTAGGAGTAACACAGAGTATACATGACCCTGCCAGAAATGCTCCAATGCAATCACAGTATCAAATGTGTGCACTGCCAGATGTTTCTCCTGCATAGATTTCTCTTTTCAAAAGAATGGTTCTAAAGACAATATTTAACATGGCCACAGAGTTGCAGTTGTCATATTCACAATACTCTAAGCCAATTAAAGAGTGAAACTGAATTAAGATCAATTAATAGCATTTCAAGACATGCTCAGATAAAAACAGAGAATATACACAGGGAAATTATGCACAATAAAAAGAATACAAAACTCAGAAAAGTTCAGAATGTTAAATCTTTCCAGAACCTGATGTGAATAGAATTCTTTAAAAAAAAAAATATATATATATAACGATGGGAAATCTTAAAAAGATACTAGAGAAAATTCTATTTTGAATATTCAAGCTTAAGTTAGTTGAATAACTTAACTGTCTACTCAAAATAATTTGCTTTCAGATTTACCTACTTGTCTGCTCTGTGTGTGTTTAAGCGGATCAGTGTACTGTGAGGAAATAGACATAGAAGCTGTACCCCCACTGCCAAAGGAAACAGCGTATCTTTATGCACGATTTAACAAAATAAAAAGGATAGCAGTCTCCGATTTTGCTGACATTAGTAAGTAATGTTCAAATCTTAATTTCCATTTACCTGATAGTATATTTGAAGTTGTTGTCCCTTAATAATATGCCAAGATAACCAAAATAAGATATATTTTACACTTTGCTAGATTTCATTATGTGTATTATTTATTTAATTCAATGCTTGTATTAGAACAGGAACTGTGGAAACCCATTTTGGCCCATGTATCCATCTTAATATTCCCAAACAATCAGAGAAAGAGCAGTTTGCTAAAAATAAAATTTAACTCTGCATACCAGCCAGTCTTAAATGACCAGGTATTACCTTTCCTTCAAATGCTCCAGGGACATCTCTCCCAGCTATCTCACTCTACAACATGACAAATTCTATCAATGTCTGAAATCATGTTGTCTCTAAGAAAAAAGGAAGGATCCAAAGTATTTTCCATATATATTTTTTTTTTAAAAAATTTAAGACAATAAGGAAAGCCAAATGTGGATTTTTATCCATATTTTAAAAATATTTACATTTGTAGATCAGAATTAGGACAGTGCAGCCAACAATGCAACATTTAACATATACAACCATACACGTTTCACATGCCATTATAAATTCAATATTTAGATTTTCATTTCTTTTGTGTAAAGCTACGTTGAGAAGAATTGATTTTAGCGGAAACAGGATAGAAGAAATAGAAGATGGAGCCTTTTCAAAACTTCTGTTATTGGAAGAACTTTCTCTTGCTGAAAATCGACTTCTAAAACTTCCTGTTCTACCTCCCAAACTGACAACATTTAATGCAAATCAAAATAGAATCAAGAGCAGAGGAATCAAAGCAAATGCTTTCAAGGTAAGTAAAAGACCATAATTTAGGTAACCTAAGTAAATAAAATTAGTAACCAGACTATCCAGTATACCACCAAATGAATTTTTTTTGTATTTTTGTAACCTAAGAAACAAACTACGATGCAGAAGCTTTCCAGATTTTATTTTGTTTTTAAGGCACTTTGGAATAATAGTCGTTTGTGGACTCACTCTCTCATGTCGTTTACACAAAAAAAAATTTCTATGAAATATCTTACCTACTTCCTTTCTCTTATATGCAAAGAAAAACTTGATTCAAAAATTGATGGCTCAAATACAGTTCTGAGGACCACATAAATACTAATAAATAAGGATATAGCTTTATAGTGGTCTCAAGTTTTATAACCAATAAGCTGACACTGAAATTTCCAAAACATAGGCCTGTTCTATGAGTTTCTTGATACAATAGAATTCAAAATTCACAGCAAAGGAATGTGTCATGTTAGATCACTTTACAGGCTATGTGATCAGAAAAAAAAATATGTCATCTTGTAACAGGCACAAGTTACTTAACCTCAAGTAAGTAACATTGGCATTAATAATCTCTCTTTCTTTCTATTAGAAGCTGACAAATTTGGCCTACCTCTACTTAGGACATAATGCATTGGAATCTGTTCCCCTTAACTTACCGGAAAGTCTGCGTATTCTTCACCTTCAGGTATTTTTGAAGTATTTCCTTAACATTCTATTACAAAGAGCCTCATTAGTAACATACTTCAAACCAAACCCACTGTCTTTTAAAACAGTTCACACTGCAGCTGTGCTACAGTTGCCTAATGCTCCACCAAATAAAACAATTTACCTCTAATCTGTATGGCCACAATCATTCGGTGTTCAAAAGTTGTTTGCTAGCTAATTACTGTGCAAGAATTTCTCATTAGTTTCTGTATATCAAGGATAGAAATGGTAAAAATAAGCAATAATCTTTTATCAACAATACATTTCAAACATCAATAATAACCTCGAACTGCTTATCAGCTGATTGATTGGTTTGAAGAGACTTGATTCCTACATATCTATAGTATACATAAATAAATTCCAATGACAATAAAATGGGAGGGTAAGAGGAATAAAATGAAAGTTTGAAAATTCTTCAACATATATGGGTGTGTGTATATACATGTGTGCGTATTTATTTATTAAAAAATTGTTTTGTTTTGCAGTACAACAATATTACTACAATCACCGATGACACATTCTGCAAATCTAATAACACACGTTACATCCGCACACATATGGATGAGATAAGGATGGAAGGCAATCCGATCCTCTTGGCAAAGCATGTTAATGCTTTTTCCTGCTTGAGAACACTGCCTGTAGGAACATACTACTAGGCACTACTTACGTAATTATACATGCCAAAACTTAAACATGGTAACAGAAGATCATTCTTTTTCCTTTGTTTACACATTTATATCCTCTCCCTTATTAATGTCTTTTTCCCTGCATACCCAGAACCTTTTACTATGTTGAAATGTGGTTCTCCCCTGAAATAGCTATTTCAAAACAGCCACTTTATTTAGTAGTTACAATGTCACCCACGCTTTCAGAATCTTTTCTGTTAATGAAAGTGTAAAAATACATGTACGTACATACATATCTTCTCAACTTTTATTTCACTACATATTCTTTACATGTAGGTAAAGTCACACCTGTAACTGCTTGTTCACATTCTTTACCAGTACCCAGAACAATGACTACATTTACTTTCAAATAAACGCAAAGCATTCTTTGAGCAAGCTATAGAGGAAAAATACATCTTAATTCCAATCCCACTTTTAAAATCTGAAGTGAAACTTTTTCAGTTGACCTTTAAAAGCGTATTGGATGAAGTTGCATACAAAAGAAAGTTATGTTTAGAAACAGAACTTCTCAAAGCTTAACTTCATTAAAGCTTAAAAACTTGGTTTATGGAAAGTGAGAATGATTCTTATTTAGGCTTAGTGTACCAAGCAACATAGCAAGTGGAACTTTGCAAAGATGTGTTAAATCTCCTTCTACTATTTTGCTTTCAAAATAACCTGTGTGTGTGTATATATTATATGTATTTTATTTCTACACAAGGTATTTTTAATTGAAATATATACATTTTCCTCAGCTGTACTCACAAGAGCCACTTTTGCAACACTAACTTCCCATTTTAATACAATGGTCAAAGTACACCATAGTACGACTCCAAGTATCTTTTTCTTTTATTAACAGATGATGTAGACCAAGCCTTGTTCCACTGCTTTTTCTTGACAAGGAAACATGACAATATGCAAAGCTGAACTAGCGTTTTTAAGATTTGAGCTGGATGTCAGTGCAAAGAAACAGAAGTACCCTTGTACAACAATACTTTCACTCATTAGGGAAAAATCAAATCAGATCTTTAAATTAAAAAGAAAAGTTGATTCTATATTTAATCTAAAAATAGTGTTAAGTTCAAGCAAATTAAACTAGCATCATTTCACTCAACTACTTTAACCCATGCAGTGTATTAAAAGCACAAACTGATGTGTGCAGGGCTCAACAGTCAGTTCACCTAAAACTAGACATAATTGATACAGGACACAATGTTTTTAATTTAAATTAATTTTAATTTTTAATCACACAACTATACATTTCTGACATTTCATTTTCAGTTTCCCCCCGCATATACCTGCTGCAGGTGTAAACTCTTCAAAAAGTGTGATAGTTACTATTATCAGATCAACTTCGTACTAATTTTGGAGTTAGTATAGATTCCTAATTTGTAGAAATAGTTAAGCATCAAATGCATGATGATGTATCACTACATCTAGAGTACTGATTTTACAAGATATTTTCTACTAGTTTTGTTTATCTTACTTAGCTAAGCCTTGAATTGTTAGTGTTTGTGCTATGGGGAATTAAGTGCACACTTGATTCTGAACATACTAATGCTCTACCACTAAGAATGTTGAGACCTAAGTGACTTTCAGTCACTTTTCAAGTGACTATGTCAAGCATCAACTTTAGGCTCATCTTTCTGGAAAGAGGATGCAATTATGAAATGCAGGACAAAAATATTTTTGCCCTCAACCCATTACCCAAGAAAGACACAGCAATCCCCAATATTTTCCATTTTAAGTTATTTGGTATAACAAGAAAGAAATTCCATTGTCTTAATACAACTTGGGAACAAACCCAAGTCTGACAGTGAGACTAGTACTTGGTTTTCATTTTCCCATGTAAGTCATAAAGCTTTGATGTTTCCAGGTTTTTAGCAAAAGGTAAAAAATAACCCCAAAGCATGTAAAAATACATTCCAACTTCAAGCCAAACTTATACTAGCAAAAAATAAAAGCCACCAATTCTCTCATCCCTCCTTTGATAAATGCCTAAGATAGGGAAAACACAGCTAGAAGTGTAAGTGTAATAATGTTACATAAGCAGTAGCCTCTGATCTTATTCTCATCACAAATCATTATTACTGAATAAAGCTCTTTGCAGTATTAATAGGATCAGTAAATATCACCAAAACTCTTCCTATGTAAACAATTGTATGTGTATACACAAATATATGCACACTTATGTAATATATACATATATGTAAACATTCTAAGACTTAACCGCTGCCACATTGGTTTTACATTAAAATGTTGTATATATTTTTGAAAAAGTACTAAAAATATCAACAGTAACACTAATTTTGTGAGCAAACCAAAGCAGACAATTGATACCTTCTGAATGCGTCACGCAGGCAATAAATGATCTGATGTTTTAATTTACTTTCCCCATTCATAGCAAGTTAATTCATCAAAACATTAAGTGAGAAGGGCTTCAGTATGCAGGATTTTTTGCCTTCTATTTGTGTGACCAGTACTAACATAAAGCTCAATGTACACCATTCTATTTTTTTTCCTATCACTCATTTCTGTTCTGTATTTCCAATAAAACTTGAATTTTTTTCTTGTTTATCAATATCAGCTTCAACAATCTGCTCTTCCATCAATGCCAACATGCTTCACTTGTTCAGCCTCGTACTAGACTAATGGTGTGTCTAGATCAGAAAATTATTTGCAGATGTAAGTCCTTTTTGCAGACATAATATTTATCGTGGCAATACAGTAAGACCTGCCATACAAGTAATGCTATACAAAAGCCTTGTGGGGCACTTCACTCACCCCTTCAAAATCTATTTAAAGAACTACCTTGTAGATTTTTTCAGTAGAACAAAGGAGCAGCAGCAGAGGGTAGTAACGGTATGCTCAACTCTTGAGAGTGTCTGTCTGTCTGTAGCATGCAAGTTGTAGACTAACCTATTTCAGTAAAAAACCACAACTGCTAAAGCACAATGTCAGGAAGTATATAATGCAGACCACAAAATGCTTACAACTGAACATTGCTCTACTCGCATCAACCTAAACCTGCCCCTGCTTTCTAGGAAAGCCTGCTTACAGTGAAATCTATGTATATTTTAAACTGCTTTTTTGCTTAACCCAAGTTATCCATCCCACCACTACTCTTGTTAACTGGGAAAACTATCAGTACAAAACTGCCATTTGTGACGGTTAACTTTTTAGAAATGCAGTGCTGTCCCACTTTACATGAAACTTGCAATTGTCATTCATCTCAAACATTCATTATTATCTGAAGTATTCCATCACTTCTACATTATTCCTTTCTTCTCAAGTACCAAAACTAACAGAAAATAAAAAATAATCTACCTGATCTTGTAAAACAAATATACTCATTGTTGTGTTTTGAACCTGGGTTAGGGGTCAGGCAGCCACAGCTTGGCTGTGGGTGACAATTATTACTTTAACAAAGTTACTTTTGACTTGTGTGTCCTGTTTTAACTCCAGCCATCAACTAAGCACCACACAGCTGCTTGCCCCCCCCCCCCCGAGGGATGGGGGAGGGAATTGGGGAAAAAAAAAAAAGTAAATCCTGTGGATTAAGATAAAGACAGTTTAATAGGACAGCAGAGGAAGAAAAAAATAATAATAACAACAATAAAAGAATATACAAAACAAGTGATGTACAATGCAATTGCTCACCACCCGCTGACTGACGACCAGCCAGTCCCCAAGCAGCAATCACTGCCCCCTGGCCAACTCCCCCCAGTTTATATGCCAGGCACAATGTCATACAGTATGGAATAGCCCTTTGGCCAGTCTGGGTCAGCTGTCCTGGCTGTGCCCCCTCCCAGCTTCTTGTGCACCTGGTAGAGCATGGGAAGCTGAAAAGTCCTTGACTAGTATAAACACTACTTAGTAACAACTAAAACATCAGTGTGTTATCAACATTATTCTCATACTAAATCCAAAACACAGCTACTAGGAAGAAAATTAACTCTACCCCAGCTGAAATCAGGACACTTTCCTGTTTTTACACTACACCATGAGAAAACTATTAGAAGCACTATCTATTTCTACTTAACAGCCTGCGTACTTTTCTTTTAAATAACAAAATAATAGAAAAGCTATAAACCCAGAACCCAACCCCAAATAGTCTTCTCTCCAATACTGTGCACAGTTACATGCCTATATACTTGAAGCCTAGCAAGCAGGTAGGGAAAAAAAAAATACGACAAAGATTACAGACTCATTTTTTAATGTTGTCCGAGTGTGAATATTAACAGGATAAGACTCTTCACTTGTTTTTATGCAAATGTTAAAAGCATACTTCTAGTCGCTTTCACACAAATTGCTACAAAATTTTAAGTTACAACTACATATTCTCCTTAGCAATCTGGTTATTTGAATTGTCAGATTTGACCTTTGAACCCCTTATTAATTCTCTCACCTCAGAAAGTCTTCTGTTTCTCATTGAAATCAATACTAATGCTAGCAGAAATAAGAAAGCCTAAAAGACTCTTCATAAGTCCACAGTCAATAATATTTGATAAGTATTCTCCCAAATTGGTTTGCCTTTCTCAAAAGCATCTTTGTTCATGAAAAGAAAAATACCTTTAGAAGGAATATTTGTAAAGTTGACAAACTTGTGATATAGGTCTTCAGTGAATTTATCTTCACACATCTTTTAGCAATGAATATCTACCTTCATTGTTTACATGCAACATCTAACAAATACTTTTTAGAAGTGCTTAGGATACACACAATTTAAAAGTCATCTGCAGAGCTATCTCCTTTCTATTTTTTTCATTTTTGTACTGAATTTTAAAATGAGAAATATTTACAACAGTTCACTGAGTCACTGTCCCAGAAACCACAGTGACTGCTGTCACAAGGCTGATCTAGGGACCAGAGAGCATCAAGTGAAGTTGGAAAAAAACAATCAGAACAACCCACACCACAAAGCCATAAAGCTCTTGGTGCTCTACCTTCTCTACGGAGGGATTAAAGAAGTCTTTATACAACAACAAGCAGGATTATACAACATTAGTTTATTAGTCAGCTGAACAGGATTTTTTTTCTTTTTTAACATTATCAGAAATTAGTACTTTTTTTCTTTAATCTGATTGATTAATTGGTAATAGAAATTGATTAATCTAGCACAGAACTCAGAAAGGCCTAAAAGATTCAAAAAATAGGAAACAAAGCAGTTCCCACTTCGTACTACAGCTGAAAAGTAAAGATGGTGATGAGTTTAATGACAGTAAATACTTGAGCCAAATAGAACTGAACTAAAAAATCACGCAAAATTAAGCAGCTAAACATCCTCCTCTAACATTAATCATCATATAAGCTATTCTGTGTCTGTAGGACTGCAGTATATTTACTCCAAGGAATAGTTGTTTATCTTAAAACCAGTACAAAGACAAAGCAAACAAGCCAAATAATGGTAATTTAAAACTAAATTCAAATACTATGTTCCAGTTAAGAGTAAGGAATAGTTTATTTCCCATTCAAGCAAAACATTTTAAAACTAGAAGTGCTGTCGCCCAAATGCATGCTGCCACACTTTCAAGAGAGACAGATGCAGTCCTTCAAAACTAACATTTAAATGCCAAAGACTACAAACGTTATTTTCTTTTAATTTCTTCTGTTGCCTTTTTTTTTTGTTCAAAATGAAATATAATACCAATGAAAAACTGCCTTACTCCCCCACAGAAAGGCACAGATAGTCTTATTTTCCCCCACATATGATGAACACAGCAATAGCATGGTAAAAATCAAGACAAATACCAAACAGGGGCATTGTCCCTTGAGCACAACAGAAAAATCTTTAGCTAATATTCTCTTCTCCACAACATACAAAATTAAGATTCCCATACTCCACTAAAGAGTGCTCATTTCATCTACATTGCTCTGTCTTAATGAACTACTTAAAGAACTAAATATAGTACTGATATATAAAGGCTTGATAGACATTACCTTGAAATGTAGGAAGGTGCATCTACGATGTTCATACCACTCAGCATAAGATGAAAGGCTTCTGAAAAATGTTAAAAGACTTCCATGTTCTTCAGTGCTACAAAAGAAAAATATATTGTTTAACCTAAACAATACTAGTCAGATATACCAATTCTATAGCCTAAAATTTGCACTTTTTCCTTAAAGAATTTATGATTAGTATTGTTCAAATTTGAAGCCAGAAATCACACAAAAAAAATTATCATGACAGGAAAAAAAGCTGTAGTGTAGATACTGAAAAAAATTGATGATTCGTTTATAAACCAGTGTTTTCAACTCCTCAGGAAGGTAAGCAGAAATAAAGTTAGTCTTATATGTAAAATGTGATAACTTGACAAAGTAGTTGCCTGCAAAATCTTAGTTTGACTTTATGCTTGTTCATCTAATACTCTTGTTTTCCAAATAAATCCCAAGATGTTGCATAGTAAAACTTTAACCTACAAAACTGGTAAGATTTACCAAATTGCATCACTAAGCTTTGAATATTCCCAAGATCTTTGTCCTATTCAACTAAATCTTTGCATGACACGTTATCTGCCTCTGCCCACATGACATCCAGCTTTTCAAGATTAACCTTGAAACTTCAGTAAGCAAGGCTTGTTCATTAGATCATACATGGCACCTAGAAACAAAACTTTTCATATACATTTAAACCTTGATTTATCTGCTATTAAAGAAGACTGTGATATTCTCAATAATTAGGGAGTGGGGCAGGACGGGGGAGAGACATACCAATAAATCTGTAACTGAGAAGTGGAGCGCAGAGGTCTTGGTGCCAAGCCCATTGTAAGCAGACATTAATAAGCCTGGATGGAGCTGAGCTGATTCTTGCAGAATGCCCCTCAGTATTTCTGCAGTCTTGGGCTCCCTCGTGATTTAACAGTTCAGCTACATATGGAAACATTATGGCTTCATTCATACAAATGATCCTACACTTGCACTAATAAATCGTCTTGGAACCTGATGTCCTGCAAAGAGCAGTGCAGAGACACTTTTGCTGGACTTGCACTTAGCCAGAATGGATTTGGTAGAGCTTACAGCCTATATCATGAGACTAACATATCGGTGCTATTCTGTCAAGGAAATCATTCAATTGCAATATTATTGCAAATACTAGTTTTTCATCTATGGTGCCTCTGAAAACAGAAAGGCTAGCAGTAGTTTTTTTTACTTTCTGGCATTTCTGAGGCATTTTCAATACAAGAAACAAAGCATAAGAGAAATAAAGAAAAGTTCCTATAGTTTTGGCTTTGCCAGTTTCAGAGAAATTGAACAGCATCAAGTGAAAATGTTTACATACAATGATTCCATGGTTAGTATAAGATTTTTCCATTTCCACTGGCAATACTTAACAAACAGAGCCAACAAAACACAATGCCAGCTAAACCTGAGAGATTACAATTCCAGGACTTTGGTGCTAAAGTCAAATTAAAAATACAAGCAACACATAGAAGAAATACTTTGCACGTAGAACATAAGGAAGTTTACTTCCTACATGTATTTGGTTTCACACACACACAAGTTAAATCATTTAAGCTTCAATATAATTTCAAAATTAAATATTCACAGGATCTAAAGAATCAAGCAGAAGCTTCCACTCACAAAGAAACAACAAACATTTTGAAAAATATATACAAAATTACTGCTGAAGTAATTTCCAAAGAAGTTCCAAACACTGCATAAAGTACAGAATCAAGGAAAGCTAAACAGCTGACTAATTATCTGTTCTTGCAGATGGGGAAAAATACACACAATTTTGAAAATAAAAACTGCTCTTGATATGCAAAGATGATTACTCTTATTGAATAGGATAGCAAAACATCAAACTGATGCTGATGAATAACACACTGCACTAATTTGGACTGAGAGATATCACTGTTATTTTTCATCAGTCTACAAGGTAGTAATGATTTTGCATGTAAGAGAGGTTGCAATGCATCAAACACTGGAGCTGGTACCTTCCTTTATGTCATGAAATTTGATATACAAAAGAAATTTGCTAGCAAAAATAAGCAATATGCTTTTCTACTTCAGTAACTGGCACTAAAGTTACTTTCTTTCATTATACATTTACTATTTTGTCCTCCTAGCAAAACTATGTTAGTTTGTATGTCAACTATGATGGATACAACCAAAACATTTTTAGTAGAAGTACACCATTACATTCACTCTGCGACAGCCCAGGAAGGCAGGCAACAATAGAAGAAAGGGAACCAAGGTACTGGAAATCATTAACATGCAAAAATCTTCCTTAGAACAACTAGGATTAGAACCATTTGAATGAAGAGATCTGTTCACTTAAGATAGGTGCCATCACAGCAGAGAGCTTGCAGAAATCAGGTACTGAACAGACCTTACCCTCTTTATCGTTAACAACACAGTGACAGCAACCATTAAAGTGTATATACAGCCTCTCAGCTGTAATCAAAAGAGGAACTAGATAGTCCATCCACTGTTACAAGGGATAATTGTATTAAAGAGATTAGAGAAATTAGGTGGGGAGGTGGTTTGGGGGGAAGAAGAGTTTGTCTTGGAGGGGTTTCTTTTTAAGAAAAACACAAAAGAAAAAAATATTCAAGTGTCTAGTAATGTAAGGATCAGGATAGAGAAAGGAAAGGAGACAATATAAGATGACAGAAACTGCCAAACAGCCAACCATCCATCCAGTGTTGTCAGGGGAAGGGAGGAAAAACGCTCATAAAGCATATGCAGTTTTTACTAAAGAAATGGGGGCAAGAACGCAAGGAATGAAAAACTCCACAAAAGCTAAGTGTCAGAATACCTGAAGCAACATGATTCTTTAATCATAAGGGCGAACAGCTTCATGCCATTGTTGATATGAAGCCACAGTCAAATGAAACAGACTATTAGCCATTGTCAAAACATACCTGGCAAGCACTGCTTTGAAAATACAAAGATTTATTTCAATTACTAATACAGGATTTTACAAGTTTACAAAACCTGAGTGAGGAAGATACCTGACTTACATTTGAAAATATTTCAGAAAGTTACAGAGGATCTAAATTCTACATGTCAATTTTACTTTTAGCATCCTTTCTGTTTGAGATTAGCTATTCTTTTTGGATTTTCAGAACAGCTGAAAGCAGAAACTTGAGGCCATTAACACAATGGTTGCAACAGTGTATTACCAAGTCACTTCAGCCATTCAGGGGAGAACTGTGCCTCAAATCCAGCTCTATTTAATAGACAGGAACAGCAATGCTTAACATGTAACAAAAACAGAAACTGGAAAAAAACCATGAAGTTCATTCATATATTCAAAGTGTAAAAGAAAAGCCAAACAAGTTTTATCCTAGCCTGGAAAGAACAGCACCATTAAAGGAAGTTACCACATTAGTCACAACTGCCAACTAAATCAGGCCAAGATGAAAAAAATGCTGGCAGCACATGCAAAATTTAGTCCCTGGAAGGACCTAGACACATACCGATTTACAATATCTGACTAGCTCTATGTTCTGGACAGGTTTTTTTAACCACAACTCGTAATTGTACATATAAAAATCTACACATACTGTAGTAAAAATCGAGACTTAGTAAGGACTGCCCACATCTCACTGTCTAGTGAACATGATTCTACACATACTACAATATGCTTTGTAAATCTACCTATATGGAAGAGGGCAACACAAAATTTTGTTACAAAACTATGTACTTAAAATTATTTTTAAAAAAAAACTTGGCAATTTTGACGAGTATCCACTTTTACGCAATTTAAAAGACTATCACAAACCTTGTGACCTTGTTTTAGCATTATGTCTTTAGTTTGTTTATATTTCTTTTTTCCTCTCAGATTCATCTTTAGGTGATAAAGCAGACAAAAAAATTTTGAGGCTAGATCACCAAGCAGAGAGATATAGTTTTGGCTAACAAGTTCAAAGAATCAGTTTCAAATGTAAAAATTAGTCTACAAATTATACCTGAATATATACTTCTCATGTACAGTTATAGCACTGGCTAAATTTAAGATAGAAAACTAGATATAGTGTTTAGAAAGGGGGAAAATCTGGTTTGGCATGAACAGACATATGTAATACACATGCTTTTTTGTATTGGCAGGGGAGAAAGAGACTCCACAAGAGCACCATTTCAATTCACTGTCTCATAGCACTTAAACTACCCATAAACGATAATTCCTTATTAGCGTAAGTTAGCCTAATTCCTAAGGCTGAAGCCAACTACAACACTAAAATATCAAGAAAGCTTGGTATAAAATAACTAAGAGAGCACATGTTTAAATTTAAGTTTGGTTGTTTTTTTTTTTTAAAGAATCTTTTTTTTTTTTTTAAAGAATCTAGCATTACAAAATGACACCAGATTTGAAAAAAAAAATCCACTAGGAACAGAAAACACCCATCTCCATGCCAACAGCCATGTAACAGAGAAGTCACCCAAAACCAACAAAAAGCATATTCGGGCAGAGAGTAACTATGTATCAGGTTAAAATCACATGCGCTTCATCCAAACACTATTTCACTTTCACAAAATAACATCAACAAAACACAAAAATATATAAGAAACCTAACTGTTTTAAAAGTCTTTAAGGCTCCTTTAATATGTTCCTTTAGTTATTTTAAGAGAGGAAATCTATTTTAACTCACTGCAGTATGCAAGACTTCTTGCATTAGCATGTAAAACCAAAGAATGACACAGCTATGGAAAGAATTCGTGCTTCCCCTCACTTCCAAAATACCTAGCCCATGTAGTGTTTAATACAATGCAGACATTTCATAAATCCTTCACTCTAACTTATAAATTCTTACTAGTTAGTAAAAATAGCAGTTTTCAACCTGTCTAAAAATTCCTCCTGTTTAAGTAATCTATGCAATAGTTAACTAACCCAACAATTAATGGGATATCAAGGAAAAAAAAAAAAAAAAGACTGGCAACAAGATTTTTTTTATAGATATTCTGGTCCTCCACACTAATAAAGTACAACATAAGTGATAACTGGTGCAAAGGGGACTCAAGTAAAATCAAAAATAGAAGACTAAATATTGTGATTCCATTTGCATACATATTTTATTGTCACAACATATTTAAGGAATGGTACACTACTTTTAAAAATAGGTATTATATATTGCAGCAGTACCTGGTTGAAAATAAACTGCTGAATTTTGCTTCTTTTAAAAACATGTTGCTCAGTTGTTCTAGCATTCCTGTTTTCTTACAAAGCAGGATGGTCTTGGGAATTACAACTGAATGCCAAGTTTTTAACTCTGGTGCTATTAAAGACCCTTTTCTGTCATGCATTATGAAAAATGAAGCCAAAAAATTAAAAACCTGAGGAGGAAAAAATCCAGGCCAGCAAAGAAAACGGAAGAGAGCTAGACAATGAATTTGGCAAGACTGGGCCAAGGAGGCAAAAGAAGGAAACAGAAATCAGTAGGGAGGCTGAAAAGAACAAACAATACAGAGAGACACCAGATTTAGCTGGTCAAGAATGGAGGGAAAGGGAGGAAAGAGGTAGGAATCAAGATTCTAAGAGCAGCTGGTGAACTGAAGAATAAAGGGCTAGTAGGGAAAAGCCTGAAACTGAACATGAAAAGAAGGGATTAGGACTTAGAGCAAGAAACAAGAACTAGCTTAATAAGGGGATTGAGAAAACAAGCCATAAAGGGAGCTCACATAATCACATCAAGTCAATCTAACAGTGGGTTGCTGTCAAAACAGACATTGTCAACACCAGCCCCACTCTGGCCACATATTTACTGCCTTAGATCAGCCACAAACATTGTGACATTGCAGGACAAGTCAAATAGAAAAAATGAGATTTGAAGGGGGGGAGGCAAGGTTGGGTTCTCCACCCCCAAATTACTTTTTCAACCAAATGACTACACTGAACCTATTTGCCATGTGGCTTCAAGAGTATATATGCTGACACAAGGACAACAGATAGTACATGCACACAGAGGCTAAGGACAAAGAGCTGCTTGCTTTATTGACAGCAAAGTCTTCATTCATCTTATATCATTCATGAAAACTTGTTTACTTATGAATACTGGTGTAATGTGGAAAAGGACCAAGGCAGTGAAGAGACAGGGACAAGACAGCAGTGCTCAAGCCAGGACAAAATAAAGTCTGCCACTACTTCAACGCATTCCTTTCCAGTATGACTATTAAGTTCCAAGACACTTCTGCTGTCAGAAAATACTCATGAAAAAAAAGGGTAATTTCCTCTTCTAAATCCTGCTCCTTGAGAGCAGTCAACTACTATTCTCAGTTATACCACTAGCTTTAGCAGATTTGCATGGAAATTTCAAAGCCCCTAAATGAAAAATTCAGCTCTCAGTACAGACTAACAAAGCCTGATGTAACTCAATAGTTAAGTCAACTGACTGACTGACTGAATTCTCTCAGTGCCAGGAGGCACACAAGGCGCGAACATCGTTCTTCCACTTCAATCGGTCTGCGGCTGCGTGCCGTGCTGCTTCCCAAGAGTTCCAGCCTGCACCATTCCTCTCAACCTCCACCATCCGACGCCAGGTCGTTTTTGGGCGACTCCGCTTTCTTCTTCCCTCTGGAGTCCACCCAAGGGCCACAGCGCAGTTTTCTGTCGGTTTTTTCCTCAGGACATGACCGATCCAGTTCCATCTCCTCCTCCTCACTTCATTACTGATTTTCTCCATCCCTGCCATTTCGTTTTTTTTTGAAAATTGATGCTCATCGTTTCTGCAACTTTTTATTTTTTTTCCGGGAGGAGGTAGTTGGCCTCCTGCCCAACCCCCATGACTTGGAGGGCCAGTGGTTTTTCTGTCAGGGTGGCCTTCCCTTAGGCTGCGTTTGTTCGCGGCACCTTCTTCAATTTTATCCGGTGCACCCTCCAGAGAGGGATCCCCTATCCACCACCCAGGGGACGCGCCTTCTAGCCGTGCAGCCCCAGCCGAAGGAGTTAAGTCAACTAGCCAATAATAATTAATAAATAATAGATTTGGTTTTAGAATAGGTTGCTAGCAGGTTTCACAGTGGAATACTGCAGACAAATAATCTGGTCATTATTCATCCTGTATACCACAATTAGTTGACATCCTCCAGAAAATAATCAAAAAGTCGCATTCAGTCATATGCTTAGGTTTTAGTATGTACATTTTCTTAAGCCACTACACAAATACACTATTACAGGTTTTTAAACTATGTTCTAATGTTTTTAAAATATCAGTGAAAGAAATCCTAATGCAAAGAAGAGAAACGGAATGGTAGAAATCCTAATGCAAAGAAGAGAAACGGAATGGTGAGCAGAGAATTAGAAGCAGGCAAGTCCTGGAGAGGGGTTCTGGATGTAGACTTTAGCCATTGCTCCCCCACATTGCACATCTGCAACTCCCATACACAACTGAGTAACAGTTAATGTGTTGATTACACAAATAAAAATACAATAGCTGAGATTACCTTGTTACCAAGCAATTTCAAACAGCTAAAATACATTATAATCCAAAAAATGTTTCTGTTTAACACGAATTCGTAATGGTCCTTTCAGGCCTTAAAAATTATATGCATTTCATCTTCTCTCCAGAAGGATACAGACAAGGGATTGGAAGCATTTAGGTTGGGCTAAGAGTACATTACCAAACAAAGAAAGTGACTGCCAGCAATTTACATGAAAACGCAGCATTGCATTTAGTATCTGATATCCCATAAAATAACTTTCCTTAAACAAAAAACTCCACCTTACCTTGATACAAACTTGCTCACATCTGAATCTTCTCCAGATTCCATTATAATGCTGAGATCAGTAATAACAGCAGACACATTCTCTTTCTCCTAGATTGGAGAAGTAACAACACATTATTTTAGAAATTTCTCTAGAGAGGAGGGGGGAAAAAAAAAAAAAATCTATCTGCCCATAAAATAGACAAAAATATATGCAAATGCTGCTAAGTACTATAATCCTTAAAATAGCATTTTTTTAAACTACAGGTACTAGACATTTTCTTCCATTTCAACAGTATTGGTATCATCCATACAAGGCAGCTGCTGAAATAATACCTGAACTAGTCAGCATAGAGAACATGTATGTATAAAGGAAGACTTATAAATAAGAGGTTCATCTACTTCCTTTCATGTCACTTCCACTTCTTTAAGATTCTTCTCATTTTCCAACACAACCCCTAGCTGCCACATATACCAGAAAACTCAAATATAAGGTTTCATCTGAAAACCACAATAATGCTACCCTAAGTTAAAAAAAAAAAAATTCCTGTTAGTTTTCCTTTTTTTTTTTTTTTTTTAAATTTTAAAGCCTATAGTTTTGCCTCAAATTCTTGTCCCTTTTTACAATAATAACTGTTACTCGGGGATATGTGCATGATAATAAAATGTTTCCAAATTAAAATACTAACAACCTATAAAAAAAATGAGAAAAGTATATAGATATATCTAGTAGATGTAGTAGAAATGAGGCCACAGAAGAACTTAATTCTTTTTCCTACGCATTCTTGAACACACCAGAGTAATAGGTTAGATAACTCTGAATGAAGAAGCTTAAAATCATGGCTTGAAGACTATAGCAAATGCTTCACTTTGTACTGGAGATTTTGTACTTTATTTTTCTTATACCCAGTCACTACAAGCAAATGGGAATGACAATACAAAGGAAACTAAACAGACAAGCTGGAGTCAAATGCCAACATACCACAGCAATCCCTAGTACTGGTCGGACAGAAGGACTGCTTACACTGCCATCAATAAAGATGGAAAAAGCAAACCAAGACAACACAAAGTTTAATGGATTAAGTAAGTAACATCAGGAAAAATCATTTTAAATTTAGAGCAAAAGGTTCAACACATGCATGGACTTTTAGAGAAGCTGCTTGTAGTCACAAGCTAACATGCTACCTTCTAAAGAAACTGCTTTTCCAATAAGTGGGTTACTAACATATGCCAGGATGCCATCTTGGGGACAAATAAAAAGAGTTAAAAGGAAAGCTCTTGAGAAGAAAGCAACTCTTATTTGAGTGATTGCTTTCTCAAGTGGTTTAGACTTGGCTAGAAAATCTGCCAAAACAATTGTACATGTCCTCTCCTAAAATCTAAGGACAGTAAGAGGGGAAAATAAATAAATCAAACAATGCTTGTGCATTAACCGGTTTTCTTCATCCACCTTTTGACATTTGTAAGCATCCGCCTATGCACAATGGTGAACAGGCAGGAGCTTCTTTGCTTGCACTCAAAGCTGGCAAAACACTAGCCAGCCTGAGAATATAAACGATACTCTAGTCTGATGCTGTGCTAGAACTAAAGAACCAGCTAAGATGCAGAATGTCAGGCAGTGAGTGACCAATACTACAGTAATATAGAGATAATCTCAACCATTCAAAGCTAGTCAAAGTGAACTCAGATCTGCCTACCCCTCTTTGAACAATTGTATCGTAGAACACAGCTTTTAACAAGAATGACATTTAACATTTTGTTTAAGATCAAATTAGAGATAATTACAAGAACACTTTGTTACTGTGTATTAACAACTTTGATTTAAGGTACTCTGCAGCCGAGTTAACTGTATGGTAACTTAACTACTAAATTAAACAGTATTAACAGTGTGAAAAAAATTATTGTTTATCTTCCACTGCATACCAATGTATCTGTTACCTCCTAAGCATTTCCCCAAAACAGCTGTTGTCTTATTTCTCAAGATGGGTGAAACTAGTTGCAACTTTACACTATCTTGCCCACGCTGATCTCAGTACAGGTTATTTTGAAAACAACTGTTAATGCCATATCTTAGAAAATAGGCTTGTCCATTTTTATATGCAAGAAGCCAGAGGCATAAAAAAGTTAAAGGTAAGTTTCCAGGTCTTAGTCTGGCCTGAACTCACAACTTTCCTGAGACCTCTGGAGACAAACTCCTGCATCCACAGAGGACCTACTGACTTCACCGCAGGATGACCTGCATAGTATACAAAGTCTGTGGCAAAACCAAGATAACATGCCACTACTTTTACACCGCAGAAACAGCCAACTAGGACTAGCCAAAATGTCTGCATGAAGTTGTTAACAACCTAGTTATGAGATATGCTTGTTCATTATAAAGAAATGGGAGAGAGTAATTTTTAATCATATAAATTACAAAATTGTATATCTTAAAAACACAATCCTTAATCTTGAATTTTTGAACTACTTAATTTTCTCAAAATCTATTTGATTTAAACAGTTCTAACAAAAGGAAAATATAGAACTGTACACAATGTTTGTATTTTACAACTCTAGCCAAACCATTATATTATGCTTTGTACAACAGCTAAAACACATTAACATTTAATTAAATGCAAAAACTTTAATAACATTCAAGCTCATATACAAGCACAAAAACTGAGTAAAGGAACACAAATTAGTCTGTGTTTGAAACGGTAAGTGTATTTCTTGACTTGGGTATGTAACACCAAAAATAAAAACCAAAACCTGTATATTATGGCACAATTAAAAACTGTACTTTTCATTGGTGTCTGCTTAACTAATTTACCATTTTCCACGACATGTCCACAACCCACACCATAAAACACTGGCAATTCAAAGTTTATTAGCTTGAGGTAAATTGATACATTGTCTGCACTGCATATTAAATTGTAAGTTATAGGTGCCATGTACTTTTACTAAAAAAAAATTAATTCATGTAAAAAATGAACTCAAAATTGTATTTTTTTCAACTAAAGGTTTTTTTTTTTTTTAATATACACATTTGGTATTCTATATATCACTTACTCTAGGGTATTTCATCAGCACTGTAGGACAAGTTTTAGGCATTATGCACAGAAGTGCTGCCATCTAGTGGTGCACTGGATTTAAGCATCACCAAAGCAGCTACAAATAAACTTAACATCCAGTTACTCATCTGAGCTCCACTAACACTAAAAGAATCATTCTGCAGGAGCATACAGGTGAGAAAACAACATTAATCTAACCAAGTCGCAGGACTGATGCAAGCCATTTCCATGCTCAAAGCTAAATGCAGTTTTATACAAGCAAGTGGTAAAATGGTATCACTAGGACCACAAGTTTCAAGTCATGCATGGACTTAAGAGGTTGCAGCTGAAGTCCTGCAGTTTCAAATTATGCAATCCACATGTGACTATCTAGATACTCATTTCCTAAATTCATAATATGGCTTTTTTTAAGATTAGGAAGGACATCTTTACATAGCTAGGCATTTTTAATACTATCAGGTCCAAACACATTCAATTTAAAAAATACCTTTAAAGCTGACCTGAAAATCAAGTTTTCTTGAGGAGGAAATTTCCTGATGTCAAAAATATTATTACAAATTGAGGTAGCAGCTTGTTTTCCACTGCTTATCATTTTGAATTCTGTGCTAAGAATAGATTCTTTTGAAGGGCCTTCCTTGCAAAGAATCTGTCATCATTAGTGTAACTTCTGTGCAGTCCCGTGATGTAATGGCTAGTCACACTAGCCAAGCAAATAGAAATATAACCAAAGCAAAAAAAAAAAACAAACCCACACCCAACCCACTGCAATTGTTCAAGTTTGTAGTGTTTTAGCTTTTCCCCAGTTTCCTCAAGAGAGGCAAGGTTCAGAATTTTCCAGTCTCCAGAACAAGGTAACTGACTATAGGAGAACACAAGAATTTTGTGACTGAATGTTGAACCTGACCTTCAGATCTATTTTGCTTGGATGTGCATGCAATCCAAAAGTTGGGTCCAGCTGTTATAGAGTGCAAACAACCCACTGAGGCTTAGATTAAGGAGACTCAGGCAATCAAAATGACAAAACACCAGTTGAAGGTTTCAGCTGGAAAAGGAAGTATTGATATTTGTCCATTTGAAGTTTTGTTTGTTTGCTTGGTTGTTTTTGGTTTGTGGGTTTTTTGTTTTTGTTTTTTTTGTTGTTGTTGTTGTGGGTTTTTTGTTTGTTTTTTAAAACATACATTGATCCTTACCTGCATTTCAAGAAGCTGGAATTCCAATTGAAAAGACAGGGAGTGGCAATTCCCTGATAATCTGTGCTTCCGCACTGTTCTGTTTCTAGCTGTTATAAAATAAAGTTAACAAAATATTTGATTGTAATTCTATTCAACAATTATTGCATTTCTTTCATTAGTCATATTTAAAGTACCAACTCATACCATCCATCATATAAATAGTCAACTTAAATGTGTTAAAAAAAACCAAACAACTAACTTCACAGCAGTCTTTCACTTTCCCACTATGCAAAGTACTATACTTACTCAGAAGCTATTTCGTCAATAAAGAAATTTCTATTGTATTTCAAAATAATTGCCTTGCTGCTAACATTGAAAGTAGAATTACAACACGCATTTGCAAATGTAATGAACTGCAACAGTATGCTCAGTATAGCACCAGTAAAGGGCACAAAAATGCTTACTTTGTTCCACTGTTTTCTTGGAATGACTTGTGAACTGAATACCAGTAAATTTCATTAAAAATGAGAGATCTGTTTCTAGACTTTCAAGTTGAGCTTTCAGGTCTGATGGAGATTCATGTCCTTTAGATCCTCCCTGAAATTCTCTTTGGAATGATTTTCTAGAATTGAAAAAGAGAAAATAAATGAAATCAAAAGGGCAAAAGACAGACATAAGAACATGTTTTGTCACATCAATACAGGAATACCATTAAATAAAAGGCATTTGTAGCGTGATCTGATGATTTTCAGACCAAGATCAGTTTTCAGTGAGTCAAATTTCAGTTGGATCATATTACTAGGAACAGTAAACTGTTCTAACTTACATATATACTTTATGTTCACTGCCAGGTAGATGTAGCCTTTGTTATAAGTCTTGAGATGTAAGTATCCATTTCGAGGAACATACAACAAAAATGAGCAGTGATGTCTTTACTCATCTAAATGACTTATTTTATCTACGGAGTGTACATTTACTACAGAATATCAGTTAAATAATGTAAATAAAAAGCCCTAACATGGCACTTCATTAGCATATAACTAGTCACACCTGTACATGTCCCCAATCCCTCCCTCCCCCGCCTTTTTTTTTTTTTTTTTTAAGTAAATGTGCACTGAGCCATTTCACAGTGCATAATGGAAAAAACAGCCTTGGCAGTCAATAACTTTGCAGGGCCCGCACAATAACATACCTGATATCATGCTCTGACCACTATGAGACTGCCTTTAAAAAAAAAAAAAGCAAACAAAATCCTAAAAAACCCACAAACTACCAACAAAAGGCAGTAAAAAGAGATCAACTATTTATTATTTGCAATCTTTTACCATATATAGCCCATGTCCTAAACAAAATCATTGTAAAAATAAGGGAAGTCCTAACATAGAGGCAAAAGCTTATCCTAAACAATTTTGACAAAGAAACACTATTAATCCAACATGTGAAAAAGGCCGTACATTGACATTAATATCTCATCAGAAAAAAAGGTGGATTCTTGTTGGCTATCTTCATACTTTTCAGCCAATAGTTTAATTTCTTCTTCCAGTGACTGGATTTCATCTTCATAAACTTGACAAATGCTGTTGTCCATTTCTCAGAATCAAAGTTACTAGATAAAACAAAATAAGTATACTTCTTAGGTGAAATAAAAAATAATTAAATAAATTTTAAAAATAAATTATTTTTATCCAAGGAATTAATTTAAGAAATGTAAATATAGCATTAGGCAACTTTTTGTCCTACCCCTCTACTTAAAATGAGACAGTTCTATTATATTTTATGGCTTTTGAAAACTGAAGAATTGGTACATACAATTTTTAAGTATTGCAGGTAGGTTTGGCAAGTATAATAATTTATACCTCCGTAAAGAATTCTAGAGTGTCAAACGCTCCTGTTTGCTACAGAAGATTAATCTAACATATAAACCTTGACCCTCAGCAGCCAAATTTGACAGGAAATCTGCCACCAACTTGAAAACAGAATTAGGCTTGCAGTAAAACTCTGCTCTTAATACAACAGTACTATGTCATCAATGTAACTCCTACTTAAACCCTAGAAAGTCCACTTAGAAAGATACTGATCTGCAAGTAGACATTACAAGAGCAGAAAAGCTGCTTTTTCCATAACTCTGAATGCAACAAAGCTTCCTAAGACACATTGTAACTCACTGCCAAAAGCATCATGAAGACAAAAGATTTTACTTCCAGTGAATATAGGAAGCTCCTACATATCAGCAAGAATGTGACAAAGAACAAATTTCTGACTTTACATAAAAGAAAAAAGAAAAGAAAAAAGTTTTCTCCAAAATAGATAGTAGCTTTGTTGCATTAGTTCCTCAAAGATTTAATCCATTGAGTCCAAATGCAATTATTAAACCAATTTTAAGACACAGACCCCTGCATAGCTGCCAAATACAGAAGTTAAATCAGGAATCTAATGTAGTCAAAGGCTTTCTTTAAGAGTCTTTTTAATTAATCATTATTTCCTCCAGGAGCATATCCAGGTGCTTTACATTTGCTGTAATAGAACAACAAGCCTAATCAAATACAGAAACCAAATCCAGCTTTGACAATTCACCTAACAATCCACCTGATCAAATGAGGCACAGCTGTTCCTACTAACACCACAGCATAATCTGCCTTTCAAGTAAACAGCAGTAGAGAGACACAAAGAAACAACCATGTTCCACAAGTAATAAAAAATAAACAAATACCAATTTTAAGAAAAAAAAAAAAATCTGACATTCAGTCTAGACATGACACATTCAAAGGACTGTGGGGAACATTCTGCAGCTTAATACTGATGTATTAATACTTTCAACCAGTAACAAAAAAATAAATCTAGTTTTATGTGTGTTTTTAAACAACCCCTACTGTAGTTGCAAGATTTACACTAACATGGTTCAATAAAAAGGGATGAGGGGGAAATAGGATTTTGTTGGTTTATTTCACAAGAAACAGCATCCGAATAACACATATAAGAAAACAACATTCAAAATATGTTTTGCATTAAAAACTTCTTTAGTGAATAAAGTACATGCAATTAAAGAATTGCCGAGTTTGTGCCTAGTTGTGACTCCCTCTGAAACTTTAAAGCAATCTTATGCAACGTATGACAAAAAAGATCAATGCGGAAAAGAAATAGAAGTTCTCCAACTTTTAATGCATACTATTAGTGTTGTTGGTTGGGTGGTTTTTTTGTTTTCTTTTTTGGTTTTTTTTTTTTTTTAACTGGATACATTGAAGAAAGTTTTGGTCATAATAAAGAGTACATTGGGAAAAAGAAAACATAGCCAGAACTTTACCCTAAGTTGTTAGCTAATTCCTCTTTTAACAGCTGGCTGTTTTGAAAACAGTAACAGAACACATATACTGCTTACAGCTATTTTAACTCAAGTGATTTTACTAGACTGCAGAAGGCTCAAAGACTAGTTATAACTTCAAAGAACATTATCTCCAGAAAAAAATATCCGTACATACTTTTAATTAAATAAAACATAACGATAATTTCTCCTCACTCTAAGCGTACACACACACGTGTATATATATATACACACATGTATACATATATATATATACACACACACACTTGTGCGTTAAAGGTAAGTATTTCACATTTCTATGTACCTACCCATGTACACCCCTAAGCATTTGCTCTTATGCTGCTACAGCGAGACCTAGGAAGGGCATTCAAGAGTTTGTGAGAAACCGGCTGGGGGGGTTCCGTGTTTCGTTGCTTTGCTTCTCGCCTTCAAACCTCACTAAGTAACGGCTGGAAAGCACCACTCGTCAGACGAGCCGGTGCCGTCCCAGCCCGCCCCAAGACGCGGGCTGAGGCTCACAGGTGCCAGACGCGGCCCCGGCGGCACAAGGCAGGCCCAGGGGAAGCAGCCCGCGGCCTCCTCCACCCCCACAGAGCCGTCGCTGAGGAGAGGAGAGCGGCTGCCCTGCCCGCCCCGCCGCCACCGCTGCGCGCCTTCGAACTGCGCGCCCAACCAGCCCGCCGCGGGCCTGGGCGCTACCACCGCTACTGCCCGAGCAGGGGGCGCCGGCCGCGCCTTCGTTCCCCCGCACGAAGCAACAGAGCTGCTTGAAGGGAAGCTCCCGAGGTCATTATTCGAGAGGAACAGCAAAGACGTTATTTTGATAGCTGTTTCCTTTTTTTTTTTTTTACCTCATATCTTGCGGAAAATCCCCCCACCTTTCTTCCTGGTTAGTCACGCCCAAACCTTCCGCGGTCACAAGACCTAATCCGTGTGTCTCCATCACACTTGACCGGCCGGAAGCAGAAACCCGAAAGAGAGAAGGCAATCAGAATCCAACGGCCCCAGGAGGCGGAACCCTTTTTTCCGAGCGAGTTCTAGGAAGGGATGCGAGGGGGAAGACAAATTGAGTGGCGCTACGGGGCTTGCACATGGCGGCGGTGAGGGAGAGTGGTAGCGTCCTCGCAGGGTTGGTGGTTCCCGGGGTCCTTGGCGGGGGTCCTCGGCATCTTTTGGGAGGCGGGAGTTGGGGCTGAGGGCGGCTTCCCCGCCGCCTCCCTTAGAAAATCCTGAGACACATTATATTGCTAAGAGCTGTTTACACTTATTGTCATGCACCCAGTCATATGCTTCAAGCTTTAAAACAAAAAACAAAAAAAAAAAAACCACCAAGCCCAACACCTAAACCCTGGTTACTTATAGCAATGCAGTGTTTACTGGTGCTGGGCTGGAGCAGACGTGTAACCTAGCGCAAAGCAAAGGAGCACTCCTCTCAAAAGGTCATTCGTTGAGGACTTGTGATGGAACCATTTGTCCCCTAATTTGG
The DNA here is from genome assembly GCF_965183815.1 of Platalea leucorodia. Taxonomy (NCBI): domain Eukaryota; kingdom Metazoa; phylum Chordata; class Aves; order Pelecaniformes; family Threskiornithidae; genus Platalea; species Platalea leucorodia. The sequence goes on from NC_138831.1 coordinate 21,351,737, forward strand.
TGTTATGACTGCATTACTACCTATAATGTAAGCGTTAGTGAACTATTATTATCTTCTTACAGAAAAACTGTGTGCGTTACAGGTGTGACAGCTTGACTCTTCAACATGGAGAAGAAACAAGTTTCAAAACGCTTATATGTTGGAGGACTTGGCCATACGGTTTCTAAGGCTGAACTGCAGGAAAGATTTGGCAAGTTTGGGCATGTTTTGGATGCAGAGATTATTACCAGAAAAGATGATCAGGGTAAGAGTTTTGCATCATCTTTTAAACATGAGTTGTTTTCCAGTTTGTAGCGTGAAATGGAATTTTTGCTTCAGAGACACTTTATTTTCAGGAAATAGCTTAATTTTCAGTTTTAAGGGAAAAACTGAAATTGTACAGAAATTAACTGAATGTTTATTATTGAGCAGGGAACCCTATGAAAACTTTTGCTTACATCAGTGTCAGCATTTCTGATGCAGATCTTAGAAAGTGTAAGTACGTTTTTTTTTTTAAGTAATTTATGATTTTGAGCCAAGTTGCATTACTGATAATTCATCTAATGTTGTCAAATCAGGATGTGGTCAAGATAGACCCTGTTTCATTCTGTTGTCATATTCATTCCATTTTCTTTAAGCTGCAGTTTTATGGAAGCTGCTTTACTGGAGTTTTCAGTAAGTACATGTAAGCAGATTAAAAATATTCATTGTGACTGAAATAGGTGATTTATGGGTTTATTCTAACCCTTTTATGAAAAGTATAGGAAATGTGATTCAAACACTTTTGTCAGGTCCATGAAACATTAGAAGTGACTTGATGTGAGAGGAAACCCTGAAGGAGAGTTTACGTAAAGTTTACTTCTGTTAAAGCAATTTTACAAATCCCAGAATAGTTGGATTACAAAACTACTGGCAGGTTATAAAACCACATGTGTAATATGTAGCAGCAAAATGGCAGGTGAAGATACCTGAACCCAAAGAGAGGATTTGGTAATGTGCCCTTTTATCTAGGGAATGTTGCCACTAGGAATAGGAAAGCTGTTTGAGAGCGACTAAAAGCTAACCCAGCCCTTGATACTTAACTTCCTTAAGTTCTAAGTACAACACTTTTTTTCTCTTTGGTTTTCAGTACTCCTTAACTGTATTTTTCAAAGTACAGAAGAAGTTACGTAAAGAAGAGCTTGTCTGACAGTAGTATGGAAACTTCAGGGTACATGTATCTGAATTTTCAGGCTTGTATTTGAACTGAACCATACAGACTGGAATGACTCTTTTTGAAGTCAGAACTTTAATTTTAGATGTAGACCTTCTTGTGTAAGATTAGGGTATTAGACCTTTCATATACAACCTTAAATCAGGTGAATAATGGAGTATAAGATCATGCTAAAGAAACTTCAAACTATCATAGAAGGAGGTATAGTTAAGTCTAAGGTGTATTTTTTTTAATGTAGAAAGTATTCATTTCCCATCTCCTTGTTTTACAGGCATGTCAATTTTAAATAAAACAAAATGGAAAGGGGGGACACTGCAAATTGAGTTGGCCAAAGAAAGCTTTTTGCACAGGTAAAAATCAATTAAAAAAAAAAAAAGTATGTTGTTGCTAAAGTTACCCTTTTTCTGTTTATCTGATAACATTATGGCTGTGCTTTTATCTGCTATGCTCTTATTCTTTCTAGTTTCTATTGACATTGGTGGACTGTTGATGCATGCGACATGTTTTGCATCATTATTCCATTGAAAGTAGCAGCTATGTTAATTCCTTAAGTAGTGAATGGTTACTGTTCTGTGGGAGAGGGTCACTGCCAGCTATAATTTAGCACACAGGCAGACCTTTTTTCATATGTGATGTACTTTTTGGTACAGGCTTTCCATGGAGAGGGAGGAAGCAAAGCTGCAGAAGGAAAAGCCACAGAAAAAGGACAAAACGTGTCTGTTAGAATCACTGAAGAAGGCTGGAGTTGTAGACTTTCACATGAAAGCAGTACCAGGTACAGAGGTGCCAGACCATAAGGTATGGTAGCGTAGATGTATAGAGAATTAAAACAAAACAAAAACCAGAATTGGGCACAAGCTTCATTACATCTAAATTTATGTCAAATCTCTATGCTTTATGTAAAGAAACGGTTATTAAGTGTGACAGCCCAACTTGTGAAAAGTAGTCTAAAGAAATACCTTATGTGTAGACATGTACAATGCTCCTGTTGTTCTTTGTAGTGACTGGAAATAATCTTGATCATACTGTCCTCTCTTGTCGTGTTAAATTAGTAAATGCTTTATTACTTGTTTATGTTGGGAATATCTTCATGTCACCCTTAAAAGCATGTAAAGAGAATGTGTGTCTTTGGTGGCTGGGTTGTCAGGATCTAATCTCTGTGCTTCAGCACAGTCAGGATCAGGGTCTACTCATGCTTGCTTACAAAAGTAAGACTTAGAATAAAATCACTGACCATGCAAATTTAGGCAAGAAAAATTATATTTACTGTAAAGTTTTCAAAATTATTTGCTAAGCACAGAATGTTTTTGGAGGGTGATGGGGGGCATTTTTAATTTTTTAGTGGGAAAGGAGAAAAGGGCAAAATAACAGTGATCCTGTCTGTATAGTTACCACTGTTAATTCATAAACCAGAAGCCTTATATTAAAAATAGTACTTGTAAAGTAAAAAAATTCAGTTCTTTATTGTCACTCTTTATTTGCAGGTTGTAGAAATTTGGTTTTTTTGGTTGGTTGGTTTTGGTTTGGGTTTTTTTTGAGAAGGAAACTGGCTAAGTTGCACAATACGAATATATCTCACTTAAGAGAGTAAACAAAGAATTAGTCACAGATGGTTCTTTATTAGTGTTTCTGTTATCAAAGAATATACGTCTTGTTTTATTCCAGGGTTACTTCCATTCCTTTATTGTTTAATACTGATTATTTTTCTTTTCTTTTAGAAATGGGTTGTTGGTAAATTCGGCAGAGTCTTGCCTATCCTGCACCTTAGGAGTCAACAAAAAAATAAAATATCCTTTTCCTATTGGTTGGGCATAGGCTCAATTCCCTTCTTTCTTTCATCATATGGGGAAATATTTGCTTAACGGTCTTAATACTGACTGCTATGTCATACTTGATATACTGAATCCCCTAAGTAAATCTTGCAGTAAGTTTATGTGATCTGAATAATTTTTTTAGACTGCAAGTAAGTTGCTTAAAGGCTTATGGTCATAACATTAAAAAGGACTCTTCATTGTCCTTTCATGCAGAATTTAGCCTGTTCATAAAGACTGGAAGTCTGTTTGCTGAAAGAATCAGGTTGTTTTAATTCCTTAACTTGGACTAACATTGTGAAATATGACCCATCAAAATATTGCCATAACCTTAGAAAGCTGGAGCCGGACTTGACACATGTAGTTCCTATATCCGAGCTTACTTGGCACTTGGAAGAGAGAGATGACAGCATAAACAAGAAGCGGCAGGGAGAGTTCCCTGTAACTAAGAAGCCACCTAAAAAACTTAGGCGACTGGGCAGTGAGGCTCTTAATGGAGCAGTAGTTCTCTCTTCTGGGTGCCAGTCATGTTCAAAAAACACAAGCTCATCACAGCTAGATAAAAGATCAAAATCCAAATCCAGTGAGAAGTCTAAATTGCCTCCATCAAGCAGTCTTAATAGTAAAATATCAGGGAAAGGTTTATTACCAGATAAAAGTGATGTTTCTGGAGTTACAGCTCAAAATAATGTGAGTGTTTCTGATAGCGACATTGATTCTGAAGAGGAAATCAGAGCAATGGTAAAGAAAGAGACAGAAATACAGAAAGCTGAAAACGTTGAGACTGAAAGTGACCACATGGAAATTGTTGGGGCTAATTTTGAATTAAAGTGCAACAGTCACTGGTCCTTAAGTAATCCAGACACCATGAAGAAAGCTGTCACAAGAAGTTGTAGAGAGAAAGAGACACTGGAATACGATAATGGTTATGATTCAGCAGATACAGATGAAATTATTGCTGAAAGTAAAACCCCAGATCTATGTAGCAGGAAAACTGCAATTTTAGAAGATTCTAACCAGGTGAACGTGGAAAATGAAGAAATACTAACTAACAAAAAATGTGATTTGGTAAATGAGTCCTCACTGAAAACTCAAAATTTAAAAGAAGAATACATTGAAAGAAAAGGGAAAATGAAAAAAACCAAAATTGCTGCCTTGCAGAGTACAGCAGTTAACAGTACAACAAAGACAAGTGATAGTGAAAGCTCTTACTCAGAGTCTGAGAAAGGGGAGTCTGAAATCAATTCTGATTATGAATCCATGATGCAAAAGTGTTATCGCTTAGACCTTACATTAGATGACTTAAAAGCATTAGCTATTGAAAACACTGGGACACCAGTAGAAGAATCAGACAGTACACAGAGTTCTAGTCAGTGCAGTGTTGAAGAAAATTCTAAGGGTAATGTTGTAAATAAAACAAAACTTTCTAAATTTCACCCTGCAGTTAAAAAAAAATGTATCTGTCCTGAAGATGTAGTTGCTGCGATTTTAGCAGGGGAGGAGAATGTTGATGAAGAAAGCTCCAAGGGACAAAATAAGTTGCGTTTGAAATATCAGCCCTTCAGAGGAATGGGATCCCTTTGTGAAAGAGAGTTAACTAAGGACAGCACTGGTTTAAAGAAGAGGTCTGTGATGATGAGTGTCAGTTCTTTGCAAGAAGACCAAAATTCAGAACATGGAGATGCTGTTCCTAGTGCTGATCAGAGCGAAGATGAGAGCAGTGACATGGATAGTAATGCTGTGGTGTCACAGAAACATGTTAAACGACAACTGAAAAGCCCAAAACTGCTTTCAAAAAAATTGAAGAGGGGTGTAAGCAATAAAAATCCAGAATGTGAAGCTAATAAATGTGAGAATGGGAAGACAAGCCTTCTGGAAAATAAGGAGCTTTGTCTTCATGCTACTGCTTCAAAGGAAGCTAATACAAAAAAGAAACAGTTGCAGGATAACCAGAGGAGGCTGGCAGCTCTGGAAGAGAGACAGAAAGAGAGAGAATTACAGAAGAAACTCATTCAAGGAGCTCTTTCAAATCTGGTAATTACACTCACGACCTCTCTCTGAATAGTATGCAGTAAAAGAAAAAGGGAAATTTATAGATGTGGTTTAAGATGTTTTAAAATCATATTCTGGAATTTCTGATTACATTGCCAGTTTTCTTTTGAGTGTATACAAAATGATGCATACCCAATTCCTGGAATGTCTCTAGAGTTGCAAGAGGAGTAGTAGATTCCTCTTTTCATGTCATGGAAATGTCTTTTAGATGTTTATGTATGACTGCAGCAAGTATTTGATATGTTTGACTTGACAGTTTCACTCTTGCATAGGATAGCCAGCCAGCAGGCAAGCATAAACACATCATATTCAATTCAGATGTGGAAAGTGAAGCTGAAGTAGATGAGATATTGAAGAAAGATGCGAGTCTGGGAAATATGCATGAAGAAGTAAGTGTTATTGGGAAAAAGTCCAGTATTCTGTAAGGTAATTCCGTATCACTATGACTATGCCTTTTATTCTGAAGACTATTCTTCATAGTGAAGTGACAGAAAAAAGTAGGTAAGGTTTGAATGAATATGAATGATTCTTCTTTTTTTGCTAACATGAAATAGGTGTCAAAGGACTTAACTGTGCATCTGATAAAGCTGGAGAACTTGGAGAATTTGTAAGGAGATTGAGATTTGTATAAAAGATATTCTAACTTTGATTAAAAGAAAAAGACCATTTAAATTACAGGGCTTAAGCATAATTAGTTTTGAAATTTCTCTGCTTTTAGTCAAAGGAAGGGGGAGAGGTTTGACTTAAGTAGTATAGAAGGACTCTTTGCTCTTTCCAACACTGTGGACAAAGAATCCGTATTAATGCAGTGTCTTGTTTTTAAAGTGATGTTAGAGTCCAAAGAAGTTGTGTGGGACTTGCTCTTTACAACTTACCTAATTGAGACCTTGTTTAGCAGATTCCTTGGGATTTTACTGCCATACTTTCAGCACAATTAAGTACTTTTTTTCTGGAATAAAACTTCTTTGTGATTCTTTAGAATCACATTTTTTAGTCACATCTCTGCTAAAGCTTTAAAGCATTGTTTTTTTTCTTTTGTTGGGTTTGTTGAGTTTTTTCTTCTCACTATTAAAACCTTCTTTTCTCACTTTTCCTCACATTTAGCACTTTTTAAACATTTATCTCTCGTACCCTGTATTTAGAATTCCTGCCCTGTATTTTTCCTTTTCTTTAAAAGAGCCTCTAATTCTATGGGAAATTGTTTTGAAGCCATGGAGTGCTTACCTTTTGTAATCATTGATATTTATCAACTGACTTAAACTATGTCCTAGAGTTTATACCATAAATGAGGCTTGTTCAGAAACGGTATAATTAGACATTGGTATTTTAAAATTGATCTCCCTTGACATAATCAGAAAAATTTTGTTTTATGCCTAACTCTCTCATATTACAAAACGTGAGTTACCCTTTACATGGATATTTTGCCTATGCTAAAATTTAGTAGTCATAACTGCAAAACAGAATTGTACAAATAAGATTTGAAGCACATGGATCAACAAGTGAGCTGGTTATTCTAGAAATCCACTTTTTCAGATAAACTGGAAAGCACGTGAACAAAGTTAATACTGATTTATTTTCTCAAACTTGCATAAACGGCTGCTTTTCTGTATTTTCTTTTTGTTTAACAAAGGATGAATCTGCTCCTAAAACTTCAGGCAGACTGTTTGAAAGCAGTGAGGATGAGCAAGATGATACAGACGATGAGAGATTCAAAATTAAACCCCAGTTTGAAGGCAAAGCTGGTGAAAAAGTGAGTGAACCCATTACTGTAATTTAGTTTTCTTCCAAGTCTCCATAACACCACTTCAGAAGAACATAACATGTAGGTTTGCATGCTTGCTGAATATGATTTTGCAAACTTGCAATAGAATTGTCTTAAATAGAGGAAACAGGAGCCATGGAGGAAGCAGTGTGTGTAAGGGAGCGGGAGGAGTTTCTCTGATGTTGTCATCTTTGAATACAAAGAAATTTCTGGAAGAGGCATCAATAGCTAAAGGTTATTAGTATATTGCCATAATTCTAATAAAAAATGTTACTGAATGTTGATGATTTTCTTCTCCAGTGCTTAATAGGATCTATTTCGTTTTGTTTAGCTCTTGAAATTGCAATCACGATTTGGCACAGATGAAAGATTTCGCATGGATGCTCGATTCCTTGAAAGTGACAGTGAAGAAGAAGGTAAACCTGCTCATATTTCCTGGTTAATGATAGTAATAGAGCTCTATCATGGAGCCTTAATTTTGGATGCTTGAAGCAACTTATGGACTACTTTTGCTTCTTTGGTGATTCCTTCAAGAAAATAACCCAACTTCATTGTGGCTGTACTTAGTATATATTGGTAGCTGTGTTTTCTTAAATGTATAGATTGCAAAATTATTTGTAATAGCTGAATGAAACATACTTGGTTGATAAATTGACGTTTGAAAATATTTTTTTAATACAGGATGAGTGGTGACTTATTAAAATAAACTTTTTGACCATTACATTCATTGAAACTGTTTGTTTTGTAGTCATCCTGCAGACCACAGCTGATTTGGCAGCCTTGGAAAGGAAGATTATTTTTTTTAAACAGCAGAAGGCAGAAAAGCTGAAAAAAGCAAAAATTTTTAAATATTTCTCCCCCGGCAACCGAAAGTGTTAACCTAGCATTCAAGATTCAGAATTTGTTTCTGAAACTTGCATTTTTGCCTAGTTCTGCTACTTCCTTTGTTGTTTTAATGTGATCTTCTGTACAGCATCTGTCAGTGGCATAGTAGCTGCACAGTTTTGTGATACAAGCAGGGAACAGGTTAAATAACAGATTTGATTTTCGCATGACATAGATGCCCATGACATTTCTAATCAAAGATTTTCTATGGGGCAAGGAAGAAAGCCTCTAAGTAGCTTTAAAATAAAGGAAGTGATGTGTTGATAGGTATGAGCTCTTCTAGTACTATAGTAATGTTATGTATCAAATATTACAGTCTTACTTAGGTCATAGTGAGGGAAAAAAAATGTTTTTATTTTTCTCTTAGCAGAGGCAAACATCTCGAAGGCAGATGAGGAAGAAGAACTTGCTGCAGAGAAAAAGAAAAATTTGCAAATACTGGGAAGCCTCTTGAATGTCAGCCTGGAACACCCTAAGCCAACTAAAATAGCCACAAGTGCGAAGAAATTCAAGTATGAATCATCCATTATCAGAAAAGAAGGAATTTTAGGAAAGCTTAATTTTTGCCAGTGTTTCACAACTAAAATTTCTGCCTGGGTGACTGAGAAAAGTATTTCCTTCTCTGTTGCATGCATTTGAAGTCAAGCCTTTAATGCAGTTTCCCAGCTTGAGTGTCCCAATAGATTATAGAGCTGGTAATTATCATTATGTTGGGGAAAAAATTATTGAATGCCTCCCTGAGTTTCTTCTAGTAGATTTTTCATTATTGGATTGTTGGTTATGAAAATTAATATTTTAATAAGTCCTTGCCTATGTAAGATAGATTTCTGTTCTCTGTGGAGACAAATTTAAGTTGGCTAAACAAAGAACATGTGAGTTGGACAGTAGGTCAGTAAGTACTCTAACTTCCATAGCAGTTAATAAGGTTATTGTTTTCTCTGGCCTACAGGTGATTAGCATCAAACTTCTTTTTCAGTGGAGAATTTTTTTTTTTCATTTACCTGTATTTCTGCTTTTGAGAAATTTCTTCATTAGATTAGGAATCTGTTACATGTTGCTGTTGGGCATGCTCTAACCTTTGTTAGAGGATGATGAGATAGGTTTGGAAATGTACTATTGGAAGTATTGTGACATTTAACTATGCACTTTAACAGAAATTGGTCTGTGGACTGAATTGGTGGAAGTTAGTATTGTTAAGCATAATGCAGTAGTGTGCAGTTTTTACTGACAGTCACTATTGGAGCTGCATCGGTTGACTGCTGACTGCTAAATACCATTGTGACTGCTGCACAATCATATTTAATTCTATGACTTCTGTACAAATTTTCATGTATTTTCTAAAGACTAAGCAGAGGAGGAAATAATCTGTGCAACCCCAGAGGTTATCTTAGGAAAGTTTTGTGAATGACAGTGTTCTCTGATACCCAGGTAATGATATAGTATGTAGCCATTTAAAAGCAGTTAATTTATGCTGTAAGCATTAATTGAGGCAGAGGAGGGGAAATAAGTGATTAACTTCTTGTGTTGCCATAAGGCAGCGTGGGCTTTGCTACACTAGTATTGGGGTCAATCTAAACCTTAGACTGCTTTAGCTGAAAGTCCCTAAAATGTTTAAATTTTGAAAGGTGGGTATAATGGTTTTTTGGGTTTGGTGTTTCCCCCTACCCCTTGGACTGTTTGAATTTATGCAATATTTGGTACTAGAAGAAATAAATATAGATAGATATATCAATAAGGATGGCTATATTGATATAGCTCCTCAAAAGATCAACGGGTGCAGGTATAAACTTACTGCATAATGCACACAACTTGAGGTCTATGTTTTATATGAAATATTACAATTTGATTAAAGCCACTTCTGTTTATAATTTTTCCTGACCCGGACACTGACTAGCAGGTACTTTCTAAATGCCAGTTAGGTTTTGGATTGATTTGGAGCTTTTTTGGTAAAGAAGTCAATGTGAATTTGAATCTGACTGTAAAGGTTTAGGGTAGCTTTCAGCTGAGCATTTAGAATGTCTCATGGTTTTTCTTTTCTATTTTTATAGAGATATTAATGCCCTCCGCTATGATCCCACAAGACAGGACCATGCAATTTTTGAAAGGAAACCAAGTGCTATGGAAAAAGAGAGGTAATCTTACAGCTTGGTAACTATAAATGTGATGTTTCTTCCCATGGAAAGATGGCCATAGCAGAAGACTGAGTTTGAAACTATGCAGACTGCTCTGTTTTTTCTTTAGTTCTCTCTGCTATTGCTAAAATCAAGGTATAATAAGAATTGTGACCTCTAAAAACACCATGTAATGTCATTTTTTTCTTTCTAATCCATCTACTCTCTGCATGCCAATTTCTGTCTGTCTTTCTCACCTTCAGGCTATCCCTTTGCTTCCAGTCATGGACTTCAGATTTGCAAATCTGTGAGAAAAAAATATTAGCTCTTAACATTTCTTTTGCCAGAAAAGAAATCTATCCTAAATATCTTAATTTATATGTTATCACATATTAAGTGAAAAGTCAGGATGCAGTTAATTACAAAGTAGACTTGTTCCTGCCTTTAGAGTCAAACCTCAGGTGTTTCCCCACTGCTTACCCTCAAAGGGTGGGTAAATTGCAGGAGGTCAAAAGAAATGGGTCAGAAGTCTAAACCAAAAGGATAGTCATGCTACCTTATAAACTTATTTCTGGCAATGGGAATAGGAAATATCCAAAAAAACCCAAAACCAAAATCCCAAACCTTAAAACTGAACTACTCATTAATGTGCTTAGATGAGTTTAGGAAGACATTAATATCAGGATTGCCTTTTAGGGAGCCTTTCTTTTAAAAAAAATTATGTGCTGTGTTACTATCCTTTAACAATCTTATTTCAGTAAAGCTAAAAGGAAGAAGAAGAGGAAAGAGAGTGAGAAACTGCCTGAAGTGTCTAAAGAAATGTATTATGACATTGCTGTTGATTTAAAAGAGTTGTTTGGATCTTCAAAGAGAAAATCAGAAAAAAATGAAGAAGTACCCTGGGACAAAGACGATGCAGAGGACGCTACCCCACCTGGTGATTTGGGACCTAACCTTGGGAGTAACGTAGCTCAGGAGTCAAGTGGTTTCACATTTTCCTTCTTTGGAGACATGGAGAAGTCGGGCATAAAAGAAGGTAACAGCAGAACATATCTAATAGTACAATTTCTAATGAGTAGCTTATGTCAGGCACTGTAGAGTTATATAGTGCATAGAAATTCAGAATACAGGGGATTTTCAGAGGCAAAAGCAAGTAATTATGCAAAATCATTATGATCTTCTCTTATATTTGCCAAGATTCTTGTGGTTTAATCACTGTTAATTCATGCTTGCATCCCAGGAATTTTGAAAGAGATGTTTTGAGAAGGACCTATTATTTAATTGTTTTTTGAACAGTGATGGAAAAAACTTGTCATCCACTAAATTTCTCAAATAAACAGGGAAAAAGGTGATACAAATGTCAAATCAGGTTTCATATAAACCAACAAGATTTTAAATAAGATGTGTGTTAATTAACATAGTATTATGAGCAAAAGAAAATTTTAGAGTTGACCCCAAGATCCAAGAACATTTTATTATGTACTTAGTTTTATTATTGTACTTTTAGAAAATTGAAACTGAATGACACATGATTATTAGTTTGTCCTAAGCTAAGATAAAATCAAATGTTACATAATCAAGAAGAAAAAATCTGGAATCAAGTCACTTATTAAGTAGTAATGTAGGAAATAGAGTGTGTGAAGTTAACCGAAATAAAAAAAAAAAAAAAAAAAGAAACCCAAACCAAAACCCCAAACCCCCACATTTCTGCTGACTTCAGAAAGTATTCAGTGTTTTCTGAATGCATAATATCGGTTTCAGAATATGTAAGAGATCTCTAGAACAAAGTGGAAAATACCTGAGCAGAGATGTAGTTCAGAGTTGACAAATTTCTTTCCACTGAGAACCATGCTTGAGTACTGTGTCTTACGTTTGCTATTATGAATAATTATTGGTTTATATTGCATAAGAATCCTCTTTGGTGGCAACAGGGCCACTGTGCTAGCTGCTGTATTGACACAAACAAAAAGGTAAGTCTCTCTCCATTGCACATACCTCAGTTTCTTAGGTGATTTTTGTGATTTTTTTTTTTGTTGTTGTTGTTGCTTTTGTTTAACCTGACTTAACATCATGTGTGTCATGTGGAAACCATGAAGGGAGAACATGTGGATAGTCTTTTTTTTTTGAGCACAAACTGTGGGTGTTTTGTGGACAATTTCAACTTGCAAATGCTCACTTATTCCAAAGTAGAATTTTTTGATCTTTCTCTTGAATAAAATACTGTTTGTGTTTCATAGTCTGGTTACTGTTGAGTTTGGAAACCGTTTTATATTGCCAGAGAGAGGCAGTACAGGAGCTGTTTTCTCTCTTCTGATCATCCAGACAAGTACTGTGCTTATACACTAAAAGAAAAGGGTATCATAGGTTTGTAACCTCAGTCCTTTTGGCTAGGTGAAGTAGTAAGGGCTCAGGTACGTGTTTAAGTTACCATGTGTAAACTGGGCTTCTGGCAACTGGCTGCGTATGCTATAGGCAGGAGTACATACGTGAAAATAACATAGCTTGAGCACACAGAAAGAATAAGCTAAAGCATTATGAGTTTCTTTGCAAAGGAACTTATTAAGATAGTTCACAGTGAAAGGAAGCTTTTATTCCAACTTCTGCAAGGAAAAAATATGAATAGGCACAATTACTCCTAACTCAGCTGATAATGATTGTTAGGTTGGAGTGACTTGATAGAACCCTGGACCCTGGCAACAACCTTCAGAAGGACTCCTGGACTTTTTCCCTATGCTGTGATGGTACTAGTTATGAATTTTGAGGGTGAAATTTGTGACATAGGAGAAAGCAAACGAAATTCTTACCTCCCCAGAGGGTAATAGAAAACCTGGGAGGGGAGGTTTTTGTCCTTCTTAAATCTGTCTTTTCCAATTTAAGTATTTCACTCTGAAGTAGAAATTTTTACTGGCAAGTAGGAGAGTAATCTGATTTTTTTTTTTTTTATTGTGATATTATTGCAGAGCCCTACATACTTGAAACAATAAAACCTGTAAAAGTTACATGGCAAGACGATCCACGTTTCCAAGACAGCAGTTCTGAGGGTGATGATGAACCAGAATCATCAGAAAGTGAAAGGGACAAAGAAATGCAAGTTATATTTGTATTTGTTTTCTACTCAGTTGTAGCAGTTTGATGCTATGAGAATATTAATAGCAGCACTCTGGTTGTGGGAAACTAACATCTTCATTCTACATCTCTGAACAATAGAAGTCGTCTTAGGAAACCATTCCTTGCTGCACAGAATGTAATATTCAAAGATCCCAATACCACACTTGATTTGAAGTTGAATATAAAAGTTGAGTTTCTAGTTCAATGAATGAGAACTTAACTGGGTAGTGGGTTTGGCCACAAGTCAAATACATATTAAGTTTTCTAAAGAAATGTTTTTTTTATAGAAGGCTGTATTTGGTTACTATGGAGTAATGTTATGCAACGCATACTATTTCTCTGAAGCATTAGAGCTTTAACTTGTGCTAATGGAATTTGACAGTAACTTTTATGATGCTAAAATTCCTTTGTGTTTGTCTAGGTTTTTCTCTTTACCACAGACAGAAAGTGCTAGATTTTTCTTCTTCTCTAAAGATGATGAACGACTAAGAGGTATAACAGAACTTATTCACCCCTTTTTTCTAACTCTTACTGAAATTCAGTGAGAAAAAAATACTGCCTAGTTATTAATGTTTTGTGGTTAAAACACAGATGAGAGGTTGAAGAAAAAAAATTGCAAATTTCCATCATTACTTGTGGTATGAATTGTGGTAGCACATCCCATGAGAAAGTCCTGGTAAAATAAATGCTGAACAGCTATCTTGCTTTCCTGTCTTCAGATAATTGCTTAATATGTGGCTGGTCTTTTAGGGCTTACCAAAAAAAAAATCACTTGACAAGTTATCTAGACATTTTGGATCCTTTCAGGCATAGATATGATCTTTAACTTTGTTCTGTGTTTCTGGTGTTATTGTTAACAATGTTGAATATTCTTATCAGCCACATATGCCCACATGGTTTTTGATCCTAAATAACATGGTTTTTTTCTTGTGAATATAACAAATTTCATAGTTAAAAAGAAACAAACAAAATAACAACAAAACAAACAAAGAAAAAAAAAACACAAAAAACCTCAAACAACCCAGAGGCCACCAAAACAATTGCTTTTGATATTTTATACAATAAATTATCAGGACAGCCTTAAATAATGTTTGCTTCCTGCGACATGTTAGATAACTATCATTAAATGTATGTGTAAAAGTTATTGTGTTAATATAGTTATTGTACTGTGATCTTCCAGCTTATCTGAATAAAATTGAGCCTGTTACTGCTGAGCTCTGAATCCTTAACAGGCATGAATTTTCTTGGGAGATGTGGTATAATGGTGCTGAGCTTTTAATGAAACAGATGCTGTTTCACTGAAATTTATATTTCAGCATATTAAGGAAAACTGCTGCTGCCTTTCATTTTTCTTAGTACACAAGGCTGTAATACATAACATTTCTGTTTGAGAGAGTAATATGAAGAATAGGCCTTCTGGCCTTATTGCTGTTTTGCTCATGAGATTTACAAACAGCAGCATATTCAGAAGTGTTCAACCATATTAATTCGTTCTTTGTTTTGTGCAGAGGGCCCTAAGTTATTTTGTAGATCAGTAGACCTCAGTGAAGAAAAAGACGGTTGGGAAGACAGACGTAGCTTATTGCTTGAGGTGAGTATTTTAACCACTGCTACTTCGTAATTGTGGCTGAAAGCTCAGCATGAGGAGCAAACATGGCTGCTTATTTGCTTAATTTACATTAAAAATTAATTCAGGACCTTTAGAAGGGCTTGAAACTCTATAATTACCGGGGAACTAAAACTTTTTAGCATAGAAGTGTGTATAACGTAATGTTGTGATGTCCAGTCAGGTAAATTACTGAATGTCTGTATTGTACAGGACTGGTTACTTTACTGCATGTAAGAGAAATGTTGGAGACAAACAGATGAATTTAGAAACTTATCATAATATCATGTTAAAATTTAAATATTTTTAGGAATGCCGGAGGAAGCATAAGGATGCAAGAAGGAAAGTGAAAGCAAAACAATAAATCTTCCTTATCTTACTGGGCAGACACGGTTCATGTTTCTTCTTAGAAGTCACAGAAAAATGTTACTTTCAAAATTATAGTCTTCCAGAGATCTAATAGGAAATAATATTGGAAAAGACAGTAAAACTTTGTTTCTAAATAGGTACATGTTTATTGTGTTAATTCAATGTTTGTACTGAGGTTTGTTTTTCTCGTCTGTATGGTGTAAATGTGACTTGCTACTCTGAAAACCTTGGAAAATTTGATCATGGAACAAAGACAACACAGGGTTATTTTGCTATGTTCTCAGGCCCCACAGCTGAACAGGGTTGAGAAAGAGAATGTAGCTCCGTGTCTGTAAGACTATATAACCTATATACTGCTGAACATAATAGAGATCCTGTTTGAGATTCATTTACACATACTTGGAATGCACTATTTCCAGAGTAAAAGTTTGCCAGAAGTTTATGAAAATACATATATAACAGGAAGGCTTATGAAATGGATGGATTTCAATTTCTTCACACAGCTGACTTTTGTACTTTCTAATTGTGTCTACATTAATAAATATTAAGGACAAACGTTGCTGGTGGTGCATGTTTGTTATTGAATGAATGATATTTTTACATACAGCTTCTACTTTTTATGTCCATTTCGCCTATGTGCTGCACAGTCTGCTGGAGCAGAGAGGCTTTGCAAGCCCACCCTGGGCACCCACTGGCAGGCCTTGCCTGGCCCCTGGCCCCAGCCCAGGGGTACCCAGGTGCTTTGCCTCTTACCGGTGCCCAGGCCAGCACAGCTGTCGCACTCCCAGCTGGCCGTGCTGTTCCTCAAGTAGGAGCAGCGTCTGTGGGTGCCCTCGGCAGCGCAGGAGCAGCACAGAAGCAGTTGCCAGGGCCTGGGGAAGCAAACGCATTCATGGCTGTGAGGACAAAGTGACCGCAGCACGGGATTGTCCGGCAGAGCTCTTGTTCTTTGTCCTTCCGCTTCGAGCCCTTGGCGAGACAGAGATCCCGTGCAGAACCCCGGGGTGCAGCTTTGGCAACTTACCCCTCTTCCTCTGCCTGCTCCCTGCCTCCTGGGCAAAGGCACTCACTGGCATCGCAGCGGCTGTGCCTCTCACTTAGTGCTGCGTATGCACGGCTGTCCTCCCATGACGGCAGTCTGATGGAGAAAGGAAAATTGATGAGCCCCTGCTGCCCCGCAATAAGGCAGACACGGGGCGTCCCTGCTCTTCCCTCTCTGCCCTGTTTCCAGCTCCTTGCGTGAAGCTGAAGACCAGACTCGCGGGACAATGGACGGCCAAGACTGCTGTCCTCCATGGGGCTGAGGGAATGGCTCCTACCTGGATGCAGCCCCTGTGGAACCAAGTGCGTTTCCACGCTGGGCACACCATGGCGCCATAGGACTTGCTGTCCTCCAAAAGGTCAAGATGAGACAGGTGGTGGAGCATTTTGGAGAAAAAGAGATCCTTTCAGCAACACATCACCAAAGCGCTAAGGTGTTCAAGAGAAAGATGTTGGGCCACCTGCGACATTTAGGTGCCGTCCTGAGGTCCTGTGCTGCGCCCAGGCCACCCGCCGCGTCTGAGTGGACGGGATGTGTGAGCCCAGGTCAGGCTCAAAGGTCGCTTCTGTCCCCTCTACTGGGGAGCCCAGAACCGGAGGCAACACTGCAGATGCAGCCTTACCAGGGTGGCGCAGAGAGGGGGCCGCCTCAGAGTGGGTGGCAGGCGGCCGAGGGCGTCCCTGCCCATGTCTGGGGCGCAGGCGGGCCAGCGGCGATGATGTCACAGCGGCCACTGTGACTCGCGGGGGCAAGCCCACAAACAGGAGCGCTGGGCTCGGGCTGTGCATCAGTGCGCCCTGGTGAGGTGAGGAGAGGGCAGGGGAGGGACGGGGCTTGCGCGGGGCTGCCCAGCGAGGAGGGGGGCCCCACACCTCGGGGCTCTGGGCCTGTGCTGCAAGCTCAGCTGCGTCTCCCTTCTCCCTCACCCGCCTCCTGCTTCTCCCTCAGAGTCAGCAGAGGAGCATTTGGAGGAGGCACCCCAGCGCTGCTGGGACAGGGACTCTCCAAACGCTCACCGTTGACGTGCGCCATGAGTGCAAGGAAGCCCGAGGCCTCTGACTCGATGGAGCAGGGTGAGAGCAAAGTCTCCCTCCCACAGCCTGGCGCAGGGGTTGTCGGGGCGGTCAGCGTGGGGCCGAGAGCGGTGGCAGGGGGAGGCAGGAGCTCCCCAACTGCCCCGGGGCAGGGCCCCTCCTTTCCTCAGCAAGCGGGGCCCAGGCCGGGCAGCGGGCACCTGCTGGGACACCCGGGCCTGCAATGCCCCCTTCCTCTCCAAGGCCTCCAGCCCTGCCCATCAGCCAGCTAGGCAGGGACAGAGCAGGCCCGTGGGGAACAGCCCTCAGGGACGCTTCCCCCGGCCCCGCAGAGGTGCTCATTCCCGGTGCCATTTGCTCTCTCCCCTCCAGCATGCATGCTGTGTCGCCGGGCACAGGCTGACCCGGATATCTGCGGGCGCAAACTGCAGAAGCGAGGGCTCTGTGCCCATGTGTTTTGCCTGGTGAGTTCCTCCGGAGCTCCCTCCAGCTTTCCGACAGGCAGTCCCTGCCACACACTCCTCATCAACTCCTCGTCTTTTCTCTTCTGCAGTATTTTGCCAACGAGCTTTTTCAGAAAGGGCTCAAGGGAGTAGGACTCCTGGGATTTCTCCCTCAGGATATTCGACGCACAATCGTGCGGGCAGCACAGAAGGTGAGGACCCGCCAAGAACAGGGAGATTTGTGCCAGGAGAGGTTTGCGGGACCTTGGCCCAGAGCCCAAGAAAGAAAGCCCAGCCCTTCCAACCAGCTCTGGAGACAGAAGTCTTGTTCCCAGCAGCTCCACAGAGGCTCCAGCACAGGAGCCTCCTCCGCCAGGCGGATCTGCGCGGTGTGGCCTAGCAGCGGCCACATCCTGCGCCCTGCCCGGAGGTGTGGGGCTGGCTGCGGAGGCCCTGAGGCTGCCGCTGATGGCGGCTGCTCTGCTCTTTCCAGCACTGCTTCGTCTGTGGCGAGAGCGGGGCCACCATCACCTGCCACGAGACGCGCTGCGACCGCAGCTTCCATCTCCCCTGTGCCGTGGAGGGCGGATGCGTCACCCAGTTCTTTGGGCTCTACAGGTAAGGGCAGCTGGCCCTCGTGGCAGAGGCTCCTCGCCTTCAGTCCCCTTCCTGTCAGCATCAGCCAAACAAGAAGGGAACCCACAGTGACCCTTCCCAGCGGCCGGTCACAGGCAGAGCCAGAGCCGGGCAAGGTCTGGGGCTCCTTCACACCTCCTTCCCCCTCCTAGCCACCACCACGGAAGGACCCAGCGCTTCTCACCTCGCCCAACCCTTTCTGCCTCCCCCCAGGTCTTTCTGCTGGGAGCACCGTCCAGAGCAGGCAGTGGAGGCGGCTCCGGAGGAGAACACCACCACCTGCCTCATCTGCCTCGACCTTGTGGAGGACAGAAAGTCCTACGGCACCATGGTGTGCCCAGCATGCAAACACGCCTGGTTCCACAGGAGCTGCATCCAGGTAGGAGCCGTTCCCTCGCCCCCGGGGCACGGCAGGCGCTCAGCAGCACCAGGGCCTCACTCCTGCTCCTGATGTTTCTCCTGCAGGGACAGGCTGCGGGCGCTGGCATTTCTTGCTTCCAGTGCCCCCTCTGTAGAGATAAGGATCTCTTTCTCTGCGAAATGCTTGCCATGGGGATCCAAATCCCCTTCAGGTTGGTGTCCTTCTGCCCGGCTCGCAAGACAGGAGGGTGCAAGCGCTGTGCCGTGCCAGGGCCTGCCCCAGCAGTCCTGGCCCTCCGCTGTCCCGTGTGTCTGCGCTTCAGCTTCACGCAAGGAGCTGGAAACAGGGCAGAGGGGGAAGAGCAGGGACGCCCCGTGTCTGCCTTATTGCGGGGCAGCAGGGGCTCATCAATTTTCCTTTCTCCATCAGACTGCCGTCATGGGAGGACAGCCGTGCATACGCAGCACTAAGTGAGAGGCACAGCCGCTGCGATGCCAGTGAGTGCCTTTGCCCAGGAGGCAGGGAGCAGGCAGAGGAAGAGGGGTAAGTTGCCAAAGCTGCACCCCGGGGTTCTGCACGGGATCTCTGTCTCGCCAAGGGCTCGAAGCGGAAGGACGAAGAACAAGAGCTCTGCCGGACAATCCCGTGCTGCGGTCACTTTGTCCTCACAGCCATGAATGCGTTTGCTTCCCCAGGCCCTGGCAACTGCTTCTGTGCTGCTCCTGCGCTGCCGAGGGCACCCACAGACGCTGCTCCTACTTGAGGAACAGCACGGCCAGCTGGGAGTGCGACAGCTGTGCTGGCCTGGGCACCGGTAAGAGGCAAAGCACCTGGGTACCCCTGGGCTGGGGCCAGGGGCCAGGCAAGGCCTGCCAGTGGGTGCCCAGGGTGGGCTTGCAAAGCCTCTCTGCTCCAGGAGGGCTGGGGGCACCGCTGTGGCCTATCCTGCCCCAGGCCTGCGGGGCCAGGCCCTTGACCCTCCTGCTTCCCCTTACAGCCTCCAGTGCCAGCTCAGAGCTCGCCGGCCCCAGCACTGCCAGCCAGTCAGGATCAGGGCCTTCCCACGGCTCCCTGGCACCGGAGACCAACAGCCCCAGCCCCGGCAGCCAGGCGGCATCGGGGTCCTCCTGCGGCTCCCCACCACCGCAGACCAGCAGCCCCAGCACTGCCAGCCAGGCGGCATCAGGGCAGTCTCTCGGATCTCCAGCACCGCAGAGCAGCAGCCCCAGCACTGCCAGCCAGGCACCCCTGAGGTCCTCCTGTGGCTCCCCAGCACTTCAGGGCAGCAGCTGCTCCAGCCCCCCTGGGCCTGAGCGGCTACGAGACCGCTCCCGATTACAACGTCGGGCCCAAAATCCCTACGGCCGGCCCAGAAGATGCCGTAATGGGAGCCGTGCGCCAGCACCAAGCGTTGAGAGCAGCATGCCCAGCCAGGCAGTGCTGGGGCTGTCCCACAGCTCGCTGGTACCGGACACCACCAGCCCCAGCCCCAGCAGCCAGGCGGCATTAGGGCCGTCCCACGGCTCCCTGGCACCGGCGACCAGCACCCCCGGCAATGCGGCATCAGGGCCATCCCACAGCTCCCCTGTGCTTCAGGACAGCAGCCGCTCCAGCCCCCCTGGGCTCGACCGCCTGCGAAACCGCTCCCGGTTGAACCGTCGGGCCCAAAAGCCCTACAGCCGGCCCAGCAGACCCCGTGAGAGCAGCCGTGCGCCAGCACCAAGTGCTGAGAGCAGCACCCCCAGCCAGGTGGCACTGGGGCCGTCTCGCAGCTCCCCAGCACCTGAGACAAGCAGCCCCAGCACCGCCAGCCAGCTGCCATCGGGGTCCTCCTGCAGCTCGCCAGCGCTCGAGAACGGCAGACGCTCCAGCCCCCCTGGGCCCGTGCGCATGCGAGACCGCTCCCGCTTGCAACGTCGGGCCCAAACCCCCTACAGTCGGCCCGGACGCTGCCGTGGGACCAGCCGTGTGCCGTCCTCGAGTGCTGGCCCTGATGCCCCTCCACCGGCACAATAAAGTTGGCCGTTAATCTGTGCCCTGGGAGATTCCACACTCATTTGTCGGCTTCCTCCTCCTCCTCCACCTCTCCCTTGCTCGAGGGCCACTGTTAAGGGCTGGGCCCAGAGGGTTGTCTTCTCCCCGGGGGCTGGCAGCACCCTCCCCAGACCTCCCTCCTTGCGAGCTGACCTTGGCCAGCTGCCCAGCACCATGGCCGTGTGCTTTGGGCCTCGCTGGCCCCGCAGCCTGCTCAGTTTTCCCGGGGGAAGTTCACATCCTCCCCCGGGACCGGGGGTCTCTGCCCCTACCCCCAGAAGGGCAGCCTGGCCCGGCACGGCCCAGTCAGCACCGCCGCCCATCTTCCGGCAATGTAGGCTGTGTGCGCCCGCCCGCCCGGCATGGCCCTCGCGGCTCGCCCCCCCAAAATCACGCGCCCCGGCCCCAGCGACTTTTGACACCCTTCAACTCTGTTCCGTTCTGGACAAGGCTAGAAGCAATTTCCTATCCTCGTTGCCCAGCTTAGTGAGAATTGCAGCAAAGTGGCAAAGCCGCTTTTCTTTAGAAGTTCAGTTCAGTGTCACGTCTGTATTTGCAACATGAAGGTTGCTGTAGGTTGTGTTTCTACGGTAGCCAAAGGGCATTCCCCGTTCCCCAGTTCTGTCTCCTGTTCCCCAACGTGATTGCTGCTCCACCAACGGAAGGCTTCCTTCGTGCAGTATAAGCCAAGAAATCCTTTTTAATAGAGATTGCAAACACCTGGGAAGGACTTTACTCCTCTGTGGAGACTTCAGGAGAGTCAGAGCAGTACCTGTTACTGAGGGCTTGAGTCCCGTCATATGCCCTTTAGAGCCAAACAATCACATGTGCTCTACGGGAGGGTAACAAAGGGCCTGGGAACTGTCAGTCAACCGAAAGGGTTTCCCTCCTGTTGGAGACCAGCAAGTACCTTTGTAGTGCAAGAAGGAGAAAAGAGTTGGTGCAGAGTGACTGCTGAACAGCTCCGTGGAAGTGGGTGGAGAGCTACAAGGCTGAATCAAAGAATAATGGTGACCAAAGCGCGAAGGATATCCCTTCGTGGGGTGGCTGTACAGGTCTGAACGACCAGACTTGCCCTTCGGGCAAACTAGAGGTAGTCTTACGGTGTGTGCATTAAGTGCCTTCCCTAGCGCAGCATGAAAGTTGATTCCTTCAAGGAGGGAGCAGCTGTCCTCTCTGAGGAAGGCAGGGGAACCCGGCAGACCTGATGGCCTTTTCTGCCAACAAAGAGGCAATGAGGTAGAGAGGGTCCGAAAGAGAACTCGGTGGCAGCACTTTGTCCTTCTCTTCTTGACTGCTGTGATTGGGAAGGTGTGAGGGCTAGACACGGCCAGACAGGGAGTGCTCTTCAGGGTGATTGCGATGCGAGCTCCGAGGCACTCCCGAGCAATGGAGCTCGTCAAGTGGAGCTGGCCAAAGAGCTGTGCTCACGCACAGCCTCGCTCGGAACCGAGGAGCTTGTTCCCTGGCACCGTTCACCTCTGTCGCCATCTAGCGAACGGAGCTCTGTAACGCGCTGGCGTTGGAAGGCCGAGCGAAATCTCAGAAAGCCTGGTGGGAAGGAAACCCTGCGCACCAGACTTCGGCTTGGAAGGTGGCCGGTAGAAGAGGATGGCCGAGGACACTCTAAAAGCAGGAGCTGAAGGAGGTCAGCCTGGGAAGCCTCTAGTCACTCTCGGCAGGGTCAGCCAGCTAGTATTGTAGAAGGGCTTCCGGGGGTTTCAGGTTTCTGCCTTGGTCCTGAATTGCATTGCGGACCTGGATTCTCCAATACTGGGTTTCGCATCTCTTTTTTCCTACTCTGGTTGTGCCTGAGACACCGTCTGGTCTTTGTCCTGGTGTCGCAGGGCAATTCTGCAGAGAAGTCATCGTTGTGGGGTTAACTAAAAGGGTTTTATCAATGATTACGCGATGGTCAAATGGCAATTAATCAATGATGGAATGAGAATCAAATGGTAATCAAATGGCGACTGAGCAGTAATTGAATGGTAATTAGAATCATAGAATCGTTTAGGTTGGAAAAGACCCTTAAGATCATCGAGTCCAACTGTTGACCTAGCACTGCCAAGTCCACCACTAAGCCACGGCCCTAAGCGCCACGTCTACCCGTCTTTTAAACACCTCCCGGGATGGGGACTCAACCACTTCCCCGGGCGGCCTGTTCCAGTGCTTGACAACCCTCGGGGCCCACCGATGCAGCCTGTCCAGATCCCTCTGTAGAGCCGTTCTGCCCTCAAACAGATCAACGCTCCCACCCACCGCCTCCGAAGATGCCCCACAGTCGCTTGCAGCTTCCTACCCCACCAAGGAAAGCCTCGCACTGACTCTGAAAGGCAGTTTATTGCCACGGAAAAAGGCCATTTCCGACGTCACTCCCCAGCTTGCGGTCCTGCTGCTTTTTGTTCTGGAGGCAGCACATCACCAAAGCGCTAAGGTGTTCAAGAGAAAGATGTTGGGCCACCTGCGACATTTAGGTGCCGTCCTGAGGTCCTGTGCTGTGCCCCGGCCACCCGCCGCGTCTGAGCGGACGGGATGTGTGAGCCCAGGTCAGGCTCAAAGGTCGCTTCTGTCCCCTCTACTGGGGAGCCCAGAACCGGAGGCAACACTGCAGATGCAGCCTTACCAGGGTGGCGCAGAGAGGAAGGATCACCTTCCCCGACCTGCTGGCAGCACTCCCCGTGCCGGGGGCAGGAGCAGAGCTTTCCCTTGGCCAGGGCTGGAGCCCTGGAGTCGCACTGCCTGAACGGCACCTTTCGGCCAACGGTGCCACCCTCGACGGCTGCCCCGCGGCACCTGGCATTTGACTCTGCGCTTGCCGCAGGAGCAGCCGCCCCGGTTATGTGGGTGCCGAGGGCTCGGGCCCCTGCCTTGGCACTTCACAGACACCCCCGTGAGGCAGGGGCTGCCTCAGAGTGGGTGGCAGGCGGCCGAGGGCGTCCCTGCCCATGTTTGGGGCGCAGGCGGGCCAACGGCGATGATGTCACAGCGGCCACTGTGACTCGCGGGGGCAAGCCCACAAACAGGAGCGCTGGGCTCGGGCTGTGCATCAGTGCGCCCTGGTGAGGTGAGGAGAGGGCAGGGGAGGGACGGGGCTTGCGCGGGGCTGCCCAGCGAGGAGGGGGGCCCCACACCTCGGGGCTCTGGGCCTGTGCTGCAAGCTCAGCTGCGTCTCCCTTCTCCCTCACCCACCTCCTGCTTCTCCCTCAGAGTCAGCAGAGGAGCATTTGGAGGAGGCACCCCAGCGCTGCTGGGACAGGGACTCTCCAAACGCTCACCGTTGACGTGCGCCATGAGTGCAAGGAAGCCCGAGGCCTCTGACTCGATGGAGCAGGGTGAGAGCAAAGTCTCCCTCCCACAGCCTGGCGCAGGGGTTGTCGGGGCGGTCAGCGTGGGGCCGAGAGCGGTGGCAGGGGGAGGCAGGAGCTCCCCAACCGCCCCGGGGCAGGGCCCCTCCTTTCCTCAGCAAGCGGGGCCCAGGCCGGGTAGCGGGCACCTGCTGGGACACCCGGGCCTGCAATGCCCCCTTCCTCTCCAAGGCCTCCAGCCCTGCCCATCAGCCAGCTAGGCAGGGACAGAGCAGGCCCGTGGGGAACAGCCCTCAGGGACGCTTCCCCCGGCCCCGCAGAGGTGCTCATTCCCGGTGCCATTTGCTCTCTCCCCTCCAGCATGCATGCTGTGTCGCCGGGCACAGGCTGACCCGGATATCTGCGGGCGCAAACTGCAGAAGCGAGGGCTCTGTGCCCATGTGTTTTGCCTGGTGAGTTCCTCCGGAGCTCCCTCCAGCTTTCCGACAGGCAGTCCCTGCCACACACTCCTCATCAACTCCTCGTCTTTTCTCTTCTGCAGTATTTTGCCAACGAGCTTTTTCAGAAAGGGCTCAAGGGAGTAGGACTCCTGGGATTTCTCCCTCAGGATATTCGACGCACAATCGTGCGGGCAGCACAGAAGGTGAGGACCCGCCAAGAACAGGGAGATTTGTGCCAGGAGAGGTTTGCGGGACCTTGGCCCAGAGCCCAAGAAAGAAAGCCCAGCCCTTCCAACCAGCTCTGGAGACAGAAGTCTTGTTCCCAGCAGCTCCACAGAGGCTCCAGCACAGGAGCCTCCTCCGCCAGGCGGATCTGCGCGGTGTGGCCTAGCAGCGGCCACATCCTGCGCCCTGCCCGGAGGTGTGGGGCTGGCTGCGGAGGCCCTGAGGCTGCCGCTGATGGCGGCTGCTCTGCTCTTTCCAGCACTGCTTCGTCTGTGGCGAGAGCGGGGCCACCATCACCTGCCACGAGACGCGCTGCGACCGCAGCTTCCATCTCCCCTGTGCCGTGGAGGGCGGATGCGTCACCCAGTTCTTTGGGCTCTACAGGTAAGGGCAGCTGGCCCTCGTGGCAGAGGCTCCTCGCCTTCAGTCCCCTTCCTGTCAGCATCAGCCAAACAAGAAGGGAACCCACAGTGACCCTTCCCAGCGGCCGGTCACAGGCAGAGCCAGAGCCGGGCAAGGTCTGGGGCTCCTTCACACCTCCTTCCCCCTCCTAGCCACCACCACGGAAGGACCCAGCGCTTCTCACCTCGCCCAACCCTTTCTGCCTCCCCCCAGGTCTTTCTGCTGGGAGCACCGTCCAGAGCAGGCAGTGGAGGCGGCTCCGGAGGAGAACACCACCACCTGCCTCATCTGCCTCGACCTTGTGGAGGACAGAAAGTCCTACGGCACCATGGTGTGCCCAGCATGCAAACACGCCTGGTTCCACAGGAGCTGCATCCAGGTAGGAGCCGTTCCCTCGCCCCCGGGGCACGGCAGGCGCTCAGCAGCACCAGGGCCTCACTCCTGCTCCTGATGTTTCTCCTGCAGGGACAGGCTGCGGGCGCTGGCATTTCTTGCTTCCAGTGCCCCCTCTGTAGAGATAAGGATCTCTTTCTCTGCGAAATGCTTGCCATGGGGATCCAAATCCCCTTCAGGTTGGTGTCCTTCTGCCCGGCTCGCAAGACAGGAGGGTGCAAGCGCTGTGCCGTGCCAGGGCCTGCCCCAGCAGTCCTGGCCCTCCGCTGTCCCGTGTGTCTGCGCTTCAGCTTCACGCAAGGAGCTGGAAACAGGGCAGAGGGGGAAGAGCAGGGACGCCCCGTGTCTGCCTTATTGCGGGGCAGCAGGGGCTCATCAATTTTCCTTTCTCCATCAGACTGCCGTCATGGGAGGACAGCCGTGCATACGCAGC
The DNA here is from genome assembly GCF_965183815.1 of Platalea leucorodia. Classification (NCBI taxonomy): domain Eukaryota; kingdom Metazoa; phylum Chordata; class Aves; order Pelecaniformes; family Threskiornithidae; genus Platalea; species Platalea leucorodia. The sequence goes on from NC_138831.1 coordinate 21,377,381, forward strand.
ACTAAGTGAGAGGCACAGCCGCTGCGATGCCAGTGAGTGCCTTTGCCCAGGAGGCAGGGAGCAGGCAGAGGAAGAGGGGTAAGTTGCCAAAGCTGCACCCCGGGGTTCTGCACGGGATCTCTGTCTCGCCAAGGGCTCGAAGCGGAAGGACGAAGAACAAGAGCTCTGCCGGACAATCCCGTGCTGCGGTCACTTTGTCCTCACAGCCATGAATCCGTTTGCTTCCCCAGGCCCTGGCAACTGCTTCTGTGCTGCTCCTGCGCTGCCGAGGGCACCCACAGACGCTGCTCCTACTTGAGGAACAGCACGGCCAGCTGGGAGTGCGACAGCTGTGCTGGCCTGGGCACCGGTAAGAGGCAAAGCACCTGGGTACCCCTGGGCTGGGGCCAGGGGCCAGGCAAGGCCTGCCAGTGGGTGCCCAGGGTGGGCTTGCAAAGCCTCTCTGCTCCAGGAGGGCTGGGGGCACCGCTCTGGCCTATCCTGCCCCAGGCCTGCGGGGCCAGGCCCTTGACCCTCCTGCTTCCCCTTACAGCCTCCAGTGCCAGCTCAGAGCTCGCCGGCCCCAGCACTGCCAGCCAGTCAGGATCAGGGCCTTCCCACGGCTCCCTGGCACCGGAGACCAACAGCCCCAGCCCCGGCAGCCAGGCGGCATCGGGGTCCTCCTGCGGCTCCCCACCACCGCAGACCAGCAGCCCCAGCACTGCCAGCCAGGCGGCATCAGGGCAGTCTCTCGGATCTCCAGCACTGCAGAGCAGCAGCCCCAGCACTGCCAGCCAGGCACCCCTGAGGTCCTCCTGTGGCTCCCCAGCACTTCAGGGCAGCAGCTGCTCCAGCCCCCCTGGGCCTGAGCGGCTACGAGACCGCTCCCGATTACAACGTCGGGCCCAAAATCCCTACGGCCGGCCCAGAAGATGCCGTAATGGGAGCCGTGCGCCAGCACCAAGCGTTGAGAGCAGCACGCCCAGCCAGGCAGTGCTGGGGCTGTCCCACAGCTCGCTGGTACCGGACACCACCAGCCCCAGCCCCAGCAGCCAGGCGGCATTAGGGCCGTCCCACGGCTCCCTGGCACCGGCGACCAGCACCCCCGGCAATGCGGCATCAGGGCCATCCCACAGCTCCCCTGTGCTTCAGGACAGCAGCCGCTCCAGCCCCCCTGGGCCCGACCGCCTGCGAAACCGCTCCCGGTTGAACCGTCGGGCCCAAAAGCCCTACAGCCGGCCCAGCAGACCCCGTGAGAGCAGCCGTGCGCCAGCACCAAGTGCTGAGAGCAGCACCCCCAGCCAGGCGGCACTGGGGCCGTCCCGCAGCTCCCCAGCACCTGAGACAAGCAGCCCCGGCACCGCCAGCCAGCTGCCATCGGGGTCCTCCTGCAGCTCGCCAGCGCTTGAGAACGGCAGACGCTCCAGCCCCCCTGGGCCCGTGCGCATGCGAGACCGCTCCCGCTTGCAACGTCGGGCCCAAACCCCCTACAGTCGGCCCGGACGCTGCCGTGGGACCAGCCGTGTGCCGTCCTCGAGTGCTGGCCCTGATGCCCCTCCACCGGCACAATAAAGTTGGCCGTTAATCTGTGCCCTGGGAGATTCCACACTCATTTGTCGGCTTCCTCCTCCTCCTCCACCTCTCCCTTGCTCGAGGGCCAGCGTTAAGGGCTGGGCCCAGAGGGTTGTCTTCTCCCTGGGGGCTGGCAGCACCCTCCCCAGACCTCCCTCCTTGCGAGCTGACCTTGGCCAGCTGCCCAGCACCATGGCCGTGTGCTTTGGGCCTCGCTGGCCCCGCAGCCTGCTCAGTTTTCCCGGGGGAAGTTCACATCCTCCCCCGGGACCGGGGGTCTCTGCCCCTACCCCCAGAAGGGCAGCCTGGCCCGGCACGGCCCAGTCAGCACCGCCGCCCATCTTCCGGCAATGTAGGCTGTGTGCGCCCGCCCGCCCGGCATGGCCCTCGCGGCTCGCCCCCCCAAAATCACGCGCCCCGGCCCCAGCGACTTTTGACACCCTTCAACTCTGTTCCGTTCTGGACAAGGCTAGAAGCAATTTCCTATCCTCGTTGCCCAGCTTAGTGAGAATTGCAGCAAAGTGGCAAAGCCGCTTTTCTTTAGAAGTTCAGTTCAGTGTCACGTCTGTATTTGCAACATGAAGGTTGCTGTAGGTTGTGTTTCTACGGTAGCCAAAGGGCATTCCCTGTTCCCCAGTTCTGTCTCCTGTTCCCCAACGTGATTGCTGCTCCACCAACGGAAGGCTTCCTTCGTGCAGTATAAGCCAAGAAATCCTTTTTAATAGAGATTGCAAACACCTGGGAAGGACTTTACTCCTCTGTGGAGACTTCAGGAGAGTCAGAGCAGTACCTGTTACTGAGGGCTTGAGTCCCGTCATATGCCCTTTAGAGCCAAACAATCACATGTGCTCTACGGGAGGGTAACAAAGGGCCTGGGAACTGTCAGTCAACCGAAAGGGTTTCCCTCCTGTTGGAGACCAGCAAGTACCTTTGTAGTGCAAGAAGGAGAAAAGAGTTGGTGCAGAGTGACTGCTGAACAGCTCCGTGGAAGTGGGCGGAGAGCTACAAGGCTGAATCAAAGAATAATGGTGACCAAAGCGCGAAGGAAATCCCTTCGTGGGGTGGCTGTACAGGTCTGAACGACCAGACTTGCCCTTCGGGCAAACTAGAGGTAGTCTTACGGTGTGTGCATTAAGTGCCTTCCCTAGCGCAGCATGAAAGTTGATTCCTTCAAGGAGGGAGCAGCTGTCCTCTCTGAGGAAGGCAGGGGAACCCGGCAGACCTGATGGCCTTTTCTGCCAACAAAGAGGCAATGAGGTAGAGAGGGTCCGAAAGAGAACTCGGTGGCAGCACTTTGTCCTTCTCTTCTTGACTGCTGTGATTGGGAAGGTGTGAGGGCTAGACACGGCCAGACAGGGAGTGCTCTTCAGGGGGATTGCGATGGGAGCTCCGAGGCACTCCTGAGCAATGGAGCTCGTCAAGTGGAGCTGGCCAAAGAGCTGTGCTCACGCACAGCCTCGCTCGGAACCGAGGAGCTTGTTCCCTGGCACCGTTCACCTCTGTCGCCATCTAGCGAACGGAGCTCTGTAACGCGCTGGCGTTGGAAGGCCGAGCGAAATCTCAGAAAGCCTGGTGGGAAGGAAACCCTGCGCACCAGACTTCGGCTTGGAAGGTGGCCGGTAGAAGAGGATGGCCGAGGACACTCTAAAAGCAGGAGCTGAAGGAGGTCAGCCTGGGAAGCCTCTAGTCACTCTCGGCAGGGTCAGCCAGCTAGTATTGTAGAAGGGCTTCCGGGGGTTTCAGGTTTCTGCCTTGGTCCTGAATTGCATTGCGGACCTGGATTCTCCAATACTGGGTTTCGCATCCCTTTTTTCCTACTCTGGTTGTGCCTGAGACACCGTCTGGTCTTTGTCCTGGTGTCGCAGGGCAATTCTGCAGAGAAGTCATCGTTGTGGGGTTAACTAAAAGGGTTTTATCAATGATTACGCGATGGTCAAATGGCAATTAATCAATGATGGAATGAGAATCAAATGGTAATCAAATGGCGACTGAGCAGTAATTGAATGGTAATTAGAATCATAGAATCGTTTAGGTTGGAAAAGACCCTTAAGATCATCGAGTCCAACTGTTGACCTAGCACTGCCAAGTCCACCACTAAGCCACGGCCCTAAGCGCCACGTCTACCCGTCTTTTAAACACCTCCCGGGATGGGGACTCAACCACTTCCCCGGGCGGCCTGTTCCAGTGCTTGACAACCCTCGGGGCCCACCGATGCAGCCTGTCCAGATCCCTCTGTAGAGCCGTTCTGCCCTCAAACAGATCAACGCTCCCACCCACCGCCTCCGAAGATGCCCCACAGTCGCTTGCAGCTTCCTACCCCACCAAGGAAAGCCTCGCACTGACTCTGAAAGGCAGTTTATTGCCACGGAAAAAGGCCATTTCCGCCGCAACTCCCCAGCTTGCGGTCCTGCTGCTTTTTGTTCTGGAGGCAGCACATCACCAAAGCGCTAAGGTGTTCAAGAGAAAGATGTTGGGCCACCTGCGACATTTAGGTGCCGTCCTGAGGTCCTGTGCTGTGCCCCGGCCACCCGCCGCGTCTGAGCGGACGGGATGTGTGAGCCCAGGTCAGGCTCAAAGATCGCTTCTGTCCCCTCTACTGGGGAGCCCAGAACCGGAGGCAATACTGCAGATGCAGCCTTACCAGGGTGGCGCAGAGACGAAGGATCACCTTCCCCGACCTGCTGGCAGCACTCCCCGTGCCGGGGGCAGGAGCAGAGCTTTCCCTTGGCCAGGGCTGGAGCCCTGGAGTCGCACTGCCTGAACGGCACCTTTCGGCCAACGGTGCCACCCTCGACGGCTGCCCCGCGGCACCTGGCATTTGACTCTGCGCTTGCCGCAGGAGCAGCCGCCCCGGTTATGTGGGTGCCGAGGGCTCGGGCCCCTGCCTTGGCACTTCACAGACACCCCCGTGAGGCAGGGGCCGCCTCAGAGTGGGTGGCAGGCGGCCGAGGGCGTCCCTGCCCATGTCTGGGGCGCAGGCGGGCCAGCGGCGATGATGTCACAGCGGCCACTGTGACTCGCGGGGGCAAGCCCACAAACAGGAGCGCTGGGCTCGGGCTGTGCATCAGTGCGCCCTGGTGAGGTGAGGAGAGGGCAGGGGAGGGACGGGGCTTGCGCGGGGCTGCCCAGCGAGGAGGGGGGCCCCACACCTCGGGGCTCTGGGCCTGTGCTGCAAGCTCAGCTGCGTCTCCCTTCTCCCTCACCCGCCTCCTGCTTCTCCCTCAGAGTCAGCAGAGGAGCATTTGGAGGAGGCACCCCAGCGCTGCTGGGACAGGGACTCTCCAAACGCTCACCGTTGACGTGCGCCATGAGTGCAAGGAAGCCCGAGGCCTCCGACTCGATGGAGCAGGGTGAGAGCAAAGTCTCCCTCCCACAGCCTGGCGCAGGGCTTGTCGGGGCGGTCAGCGTGGGGCCGAGAGCGGTGGCAGGGGGAGGCAGGAGCTCCCCAACCGCCCCGGGGCAGGGCCCCTCCTTTCCTCAGCAAGCGGGGCCCAGGCCAGGCAGCGGGCACCTGCTGGGACACCCGGGCCTGCAATGCCCCCTTCCTCTCCAAGGCCTCCAGCCCTGCCCATCAGCCAGCTAGGCAGGGACAGAGCAGGCCCGTGGGGAACAGCCCTCAGGGACGCTTCCCCCGGCCCCGCAGAGGTGCTCATTCCCGGTGCCATTTGCTCTCTCCCCTCCAGCATGCATGCTGTGTCGCCGGGCACAGGCTGACCCGGATATCTGCGGGCGCAAACTGCAGAAGCGAGGGCTCTGTGCCCATGTGTTTTGCCTGGTGAGTTCCTCCGGAGCTCCCTCCAGCTTTCCGACAGGCAGTCCCTGCCACACACTCCTCATCAACTCCTCGTCTTTTCTCTTCTGCAGTATTTTGCCAACGAGCTTTTTCAGAAAGGGCTCAAGGGAGTAGGACTCCTGGGATTTCTCCCTCAGGATATTCGACGCACAATCGTGCGGGCAGCACAGAAGGTGAGGACCCGCCAAGAACAGGGAGATTGGCGTCGGGAGAGGTTTGCGGGACCTTGGCCCAGAGCCCAAGAAAGAAAGCCCAGCCCTTCCAACCAGCTCTGGAGACAGAAGTCTTGTTCCCAGCAGCTCCACAGAGGCTCCAGCACAGGAGCCTCCTCCGCCAGGCGGATCTGCGCGGTGTGGCCTAGCAGCGGCCACATCCTGCGCCCTGCCCGGAGGTGTGGGGCTGGCTGCGGAGGCCCTGAGGCTGCCGCTGATGGCGGCTGCTCTGCTCTTTCCAGCACTGCTTCGTCTGTGGCGAGAGCGGGGCCACCATCACCTGCCACGAGACGCGCTGCGACCGCAGCTTCCATCTCCCCTGTGCCGTGGAGGGCGGATGCGTCACCCAGTTCTTTGGGCTCTACAGGTAAGGGCAGCTGGCCCTCGTGGCGGAGGCTCCTCGCCTTCAGTCCCCTTCCTGTCAGCATCAGCCAAACAAGAAGGGAACCCACAGTGACCCTTCCCAGCGGCCGGTCACAGGCAGAGCCAGAGCCGGGCAAGGTCTGGGGCTCCTTCACACCTCCTTCCCCCTCCTAGCCACCACCACGGAAGGACCCAGCGCTTCTCACCTCGCCCAACCCTTTCTGCCTCCCCCCAGGTCTTTCTGCTGGGAGCACCGTCCAGAGCAGGCAGTGGAGGCGGCTCCGGAGGAGAACACCACCACCTGCCTCATCTGCCTCGACCTTGTGGAGGACAGAAAGTCCTACGGCACCATGGTGTGCCCAGCATGCAAACACGCCTGGTTCCACAGGAGCTGCATCCAGGTAGGAGCCGTTCCCTCGCCCCCGGGGCACGGCAGGCGCTCAGCAGCACCAGGGCCTCACTCCTGCTCCTGATGTTTCTCCTGCAGGGACAGGCTGCGGGCGCTGGCATTTCTTGCTTCCAGTGCCCCCTCTGTAGAGATAAGGATCTCTTTCTCTGCGAAATGCTTGCCATGGGGATCCAAATCCCCTTCAGGTTGGTGTCCTTCTGCCCGGCTCGCAAGACAGGAGGGTGCAAGCGCTGTGCCATGCCAGGGCCTGCCCCAGCAGTCCTGGCCCTCCGCTGTCCCGTGTGTCTGCGCTTCAGCTTCACGCAAGGAGCTGGAAACAGGGCAGAGGGGGAAGAGCAGGGACGCCCCGTGTCTGCCTTATTGCGGGGCAGCAGGGGCTCATCAATTTTCCTTTCTCCATCAGACTGCCGTCATGGGAGGACAGCCGTGCATACGCAGCACTAAGTGAGAGGCACAGCCGCTGCGATGCCAGTGAGTGCCTTTGCCCAGGAGGCAGGGAGCAGGCAGAGGAAGAGGGGTAAGTTGCCAAAGCTGCACCCCGGGGTTCTGCACGGGATCTCTGTCTCGCCAAGGGCTCGAAGCGGAAGGACGAAGAACAAGAGCTCTGCCGGACAATCCCGTGCTGCGGTCACTTTGTCCTCACAGCCATGAATGCGTTTGCTTCCCCAGGCCCTGGCAACTGCTTCTGTGCTGCTCCTGCGCTGCCGAGGGCACCCACAGACGCTGCTCCTACCTGAGGAACAGCACGGCCAGCTGGGAGTGCGACAGCTGTGCTGGCCTGGGCACCGGTAAGAGGCAAAGCACCTGGGTACCCCTGGGCTGGGGCCAGGGGCCAGGCAAGGCCTGCCAGTGGGTGCCCAGGGTGGGCTTGCAAAGCCTCTCTGCTCCAGGAGGGCTGGGGGCAGCGCTGTGGCCTATCCTGCCCCAGGCCTGCGGGGCCAGGCCCTTGACCCTCCTGCTTCCCCTTACAGCCTCCAGTGCCAGCTCAGAGCTCGCCGGCCCCAGCACTGCCAGCCAGTCAGGATCAGGGCCTTCCCACGGCTCCCTGGCACCGCAGACCAGCAGCCCCAGCCCCGGCAGCCAGGCGGCATCGGGGTCCTCCTGCGGCTCCCCACCACCGCAGACCAGCAGCCCCAGCACTGCCAGCCAGGCGGCATCAGGGCAGTCTCTCGGATCTCCAGCACCGCAGAGCAGCAGCCCCAGCACTGCCAGCCAGGCACCCCTGAGGTCCTCCTGTGGCTCCCCAGCACTTCAGGGCAGCAGCTGCTCCAGCCCCCCTGGGCCTGAGCGGCTACGAGACCGCTCCCGATTACAACGTCGGGCCCAAAATCCCTACGGCCGGCCCAGAAGATGTCGTAATGGGAGCCGTGTGCCAGCACCAAGCGTTGAGAGCAGCACGCCCAGCCAGGCAGTGCTGGGGCTGTCCCACAGCTCGCTGGTACCGGACACCACCAGCCCCAGCCCCAGCAGCCAGGCGGCATTAGGGCCGTCCCACGGCTCCCTGGCACCGGCGACCAGCACCCCCGGCAATGCAGCATCAGGGCCATCCCACAGCTCCCCTGTGCTTCAGGACAGCAGCCGCTCCAGCGCCCCTGGGCCCGACCGCCTGCGAAACCGCTCCCGGTTGAACCGTTGGGCCCAAAAGCCCTACAGCCGGCCCAGCAGACCCCGTGAGAGCAGCCGTGCGCCAGCACCAAGTGCTGAGAGCAGCACCCCCAGCCAGGTGGCACTGGGGCCGTCCCGCAGCTCCCCAGCACCTGAGACAAGCAGCCCCGGCACCGCCAGCCAGCTGCCATCGGGGTCCTCCTGCAGCTCGCCAGCGCTCGATAACGGCAGACGCTCCAGCCCCCCTGGGCCCGTGCGCATGCGAGACCGCTCCCGCTTGCAACGTCGGGCCCAAACCCCCTACAGTCGGCCCGGACGCTGCCGTGGGACCAGCCGTGTGCCGTCCTCGAGTGCTGGCCCTGATGCCCCTCCACCGGCACAATAAAGTTGGCCGTTAATCTGTGCCCTGGGAGATTCCACACTCATTTGTCGGCTTCCTCCTCCTCCTCCACCTCTCCCTTGCTCGAGGGCCAGCGTTAAGGGCTGGGCCCAGAGGGTTGTCTTCTCCCCGGGGGCTGGCAGCACCCTCCCCAGACCTCCCTCCTTGCGAGCTGACCTTGGCCAGCTGCCCAGCACCATGGCCGTGTGCTTTGGGCCTCGCTGGCCCCGCAGCCTGCTCAGTTTTCCCGGGGGAAGTTCACATCCTCCCCCGGGACCGGGGGTCTCTGCCCCTACCCCCAGAAGGGCAGCCTGGCCCGGCACGGCCCAGTCAGCACCGCCGCCCATCTTCCGGCAATGTAGGCTGTGTGCGCCCGCCCGCCCGGCATGGCCCTCGCGGCTCACCCCCCAGAATCACGCGCCCCGGCCCCAGCGACTTTTGACACCCTTCAACTCTGTTCCGTTCTGGACAAGGCTAGAAGCAATTTCCTATCCTCGTTGCCCAGCTTAGTGAGAATTGCAGCAAAGTGGCAAAGCCGCTTTTCTTTAGAAGTTCAGTTCAGTGTCACGTCTGTATTTGCAACATGAAGATTGCTGTAGGTTGTGTTTCTACGGTAGCCAAAGGGCATTCCCCGTTCCCCAGTTCTGTCTCCTGTTCCCCAACGTGATTGCTGCTCCACCAACGGAAGGCTTCCTTTGTGCAGTATAAGCCAAGAAATCCTTTTTAATAGAGATTGCAAACACCTGGGAAGGACTTTACTCCTCTGTGGAGACTTCAGGAGAGTCAGAGCAGTACCTGTTACTGAGGGCTTGAGTCCCGTCATACGCCCTTTAGAGCCAAACAATCACATGTGCTCTACGGGAGGGTAATAAGGGGCCTGGGAACTGTCAGTCAACCGAAAGGGTTTCCCTCCTGTTGGAGACCAGCAAGTACCTTTGTAGTGCAAGAAGGAGAAAAGAGTTGGTGCAGAGTGACTGCTGAACAGCTCCGTGGAAGTGGGCGGAGAGCTACAAGGCTGAATCAAAGAATAATGGTGACCAAAGCGCGAAGGAAATCCCTTCGTGGGGTGGCTGTACAGGTCTGAACGACCAGACTTGCCCTTCGGGCAAACTAGAGGTAGTCTTACGGTGTGTGCATTAAGTGCCTTCCCTAGCGCAGCATGAAAGTTGATTCCTTCAAGGAGGGAGCAGCTGTCCTCTCTGAGGAAGGCAGGGGAACCCGGCAGACCTGATGGCCTTTTCTGCCAACAAAGAGGCAATGAGGTAGAGAGGGTCCGAAAGAGAACTCGGTGGCAGCACTTTGTCCTTCTCTTCTTGACTGCTGTGATTGGGAAGGTGTGAGGGCTAGACACGGCCAGACAGGGAGTGCTCTTCAGGGGGATTGCGATGGGAGCTCCGAGGCACTCCCGAGCAATGGAGCTCGTCAAGTGGAGCTGGCCAAAGAGCTGTGCTCACGCACAGCCTCGCTCGGAACCGAGGAGCTTGTTCCCTGGCACCGTTCACCTCTGTCGCCATCTAGCGAACGGAGCTCTGTAACGCGCTGGCGTTGGAAGGCCGAGCGAAATCTCAGAAAGCCTGGTGGGAAGGAAACCCTGCGCACCAGACTTCGGCTTGGAAGGTGGCCGGTAGAAGAGGATGGCCGAGGACACTCTAAAAGCAGGAGCTGAAGGAGGTCAGCCTGGGAAGCCTCTAGTCACTCTCAGCAGGGTCAGCCAGCTAGTATTGTAGAAGGGCTTCCGGGGGTTTCAGGTTTCTGCCTTGGTCCTGAATTGCATTGCGGACCTGGATTCTCCAATACTGGGTTTCGCATCTCTTTTTTCCTACTCTGGTTGTGCCTGAGACACCGTCTGGTCTTTGTCCTGGTGTCGCAGGGCAATTCTGCAGAGAAGTCATCGTTGTGGGGTTAACTAAAAGGGTTTTATCAATGATTACGCGATGGTCAAATGGCAATTAATCAATGATGGAATGAGAATCAAATGGTAATCAAATGGCGACTGAGCAGTAATTGAATGGTAATTAGAATCATAGAATCGTTTAGGTTGGAAAAGACCCTTAAGATCATCGAGTCCAACTGTTGACCTAGCACTGCCAAGTCCACCACTAAGCCACGGCCCTAAGCGCCACGTCTACCCGTCTTTTAAACACCTCCCGGGATGGGGACTCAACCACTTCCCCGGGCGGCCTGTTCCAGTGCTTGACAACCCTCGGGGCCCACCGATGCAGCCTGTCCAGATCCCTCTGTAGAGCCGTTCTGCCCTCAAACAGATCAACGCTCCCACCCACCGCCTCCGAAGATGCCCCACAGTCGCTTGCAGCTTCCTACCCCACCAAGGAAAGCCTCGCACTGACTCTGAAAGGCAGTTTATTGCCACGGAAAAAGGCCATTTCCGCCGCAACTCCCCAGCTTGCGGTCCTGCTGCTTTTTGTTCTGGAGGCAGCACATCACCAAAGCGCTAAGGTGTTCAAGAGAAAGATGTTGGGCCACCTGCGACATTTAGGTGCCGTCCTGAGGTCCTGTGCTGTGCCCCGGCCACCCGCCGCGTCTGAGCGGACGGGATGTGTGAGCCCAGGTCAGGCTCAAAGGTCGCTTCTGTCCCCTCTACTGGGGAGCCCAGAACCGGAGGCAACACTGCAGATGCAGCCTTACCAGGGTGGCGCAGAGACGAAGGATCACCTTCCCCGACCTGCTGGCAGCACTCCCCGTGCCGGGGGCAGGAGCAGAGCTTTCCCTTGGCCCGGCCTAGAGCCCTGGAGTCGCACTGCCTGAACAGCACCTTTCGGCCAACGGTGCCACCCTCGACGGCTGCCCCGCGGCACCTGGCATTTGACTCTGCGCTTGCCGCAGGAGCAGCCGCCCCGGTTATGTGGGTGCCGAGGGCTCGGGCCCCTGCCTTGGCACTTCACAGACACCCCCGTGAGGCAGGGGCCGCCTCAGAGTGGGTGGCAGGCGGCCGAGGGCGTCCCTGCCCATGTCTGGGGCGCAGGCGGGCCAGCGGCGATGATGTCACAGCGGCCACTGTGACTCGCGGGGGCAAGCCCACAAACAGGAGCGCTGGGCTCGGGCTGTGCATCAGTGCGCCCTGGTGAGGTGAGGAGAGGGCAGGGGAGGGACGGGGCTTGTGCGGGGCTGCCCAGCGAGGAGGGGGGCCCCACACCTCGGGGCTCTGGGCCTGTGCTGCAAGCTCAGCTGCGTCTCCCTTCTCCCTCACCCGCCTCCTGCTTCTCCCTCAGAGTCAGCAGAGGAGCATTTGGAGGAGGCACCCCAGCGCTGCTGGGACAGGGACTCTCCAAACGCTCACCGTTGACGTGCGCCATGAGTGCAAGGAAGCCCGAGGCCTCTGACTCGATGGAGCAGGGTGAGAGCAAAGTCTCCCTCCCACAGCCTGGCGCAGGGGTTGTCGGGGCGGTCAGCGTGGGGCCGAGAGCGGTGGCAGGGGGAGGCAGGAGCTCCCCAACCGCCCCGGGGCAGGGCCCCTCCTTTCCTCAGCAAGCGGGGCCCAGGCCGGGCAGCGGGCACCTGCTGGGACACCCGGGCCTGCAATGCCCCCTTCCTCTCCAAGGCCTCCAGCCCTGCCCATCAGCCAGCTAGGCAGGGACAGAGCAGGCCCGTGGGGAACAGCCCTCAGGGACGCTTCCCCCGGCCCCGCAGAGGTGCTCATTCCCGGTGCCATTTGCTCTCTCCCCTCCAGCATGCATGCTGTGTCGCCGGGCACAGGCTGACCCGGATATCTGCGGGCGCAAACTGCAGAAGCGAGGGCTCTGTGCCCATGTGTTTTGCCTGGTGAGTTCCTCCGGAGCTCCCTCCAGCTTTCCGACAGGCAGTCCCTGCCACACACTCCTCATCAACTCCTCGTCTTTTCTCTTCTGCAGTATTTTGCCAACGAGCTTTTTCAGAAAGGGCTCAAGGGAGTAGGACTCCTGGGATTTCTCCCTCAGGATATTCGACGCACAATCGTGCGGGCAGCACAGAAGGTGAGGACCCGCCAAGAACAGGGAGATTTGTGCCAGGAGAGGTTTGCGGGACCTTGGCCCAGAGCCCAAGAAAGAAAGCCCAGCCCTTCCAACCAGCTCTGGAGACAGAAGTCTTGTTCCCAGCAGCTCCACAGAGGCTCCAGCACAGGAGCCTCCTCCGCCAGGCGGATCTGCGCGGTGTGGCCTAGCAGCGGCCACATCCTGCGCCCTGCCCGGAGGTGTGGGGCTGGCTGCGGAGGCCCTGAGGCTGCCGCTGATGGCGGCTGCTCTGCTCTTTCCAGCACTGCTTCGTCTGTGGCGAGAGCGGGGCCACCATCACCTGCCACGAGACGCGCTGCGACCGCAGCTTCCATCTCCCCTGTGCCGTGGAGGGCGGATGCGTCACCCAGTTCTTTGGGCTCTACAGGTAAGGGCAGCTGGCCCTCGTGGCAGAGGCTCCTCGCCTTCAGTCCCCTTCCTGTCAGCATCAGCCAAACAAGAAGGGAACCCACAGTGACCCTTCCCAGCGGCCGGTCACAGGCAGAGCCAGAGCCGGGCAAGGTCTGGGGCTCCTTCACACCTCCTTCCCCCTCCTAGCCACCACCACGGAAGGACCCAGCGCTTCTCACCTCGCCCAACCCTTTCTGCCTCCCCCCAGGTCTTTCTGCTGGGAGCACCGTCCAGAGCAGGCAGTGGAGGCGGCTCCGGAGGAGAACACCACCACCTGCCTCATCTGCCTCGACCTTGTGGAGGACAGAAAGTCCTACGGCACCATGGTGTGCCCAGCATGCAAACACGCCTGGTTCCACAGGAGCTGCATCCAGGTAGGAGCCGTTCCCTCGCCCCCGGGGCACGGCAGGCGCTCAGCAGCACCAGGGCCTCACTCCTGCTCCTGATGTTTCTCCTGCAGGGACAGGCTGCGGGCGCTGGCATTTCTTGCTTCCAGTGCCCCCTCTGTAGAGATAAGGATCTCTTTCTCTGCGAAATGCTTGCCATGGGGATCCAAATCCCCTTCAGGTTGGTGTCCTTCTGCCCGGCTCGCAAGACAGGAGGGTGCAAGCGCTGTGCCGTGCCAGGGCCTGCCCCAGCAGTCCTGGCCCTCCGCTGTCCCGTGTGTCTGCGCTTCAGCTTCACGCAAGGAGCTGGAAACAGGGCAGAGGGGGAAGAGCAGGGACGCCCCGTGTCTGCCTTATTGCGGGGCAGCAGGGGCTCATCAATTTTCCTTTCTCCATCAGACTGCCGTCATGGGAGGACAGCCGTGCATACGCAGCACTAAGTGAGAGGCACAGCCGCTGCGATGCCAGTGAGTGCCTTTGCCCAGGAGGCAGGGAGCAGGCAGAGGAAGAGGGGTAAGTTGCCAAAGCTGCACCCCGGGCTTCTGCACGGGATCTCTGTCTCGCCAAGGGCTCGAAGCGGAAGGACGAAGAACAAGAGCTCTGCCGGACAATCCCGTGCTGCGGTCACTTTGTCCTCACAGCCATGAATCCGTTTGCTTCCCCAGGCCCTGGCAACTGCTTCTGTGCTGCTCCTGCGCTGCCGAGGGCACCCACAGACGCTGCTCCTACCTGAGGAACAGCACGGCCAGCTGGGAGTGCGACAGCTGTGCTGGCCTGGGCACCGGTAAGAGGCAAAGCACCTGGGTACCCCTGGGCTGGGGCCAGGGGCCAGGCAAGGCCTGCCAGTGGGTGCCCAGGGTGGGCTTGCAAAGCCTCTCTGCTCCAGGAGGGCTGGGGGCAGCGCTGTGGCCTATCCTGCCCCAGGCCTGCGGGGCCAGGCCCTTGACCCTCCTGCTTCCCCTTACAGCCTCCAGTGCCAGCTCAGAGCTCGCCGGCCCCAGCACTGCCAGCCAGTCAGGATCAGGGCCTTCCCACGGCTCCCTGGCACCGCAGACCAGCAGCCCCAGCCCCGGCAGCCAGGCGGCATCGGGGTCCTCCTGCGGCTCCCCACCACCGCAGACCAGCAGCCCCAGCACTGCCAGCCAGGCGGCATCAGGGCAGTCTCTCGGATCTCCAGCACCGCAGAGCAGCAGCCCCAGCACTGCCAGCCAGGCACCCCTGAGGTCCTCCTGTGGCTCCCCAGCACTTCAGGGCAGCAGCTGCTCCAGCCCCCCTGGGCCTGAGCGGCTACGAGACCGCTCCCGATTACAACGTCGGGCCCAAAATCCCTACGGCCAGCCCAGAAGATGTCGTAATGGGAGCCGTGTGCCAGCACCAAGCGTTGAGAGCAGCACGCCCAGCCAGGCAGTGCTGGGGCTGTCCCACAGCTCGCTGGTACCGGACACCACCAGCCCCAGCACCAGCAGCCAGGCGGCATTAGGGCCGTCCCACGGCTCCCTGGCACCGGCGACCAGCACCCCCGGCAATGCAGCATCAGGGCCATCCCACAGCTCCCCTGTGCTTCAGGACAGCAGCCGCTCCAGCGCCCCTGGGCCCGACCGCCTGCGAAACCGCTCCCGGTTGAACCGTTGGGCCCAAAAGCCCTACAGCCGGCCCAGCAGACCCCGTGAGAGCAGCCGTGCGCCAGCACCAAGTGCTGAGAGCAGCACACCCAGCCAGGTGGCACTGGGGCCGTCCCGCAGCTCCCCAGCACCTGAGACAAGCAGCCCCGGCACCGCCAGCCAGCTGCCATCGGGGTCCTCCTGCAGCTCGCCAGCGCTTGAGAACGGCAGACGCTCCAGCCCCCCTGGGCCCGTGCGCATGCGAGACCGCTCCCGCTTGCAACGTCGGGCCCAAACCCCCTACAGTCGGCCCGGACGCTGCCGTGGGACCAGCCGTGTGCCGTCCTCGAGTGCTGGCCCTGATGCCCCTCCACCGGCACAATAAAGTTGGCCGTTAATCTGTGCCCTGGGAGATTCCACACTCATTTGTCGGCTTCCTCCTCCTCCTCCACCTCTCCCTTGCTCGAGGGCCAGCGTTAAGGGCTGGGCCCAGAGGGTTGTCTTCTCCCCGGGGGCTGGCAGCACCCTCCCCAGACCTCCCTCCTTGCGAGCTGACCTTGGCCAGCTGCCCAGCACCATGGCCGTGTGCTTTGGGCCTCGCTGGCCCCGCAGCCTGCTCAGTTTTCCCGGGGGAAGTTCACATCCTCCCCCGGGACCGGGGGTCTCTGCCCCTACCCCCAGAAGGGCAGCCTGGCCCGGCACGGCCCAGTCAGCACCGCCGCCCATCTTCCGGCAATGTAGGCTGTGTGCGCCCGCCCGCCCGGCATGGCCCTCGCGGCTCACCCCCCAGAATCACGCGCCCCGGCCCCAGCGACTTTTGACACCCTTCAACTCTGTTCCGTTCTGGACAAGGCTAGAAGCAATTTCCTATCCTCGTTGCCCAGCTTAGTGAGAATTGCAGCAAAGTGGCAAAGCCGCTTTTCTTTAGAAGTTCAGTTCAGTGTCACGTCTGTATTTGCAACATGAAGATTGCTGTAGGTTGTGTTTCTACGGTAGCCAAAGGGCATTCCCCGTTCCCCAGTTCTGTCTCCTGTTCCCCAACGTGATTGCTGCTCCACCAACGGAAGGCTTCCTTCGTGCAGTATAAGCCAAGAAATCCTTTTTAATAGAGATTGCAAACACCTGGGAAGGACTTTACTCCTCTGTGGAGACTTCAGGAGAGTCAGAGCAGTACCTGTTACTGAGGGCTTGAGTCCCGTCATACGCCCTTTAGAGCCAAACAATCACATGTGCTCTACGGGAGGGTAATAAGGGGCCTGGGAACTGTCAGTCAACCGAAAGGGTTTCCCTCCTGTTGGAGACCAGCAAGTACCTTTGTAGTGCAAGAAGGAGAAAAGAGTTGGTGCAGAGTGACTGCTGAACAGCTCCGTGGAAGTGGGCGGAGAGCTACAAGGCTGAATCAAAGAATAATGGTGACCAAAGCGCGAAGGAAATCCCTTCGTGGGGTGGCTGTACAGGTCTGAACGACCAGACTTGCCCTTCGGGCAAACTAGAGGTAGTCTTACGGTGTGTGCATTAAGTGCCTTCCCTAGCGCAGCATGAAAGTTGATTCCTTCAAGGAGGGAGCAGCTGTCCTCTCTGAGGAAGGCAGGGGAACCCGGCAGACCTGATGGCCTTTTCTGCCAACAAAGAGGCAATGAGGTAGAGAGGGTCCGAAAGAGAACTCGGTGGCAGCACTTTGTCCTTCTCTTCTTGACTGCTGTGATTGGGAAGGTGTGAGGGCTAGACACGGCCAGACAGGGAGTGCTCTTCAGGGGGATTGCGATGGGAGCTCCGAGGCACTCCCGAGCAATGGAGCTCGTCAAGTGGAGCTGGCCAAAGAGCTGTGCTCACGCACAGCCTCGCTCGGAACCGAGGAGCTTGTTCCCTGGCACCGTTCACCTCTGTCGCCATCTAGCGAACGGAGCTCTGTAACGCGCTGGCGTTGGAAGGCCGAGCGAAATCTCAGAAAGCCTGGTGGGAAGGAAACCCTGCGCACCAGACTTCGGCTTGGAAGGTGGCCGGTAGAAGAGGATGGCCGAGGACACTCTAAAAGCAGGAGCTGAAGGAGGTCAGCCTGGGAAGCCTCTAGTCACTCTCAGCAGGGTCAGCCAGCTAGTATTGTAGAAGGGCTTCCGGGGGTTTCAGGTTTCTGCCTTGGTCCTGAATTGCATTGCGGACCTGGATTCTCCAATACTGGGTTTCGCATCTCTTTTTTCCTACTCTGGTTGTGCCTGAGACACCGTCTGGTCTTTGTCCTGGTGTCGCAGGGCAATTCTGCAGAGAAGTCATCGTTGTGGGGTTAACTAAAAGGGTTTTATCAATGATTACGCGATGGTCAAATGGCAATTAATCAATGATGGAATGAGAATCAAATGGTAATCAAATGGCGACTGAGCAGTAATTGAATGGTAATTAGAATCATAGAATCGTTTAGGTTGGAAAAGACCCTTAAGATCATCGAGTCCAACTGTTGACCTAGCACTGCCAAGTCCACCACTAAGCCACGGCCCTAAGCGCCACGTCTACCCGTCTTTTAAACACCTCCCGGGATGGGGACTCAACCACTTCCCCGGGCGGCCTGTTCCAGTGCTTGACAACCCTCGGGGCCCACCGATGCAGCCTGTCCAGATCCCTCTGTAGAGCCGTTCTGCCCTCAAACAGATCAACGCTCCCACCCACCGCCTCCGAAGATGCCCCACAGTCGCTTGCAGCTTCCTACCCCACCAAGGAAAGCCTCGCACTGACTCTGAAAGGCAGTTTATTGCCACGGAAAAAGGCCATTTCCGCCGCAACTCCCCAGCTTGCGGTCCTGCTGCTTTTTGTTCTGGAGGCAGCACATCACCAAAGCGCTAAGGTGTTCAAGAGAAAGATGTTGGGCCACCTGCGACATTTAGGTGCCGTCCTGAGGTCCTGTGCTGTGCCCCGGCCACCCGCCGCGTCTGAGCGGACGGGATGTGTGAGCCCAGGTCAGGCTCAAAGGTCGCTTCTGTCCCCTCTACTGGGGAGCCCAGAACCGGAGGCAACACTGCAGATGCAGCCTTACCAGGGTGGCGCAGAGACGAAGGATCACCTTCCCCGACCTGCTGGCAGCACTCCCCGTGCCGGGGGCAGGAGCAGAGCTTTCCCTTGGCCCGGCCTAGAGCCCTGGAGTCGCACTGCCTGAACAGCACCTTTCGGCCAACGGTGCCACCCTCGACGGCTGCCCCGCGGCACCTGGCATTTGACTCTGCGCTTGCCGCAGGAGCAGCCGCCCCGGTTATGTGGGTGCCGAGGGCTCGGGCCCCTGCCTTGGCACTTCACAGACACCCCCGTGAGGCAGGGGCCGCCTCAGAGTGGGTGGCAGGCGGCCGAGGGCGTCCCTGCCCATGTCTGGGGCGCAGGCGGGCCAGCGGCGATGATGTCACAGCGGCCACTGTGACTCGCGGGGGCAAGCCCACAAACAGGAGCGCTGGGCTCGGGCTGTGCATCAGTGCGCCCTGGTGAGGTGAGGAGAGGGCAGGGGAGGGACGGGGCTTGTGCGGGGCTGCCCAGCGAGGAGGGGGGCCCCACACCTCGGGGCTCTGGGCCTGTGCTGCAAGCTCAGCTGCGTCTCCCTTCTCCCTCACCCGCCTCCTGCTTCTCCCTCAGAGTCAGCAGAGGAGCATTTGGAGGAGGCACCCCAGCGCTGCTGGGACAGGGACTCTCCAAACGCTCACCGTTGACGTGCGCCATGAGTGCAAGGAAGCCCGAGGCCTCTGACTCGATGGAGCAGGGTGAGAGCAAAGTCTCCCTCCCACAGCCTGGCGCAGGGGTTGTCGGGGCGGTCAGCGTGGGGCCGAGAGCGGTGGCAGGGGGAGGCAGGAGCTCCCCAACCGCCCCGGGGCAGGGCCCCTCCTTTCCTCAGCAAGCGGGGCCCAGGCCGGGCAGCGGGCACCTGCTGGGACACCCGGGCCTGCAATGCCCCCTTCCTCTCCAAGGCCTCCAGCCCTGCCCATCAGCCAGCTAGGCAGGGACAGAGCAGGCCCGTGGGGAACAGCCCTCAGGGACGCTTCCCCCGGCCCCGCAGAGGTGCTCATTCCCGGTGCCATTTGCTCTCTCCCCTCCAGCATGCATGCTGTGTCGCCGGGCACAGGCTGACCCGGATATCTGCGGGCGCAAACTGCAGAAGCGAGGGCTCTGTGCCCATGTGTTTTGCCTGGTGAGTTCCTCCGGAGCTCCCTCCAGCTTTCCGACAGGCAGTCCCTGCCACACACTCCTCATCAACTCCTCGTCTTTTCTCTTCTGCAGTATTTTGCCAACGAGCTTTTTCAGAAAGGGCTCAAGGGAGTAGGACTCCTGGGATTTCTCCCTCAGGATATTCGACGCACAATCGTGCGGGCAGCACAGAAGGTGAGGACCCGCCAAGAACAGGGAGATTTGTGCCAGGAGAGGTTTGCGGGACCTTGGCCCAGAGCCCAAGAAAGAAAGCCCAGCCCTTCCAACCAGCTCTGGAGACAGAAGTCTTGTTCCCAGCAGCTCCACAGAGGCTCCAGCACAGGAGCCTCCTCCGCCAGGCGGATCTGCGCGGTGTGGCCTAGCAGCGGCCACATCCTGCGCCCTGCCCGGAGGTGTGGGGCTGGCTGCGGAGGCCCTGAGGCTGCCGCTGATGGCGGCTGCTCTGCTCTTTCCAGCACTGCTTCGTCTGTGGCGAGAGCGGGGCCACCATCACCTGCCACGAGACGCGCTGCGACCGCAGCTTCCATCTCCCCTGTGCCGTGGAGGGCGGATGCGTCACCCAGTTCTTTGGGCTCTACAGGTAAGGGCAGCTGGCCCTCGTGGCAGAGGCTCCTCGCCTTCAGTCCCCTTCCTGTCAGCATCAGCCAAACAAGAAGGGAACCCACAGTGACCCTTCCCAGCGGCCGGTCACAGGCAGAGCCAGAGCCGGGCAAGGTCTGGGGCTCCTTCACACCTCCTTCCCCCTCCTAGCCACCACCACGGAAGGACCCAGCGCTTCTCACCTCGCCCAACCCTTTCTGCCTCCCCCCAGGTCTTTCTGCTGGGAGCACCGTCCAGAGCAGGCAGTGGAGGCGGCTCCGGAGGAGAACACCACCACCTGCCTCATCTGCCTCGACCTTGTGGAGGACAGAAAGTCCTACGGCACCATGGTGTGCCCAGCATGCAAACACGCCTGGTTCCACAGGAGCTGCATCCAGGTAGGAGCCGTTCCCTCGCCCCCGGGGCACGGCAGGCGCTCAGCAGCACCAGGGCCTCACTCCTGCTCCTGATGTTTCTCCTGCAGGGACAGGCTGCGGGCGCTGGCATTTCTTGCTTCCAGTGCCCCCTCTGTAGAGATAAGGATCTCTTTCTCTGCGAAATGCTTGCCATGGGGATCCAAATCCCCTTCAGGTTGGTGTCCTTCTGCCCGGCTCGCAAGACAGGAGGGTGCAAGCGCTGTGCCGTGCCAGGGCCTGCCCCAGCAGTCCTGGCCCTCCGCTGTCCCGTGTGTCTGCGCTTCAGCTTCACGCAAGGAGCTGGAAACAGGGCAGAGGGGGAAGAGCAGGGACGCCCCGTGTCTGCCTTATTGCGGGGCAGCAGGGGCTCATCAATTTTCCTTTCTCCATCAGACTGCCGTCATGGGAGGACAGCCGTGCATACGCAGCACTAAGTGAGAGGCACAGCCGCTGCGATGCCAGTGAGTGCCTTTGCCCAGGAGGCAGGGAGCAGGCAGAGGAAGAGGGGTAAGTTGCCAAAGCTGCACCCCGGGGTTCTGCACGGGATCTCTGTCTCGCCAAGGGCTCGAAGCGGAAGGACGAAGAACAAGAGCTCTGCCGGACAATCCCGTGCTGCGGTCACTTTGTCCTCACAGCCATGAATCCGTTTGCTTCCCCAGGCCCTGGCAACTGCTTCTGTGCTGCTCCTGCGCTGCCGAGGGCACCCACAGACGCTGCTCCTACCTGAGGAACAGCACGGCCAGCTGGGAGTGCGACAGCTGTGCTGGCCTGGGTACCGGTAAGAGGCAAAGCACCTGGGTACCCCTGGGCTGGGGCCAGGGGCCAGGCAAGGCCTGCCAGTGGGTGCCCAGGGTGGGCTTGCAAAGCCTCTCTGCTCCAGGAGGGCTGGGGGCAGCGCTGTGGCCTATCCTGCCCCAGGCCTGCGGGGCCAGGCCCTTGACCCTCCTGCTTCCCCTTACAGCCTCCAGTGCCAGCTCAGAGCTCGCCGGCCCCAGCACTGCCAGCCAGTCAGGATCAGGGCCTTCCCACGGCTCCCTGGCACCGGAGACCAACAGCCCCAGCCCCGGCAGCCAGGCGGCATCGGGGTCCTCCTGCGGCTCCCCACCACCGCAGACCAGCAGCCCCAGCACTGCCAGCCAGGCGGCATCAGGGCAGTCTCTCGGATCTCCAGCACCGCAGAGCAGCAGCCCCAGCACTGCCAGCCAGGCACCCCTGAGGTCCTCCTGTGGCTCCCCAGCACTTCAGGGCAGCAGCTGCTCCAGCCCCCCTGGGCCTGAGCGGCTACGAGACCGCTCCCGATTACAACGTCGGGACCAAAATCCCTACGGCCGGCCCAGAAGATGTCGTAATGGGAGCCGTGCGCCAGCACCAAGCGTTGAGAGCAGCACGCCCAGCCAGGCAGTGCTGGGGCTGTCCCACAGCTCGCTGGTACCGGACACCACCAGCCCCAGCACCAGCAGCCAGGTGGCATTAGGGCCGTCCCACGGCTCCCTGGCACCGGCAACCAGCACCCCTGGCAATGCGGCATCAGGGCCATCCCACAGCTCCCCTGTGCTTCAGGACAGCAGCCGCTCCAGCCCCCCTGGGCCCGACCGCCTGCGAAACCGCTCCCGGTTGAACCGTCAGGCCCAAAAGCCCTACAGCCGGCCCAGCAGACCCCGTGAGAGCAGCCGTGCGCCAGCACCAAGTGCTGAGAGCAGCACCCCCAGCCAGGTGGAACTGGGGCTGTCCCGCAGCTCCCCAGCACCTGAGACAAGCAGCCCCAGCACCGCCAGCCAGCTGCCATCGGGGTCCTCCTGCAGCTCGCCAGCGCTCGAGAACGGCAGACGCTCCAGCCCCCCTGGGCCCGTGCGCATGCGAGACCGCTCCCGCTTGCAACGTCGGGCCCAAACCCCCTACAGTCGGCCCGGACGCTGCCGTGGGACCAGCCGTGTGCCGTCCTCGAGTGCTGGCCCTGATGCCCCTCCACCGGCACAATAAAGTTGGCCGTTAATCTGTGCCCTGGGAGATTCCACACTCATTTGTCGGCTTCCTCCTCCTCCTCCACCTCTCCCTTGCTCGAGGGCCAGCGTTAAGGGCTGGGCCCAGAGGGTTGTCTTCTCCCCGGGGGCTGGCAGCACCCTCCCCAGACCTCCCTCCTTGCGAGCTGACCTTGGCCAGCTGCCCAGCACCATGGCCGTGTGCTTTGGGCCTCGCTGGCCCCGCAGCCTGCTCAGTTTTCCCGGGGGAAGTTCACACCCTCCCCCGGGACCGGAGGTCTCTGCCCCTACCCCCAGAAGGGCAGCCTGGCCCGGCACGGCCCAGTCAGCACCGCCGCCCATCTTCCGGCAATGTAGGCTGTGTGCGCCCGCCCGCCCGGCATGGCCCTCGCGGCTCGCCCCCCAAAATCACGCGCCCCGGCCCCAGCGACTTTTCACACCCTTCAACTCTGTTCCGTTCTGGACAAGGCTAGAAGCAATTTCCTATCCTCGTTGCCCAGCTTAGTGAGAATTGCAGCAAAGTGGCAAAGCCGCTTTTCTTTAGAAGTTCAGTTCAGTGTCACGTCTGTATTTGCAACATGAAGATTGCTGTAGGTTGTGTTTCTACGGTAGCCAAAGGGCATTCCCCGTTCCCCAGTTCTGTCTCCTGTTCCCCAACGTGATTGCTGCTCTACCGACGGAAGGCTTCCTTCGTGCAGTATAAGCCAAGAAATCCTTTTTAATAGAGATTGCAAACACCTGGGAAGGACTTTACTCCTCTGTGGAGACTTCAGGAGAGTCAGAGCAGTAACTGTTACTGAGGGCTTGAGTCCCGTCATACGCCCTTTAGAGCCAATCAATCACATGTGCTCTACGGGAGGGTAACAAGGGGCCTGGGAACTGTCAGTCAACCGAAAGGGTTTCCCTCCTGTTGGAGACCAGCAAGTACCTTTGTAGTGCAAGAAGGAGAAAAGAGTTGGTGCAGAGTGACTGCTGAACAGCTCCGTGGAAGTGGGCGGAGAGCTACAAGGCTGAATCAAAGAATAATGGTGACCAAAGCGCGAAGGAAATCCCTTCGTGGGGTGGCTGTACAGGTCTGAACGACCAGACTTGCCCTTCGGGCAAACTAGAGGTAGTCTTACGGTGTGTGCATTAAGTGCCTTCCCTAGCGCAGCATGAAAGTTGATTCCTTCAAGGAGGGAGCAGCTGTCCTCTCTGAGGAAGGCAGGGGAACCCGGCAGACCTGATGGCCTTTTCTGCCAACAAAGAGGCAATGAGGTAGAGAGGGTCCGAAAGAGAACTCGGTGGCAGCACTTTGTCCTTCTCTTCTTGACTGCTGTGATTGGGAAGGTGTGAGGGCTAGACACGGCCAGACAGGGAGTGCTCTTCAGGGGGATTGCGATGGGAGCTCCGAGGCACTCCTGAGCAATGGAGCTCGTCAAGTGGAGCTGGCCAAAGAGCTGTGCTCACGCACAGCCTCGCTCGGAACCGAGGAGCTTGTTCCCTGGCACCGTTCACCTCTGTCGCCATCTAGCGAACGGAGCTCTGTAATGCGCTGGCGTTGGAAGGCCGAGCGAAATCTCAGAAAGCCTGGTGGGAAGGAAACCCTGCGCACCAGACTTCGGCTTGGAAGGTGGCCGGTAGAAGAGGATGGCCGAGGACACTCTAAAAGCAGGAGCTGAAGGAGGTCAGCCTGGGAAGCCTCTAGTCACTCTCGGCAGGGTCAGCCAGCTAGTATTGTAGAAGGGCTTCCGGGGGTTTCAGGTTTCTGCCTTGGTCCTGAATTGCATTGCGGACCTGGATTCTCCAATACTGGGTTTCGCATCTCTTTTTTCCTACTCTGGTTGTGCCTGAGACACCGTCTGGTCTTTGTCCTGGTGTCGCAGGGCAATTCTGCAGAGAAGTCATCGTTGTGGGGTTAACTAAAAGGGTTTTATCAATGATTACGCGATGGTCAAATGGCAATTAATCAATGATGGAATGAGAATCAAATGGTAATCAAATGGCGACTGAGCAGTAATTGAATGGTAATTAGAATCATAGAATCGTTTAGGTTGGAAAAGACCCTTAAGATCATCGAGTCCAACTGTTGACCTAGCACTGCCAAGTCCACCACTAAGCCACGGCCCTAAGCGCCACGTCTACCCGTCTTTTAAACACCTCCTGGGATGGGGACTCAACCACTTCCCCGGGCGGCCTGTTCCAGTGCTTGACAACCCTCGGGGCCCACCGATGCAGCCTGTCCAGATCCCTCTGTAGAGCCGTTCTGCCCTCAAACAGATCAACGCTCCCACCCACCGCCTCCGAAGATGCCCCACAGTCGCTTGCAGCTTCCTACCCCACCAAGGAAAGCCTCGCACTGACTCTGAAAGGCAGTTTATTGCCACGGAAAAAGGCCATTTCCGCCGCAACTCCCCAGCTTGCGGTCCTGCTGCTTTTTGTTCTGGAGGCAGCACATCACCAAAGCGCTAAGGTGTTCAAGAGAAAGATGTTGGGCCACCTGCGACATTTAGGTGCCGTCCTGAGGTCCTGTGCTGTGCCCCGGCCACCCGCCGCGTCTGAGCGGACGGGATGTGTGAGCCCAGGTCAGGCTCAAAGATCGCTTCTGTCCCCTCTACTGGGGAGCCCAGAACCGGAGGCAACACTGCAGATGCAGCCTTACCAGGGTGGCGCAGAGAGGAAGGATCACCTTCCCCGACCTGCTGGCAGCACTCCCCGTGCCGGGGGCAGGAGCAGAGCTTTCCCTTGGCCAGGGCTGGAGCCCTGGAGTCGCACTGCCTGAACGGCACCTTTCGGCCAACGGTGCCACCCTCGACGGCTGCCCCGCGGCACCTGGCATTTGACTCTGCGCTTGCCGCAGGAGCAGCCGCCCCGGTTATGTGGGTGCCGAGGGCTCGGGCCCCTGCCTTGGCACTTCACAGACACCCCTGTGAGGCAGGGGCTGCCTCAGAGTGGGTGGCAGGCGGCCGAGGGCGTCCCTGCCCATGTTTGGGGCGCAGGCGGGCCAACGGCGATGATGTCACAGCGGCCACTGTGACTCGCGGGGGCAAGCCCACAAACAGGAGCGCTGGGCTCGGGCTGTGCATCAGTGCGCCCTGGTGAGGTGAGGAGAGGGCAGGGGAGGGACGGGGCTTGCGCGGGGCTGCCCAGCGAGGAGGGGGGCCCCACACCTCGGGGCTCTGGGCCTGTGCTGCAAGCTCAGCTGCGTCTCCCTTCTCCCTCACCCGCCTCCTGCTTCTCCCTCAGAGTCAGCAGAGGAGCATTTGGAGGAGGCACCCCAGCGCTGCTGGGACAGGGACTCTCCAAACGCTCACCGTTGACGTGCGCCATGAGTGCAAGGAAGCCCGAGGCCTCTGACTCGATGGAGCAGGGTGAGAGCAAAGTCTCCCTCCCACAGCCTGGCGCAGGGGTTGTCGGGGCGGTCAGCGTGGGGCCGAGAGCGGTGGCAGGGGGAGGCAGGAGCTCCCCAACCGCCCCGGGGCAGGGCCCCTCCTTTCCTCAGCAAGCGGGGCCCAGGCCGGGCAGTGGGCACCTGCTGGGACACCCGGGCCTGCAATGCCCCCTTCCTCTCCAAGGCCTCCAGCCCTGCCCATCAGCCAGCTAGGCAGGGACAGAGCAGGCCCGTGGGGAACAGCCCTCAGGGACGCTTCCCCCGGCCCCGCAGAGGTGCTCATTCCCGGTGCCATTTGCTCTCTCCCCTCCAGCATGCATGCTGTGTCGCCGGGCACAGGCTGACCCGGATATCTGCGGGCGCAAACTGCAGAAGCGAGGGCTCTGTGCCCATGTGTTTTGCCTGGTGAGTTCCTCCGGAGCTCCCTCCAGCTTTCCGACAGGCAGTCCCTGCCACACACTCCTCATCAACTCCTCGTCTTTTCTCTTCTGCAGTATTTTGCCAACGAGCTTTTTCAGAAAGGGCTCAAGGGAGTAGGACTCCTGGGATTTCTCCCTCAGGATATTCGACGCACAATCGTGCGGGCAGCACAGAAGGTGAGGACCCGCCAAGAACAGGGAGATTTGTGCCAGGAGAGGTTTGCGGGACCTTGGCCCAGAGCCCAAGAAAGAAAGCCCAGCCCTTCCAACCAGCTCTGGAGACAGAAGTCTTGTTCCCAGCAGCTCCACAGAGGCTCCAGCACAGGAGCCTCCTCCGCCAGGCGGATCTGCGCGGTGTGGCCTAGCAGCGGCCACATCCTGCGCCCTGCCCGGAGGTGTGGGGCTGGCTGCGGAGGCCCTGAGGCTGCCGCTGATGGCGGCTGCTCTGCTCTTTCCAGCACTGCTTCGTCTGTGGCGAGAGCGGGGCCACCATCACCTGCCACGAGACGCGCTGCGACCGCAGCTTCCATCTCCCCTGTGCCGTGGAGGGCGGATGCGTCACCCAGTTCTTTGGGCTCTACAGGTAAGGGCAGCTGGCCCTCGTGGCAGAGGCTCCTCGCCTTCAGTCCCCTTCCTGTCAGCATCAGCCAAACAAGAAGGGAACCCACAGTGACCCTTCCCAGCGGCCGGTCACAGGCAGAGCCAGAGCCGGGCAAGGTCTGGGGCTCCTTCACACCTCCTTCCCCCTCCTAGCCACCACCACGGAAGGACCCAGCGCTTCTCACCTCGCCCAACCCTTTCTGCCTCCCCCCAGGTCTTTCTGCTGGGAGCACCGTCCAGAGCAGGCAGTGGAGGCGGCTCCGGAGGAGAACACCACCACCTGCCTCATCTGCCTCGACCTTGTGGAGGACAGAAAGTCCTACGGCACCATGGTGTGCCCAGCATGCAAACACGCCTGGTTCCACAGGAGCTGCATCCAGGTAGGAGCCGTTCCCTCGCCCCCGGGGCACGGCAGGCGCTCAGCAGCACCAGGGCCTCACTCCTGCTCCTGATGTTTCTCCTGCAGGGACAGGCTGCGGGCGCTGGCATTTCTTGCTTCCAGTGCCCCCTCTGTAGAGATAAGGATCTCTTTCTCTGCGAAATGCTTGCCATGGGGATCCAAATCCCCTTCAGGTTGGTGTCCTTCTGCCCGGCTCGCAAGACAGGAGGGTGCAAGCGCTGTGCCGTGCCAGGGCCTGCCCCAGCAGTCCTGGCCCTCCGCTGTCCCGTGTGTCTGCGCTTCAGCTTCACGCAAGGAGCTGGAAACAGGGCAGAGGGGGAAGAGCAGGGACGCCCCGTGTCTGCCTTATTGCGGGGCAGCAGGGGCTCATCAATTTTCCTTTCTCCATCAGACTGCCGTCATGGGAGGACAGCCGTGCATACGCAGCACTAAGTGAGAGGCACAGCCGCTGCGATGCCAGTGAGTGCCTTTGCCCAGGAGGCAGGGAGCAGGCAGAGGAAGAGGGGTAAGTTGCCAAAGCTGCACCCCGGGGTTCTGCACGGGATCTCTGTCTCGCCAAGGGCTCGAAGCGGAAGGACGAAGAACAAGAGCTCTGCCGGACAATCCCGTGCTGCGGTCACTTTGTCCTCACAGCCATGAATCCGTTTGCTTCCCCAGGCCCTGGCAACTGCTTCTGTGCTGCTCCTGCGCTGCCGAGGGCACCCACAGACGCTGCTCCTACCTGAGGAACAGCACGGCCAGCTGGGAGTGCGACAGCTGTGCTGGCCTGGGTACCGGTAAGAGGCAAAGCACCTGGGTACCCCTGGGCTGGGGCCAGGGGCCAGGCAAGGCCTGCCAGTGGGTGCCCAGGGTGGGCTTGCAAAGCCTCTCTGCTCCAGGAGGGCTGGGGGCAGCGCTGTGGCCTATCCTGCCCCAGGCCTGCGGGGCCAGGCCCTTGACCCTCCTGCTTCCCCTTACAGCCTCCAGTGCCAGCTCAGAGCTCGCCGGCCCCAGCACTGCCAGCCAGTCAGGATCAGGGCCTTCCCACGGCTCCCTGGCACCGGAGACCAACAGCCCCAGCCCCGGCAGCCAGGCGGCATCGGGGTCCTCCTGCGGCTCCCCACCACCGCAGACCAGCAGCCCCAGCACTGCCAGCCAGGCGGCATCAGGGCAGTCTCTCGGATCTCCAGCACCGCAGAGCAGCAGCCCCAGCACTGCCAGCCAGGCACCCCTGAGGTCCTCCTGTGGCTCCCCAGCACTTCAGGGCAGCAGCTGCTCCAGCCCCCCTGGGCCTGAGCGGCTACGAGACCGCTCCCGATTACAACGTCGGGACCAAAATCCCTACGGCCGGCCCAGAAGATGTCGTAATGGGAGCCGTGCGCCAGCACCAAGCGTTGAGAGCAGCACGCCCAGCCAGGCAGTGCTGGGGCTGTCCCACAGCTCGCTGGTACCGGACACCACCAGCCCCAGCACCAGCAGCCAGGTGGCATTAGGGCCGTCCCACGGCTCCCTGGCACCGGCAACCAGCACCCCTGGCAATGCGGCATCAGGGCCATCCCACAGCTCCCCTGTGCTTCAGGACAGCAGCCGCTCCAGCCCCCCTGGGCCCGACCGCCTGCGAAACCGCTCCCGGTTGAACCGTCAGGCCCAAAAGCCCTACAGCCGGCCCAGCAGACCCCGTGAGAGCAGCCGTGCGCCAGCACCAAGTGCTGAGAGCAGCACCCCCAGCCAGGTGGAACTGGGGCTGTCCCGCAGCTCCCCAGCACCTGAGACAAGCAGCCCCAGCACCGCCAGCCAGCTGCCATCGGGGTCCTCCTGCAGCTCGCCAGCGCTCGAGAACGGCAGACGCTCCAGCCCCCCTGGGCCCGTGCGCATGCGAGACCGCTCCCGCTTGCAACGTCGGGCCCAAACCCCCTACAGTCGGCCCGGACGCTGCCGTGGGACCAGCCGTGTGCCGTCCTCGAGTGCTGGCCCTGATGCCCCTCCACCGGCACAATAAAGTTGGCCGTTAATCTGTGCCCTGGGAGATTCCACACTCATTTGTCGGCTTCCTCCTCCACCTCTCCCTTGCTCGAGGGCCAGCGTTAAGGGCTGGGCCCAGAGGGTTGTCTTCTCCCCGGGGGCTGGCAGCACCCTCCCCAGACCTCCCTCCTTGCGAGCTGACCTTGGCCAGCTGCCCAGCACCATGGCCGTGTGCTTTGGGCCTCGCTGGCCCCGCAGCCTGCTCAGTTTTCCCGGGGGAAGTTCACACCCTCCCCCGGGACCGGAGGTCTCTGCCCCTACCCCCAGAAGGGCAGCCTGGCCCGGCACGGCCCAGTCAGCACCGCCGCCCATCTTCCGGCAATGTAGGCTGTGTGCGCCCGCCCGCCCGGCATGGCCCTCGCGGCTCGCCCCCCAAAATCACGCGCCCCGGCCCCAGCGACTTTTCACACCCTTCAACTCTGTTCCGTTCTGGACAAGGCTAGAAGCAATTTCCTATCCTCGTTGCCCAGCTTAGTGAGAATTGCAGCAAAGTGGCAAAGCCGCTTTTCTTTAGAAGTTCAGTTCAGTGTCACGTCTGTATTTGCAACATGAAGATTGCTGTAGGTTGTGTTTCTACGGTAGCCAAAGGGCATTCCCCGTTCCCCAGTTCTGTCTCCTGTTCCCCAACGTGATTGCTGCTCTACCGACGGAAGGCTTCCTTCGTGCAGTATAAGCCAAGAAATCCTTTTTAATAGAGATTGCAAACACCTGGGAAGGACTTTACTCCTCTGTGGAGACTTCAGGAGAGTCAGAGCAGTAACTGTTACTGAGGGCTTGAGTCCCATCATACGCCCTTTAGAGCCAATCAATCACATGTGCTCTACGGGAGGGTAACAAGGGGCCTGGGAACTGTCAGTCAACCGAAAGGGTTTCCCTCCTGTTGGAGACCAGCAAGTACCTTTGTAGTGCAAGAAGGAGAAAAGAGTTGGTGCAGAGTGACTGCTGAACAGCTCCGTGGAAGTGGGCGGAGAGCTACAAGGCTGAATCAAAGAATAATGGTGACCAAAGCGCGAAGGAAATCCCTTCGTGGGGTGGCTGTACAGGTCTGAACGACCAGACTTGCCCTTCGGGCAAACTAGAGGTAGTCTTACGGTGTGTGCATTAAGTGCCTTCCCTAGCGCAGCATGAAAGTTGATTCCTTCAAGGAGGGAGCAGCTGTCCTCTCTGAGGAAGGCAGGGGAACCCGGCAGACCTGATGGCCTTTTCTGCCAACAAAGAGGCAATGAGGTAGAGAGGGTCCGAAAGAGAACTCGGTGGCAGCACTTTGTCCTTCTCTTCTTGACTGCTGTGATTGGGAAGGTGTGAGGGCTAGACACGGCCAGACAGGGAGTGCTCTTCAGGGGGATTGCGATGGGAGCTCCGAGGCACTCCTGAGCAATGGAGCTCGTCAAGTGGAGCTGGCCAAAGAGCTGTGCTCACGCACAGCCTCGCTCGGAACCGAGGAGCTTGTTCCCTGGCACCGTTCACCTCTGTCGCCATCTAGCGAACGGAGCTCTGTAATGCGCTGGCGTTGGAAGGCCGAGCGAAATCTCAGAAAGCCTGGTGGGAAGGAAACCCTGCGCACCAGACTTCGGCTTGGAAGGTGGCCGGTAGAAGAGGATGGCCGAGGACACTCTAAAAGCAGGAGCTGAAGGAGGTCAGCCTGGGAAGCCTCTAGTCACTCTCGGCAGGGTCAGCCAGCTAGTATTGTAGAAGGGCTTCCGGGGGTTTCAGGTTTCTGCCTTGGTCCTGAATTGCATTGCGGACCTGGATTCTCCAATACTGGGTTTCGCATCTCTTTTTTCCTACTCTGGTTGTGCCTGAGACACCGTCTGGTCTTTGTCCTGGTGTCGCAGGGCAATTCTGCAGAGAAGTCATCGTTGTGGGGTTAACTAAAAGGGTTTTATCAATGATTACGCGATGGTCAAATGGCAATTAATCAATGATGGAATGAGAATCAAATGGTAATCAAATGGCGACTGAGCAGTAATTGAATGGTAATTAGAATCATAGAATCGTTTAGGTTGGAAAAGACCCTTAAGATCATCGAGTCCAACTGTTGACCTAGCACTGCCAAGTCCACCACTAAGCCACGGCCCTAAGCGCCACGTCTACCCGTCTTTTAAACACCTCCTGGGATGGGGACTCAACCACTTCCCCGGGCGGCCTGTTCCAGTGCTTGACAACCCTCGGGGCCCACCGATGCAGCCTGTCCAGATCCCTCTGTAGAGCCGTTCTGCCCTCAAACAGATCAACGCTCCCACCCACCGCCTCCGAAGATGCCCCACAGTCGCTTGCAGCTTCCTACCCCACCAAGGAAAGCCTCGCACTGACTCTGAAAGGCAGTTTATTGCCACGGAAAAAGGCCATTTCCGCCGCAACTCCCCAGCTTGCGGTCCTGCTGCTTTTTGTTCTGGAGGCAGCACATCACCAAAGCGCTAAGGTGTTCAAGAGAAAGATGTTGGGCCACCTGCGACATTTAGGTGCCGTCCTGAGGTCCTGTGCTGTGCCCCGGCCACCCGCCGCGTCTGAGCGGACGGGATGTGTGAGCCCAGGTCAGGCTCAAAGATCGCTTCTGTCCCCTCTACTGGGGAGCCCAGAACCGGAGGCAACACTGCAGATGCAGCCTTACCAGGGTGGCGCAGAGAGGAAGGATCACCTTCCCCGACCTGCTGGCAGCACTCCCCGTGCCGGGGGCAGGAGCAGAGCTTTCCCTTGGCCAGGGCTGGAGCCCTGGAGTCGCACTGCCTGAACGGCACCTTTCGGCCAACGGTGCCACCCTCGACGGCTGCCCCGCGGCACCTGGCATTTGACTCTGCGCTTGCCGCAGGAGCAGCCGCCCCGGTTATGTGGGTGCCGAGGGCTCGGGCCCCTGCCTTGGCACTTCACAGACACCCCTGTGAGGCAGGGGCTGCCTCAGAGTGGGTGGCAGGCGGCCGAGGGCGTCCCTGCCCATGTTTGGGGCGCAGGCGGGCCAACGGCGATGATGTCACAGCGGCCACTGTGACTCGCGGGGGCAAGCCCACAAACAGGAGCGCTGGGCTCGGGCTGTGCATCAGTGCGCCCTGGTGAGGTGAGGAGAGGGCAGGGGAGGGACGGGGCTTGCGCGGGGCTGCCCAGCGAGGAGGGGGGCCCCACACCTCGGGGCTCTGGGCCTGTGCTGCAAGCTCAGCTGCGTCTCCCTTCTCCCTCACCCGCCTCCTGCTTCTCCCTCAGAGTCAGCAGAGGAGCATTTGGAGGAGGCACCCCAGCGCTGCTGGGACAGGGACTCTCCAAACGCTCACCGTTGACGTGCGCCATGAGTGCAAGGAAGCCCGAGGCCTCTGACTCGATGGAGCAGGGTGAGAGCAAAGTCTCCCTCCCACAGCCTGGCGCAGGGGTTGTCGGGGCGGTCAGCGTGGGGCCGAGAGCGGTGGCAGGGGGAGGCAGGAGCTCCCCAACCGCCCCGGGGCAGGGCCCCTCCTTTCCTCAGCAAGCGGGGCCCAGGCCGGGCAGTGGGCACCTGCTGGGACACCCGGGCCTGCAATGCCCCCTTCCTCTCCAAGGCCTCCAGCCCTGCCCATCAGCCAGCTAGGCAGGGACAGAGCAGGCCCGTGGGGAACAGCCCTCAGGGACGCTTCCCCCGGCCCCGCAGAGGTGCTCATTCCCGGTGCCATTTGCTCTCTCCCCTCCAGCATGCATGCTGTGTCGCCGGGCACAGGCTGACCCGGATATCTGCGGGCGCAAACTGCAGAAGCGAGGGCTCTGTGCCCATGTGTTTTGCCTGGTGAGTTCCTCCGGAGCTCCCTCCAGCTTTCCGACAGGCAGTCCCTGCCACACACTCCTCATCAACTCCTCGTCTTTTCTCTTCTGCAGTATTTTGCCAACGAGCTTTTTCAGAAAGGGCTCAAGGGAGTAGGACTCCTGGGATTTCTCCCTCAGGATATTCGACGCACAATCGTGCGGGCAGCACAGAAGGTGAGGACCCGCCAAGAACAGGGAGATTTGTGCCAGGAGAGGTTTGCGGGACCTTGGCCCAGAGCCCAAGAAAGAAAGCCCAGCCCTTCCAACCAGCTCTGGAGACAGAAGTCTTGTTCCCAGCAGCTCCACAGAGGCTCCAGCACAGGAGCCTCCTCCGCCAGGCGGATCTGCGCGGTGTGGCCTAGCAGCGGCCACATCCTGCGCCCTGCCCGGAGGTGTGGGGCTGGCTGCGGAGGCCCTGAGGCTGCCGCTGATGGCGGCTGCTCTGCTCTTTCCAGCACTGCTTCGTCTGTGGCGAGAGCGGGGCCACCATCACCTGCCACGAGACGCGCTGCAACCGCAGCTTCCATCTCCCCTGTGCCGTGGAGGGCGGATGCGTCACCCAGTTCTTTGGGCTCTACAGGTAAGGGCAGCTGGCCCTCGTGGCAGAGGCTCCTCGCCTTCAGTCCCCTTCCTGTCAGCATCAGCCAAACAAGAAGGGAACCCACAGTGACCCTTCCCAGCGGCCGGTCACAGGCAGAGCCAGAGCCGGGCAAGGTCTGGGGCTCCTTCACACCTCCTTCCCCCTCCTAGCCACCACCACGGAAGGACCCAGCGCTTCTCACCTCGCCCAACCCTTTCTGCCTCCCCCCAGGTCTTTCTGCTGGGAGCACCGTCCAGAGCAGGCAGTGGAGGCGGCTCCGGAGGAGAACACCACCACCTGCCTCATCTGCCTCGACCTTGTGGAGGACAGAAAGTCCTACGGCACCATGGTGTGCCCAGCATGCAAACACGCCTGGTTCCACAGGAGCTGCATCCAGGTAGGAGCCGTTCCCTCGCCCCCGGGGCACGGCAGGCGCTCAGCAGCACCAGGGCCTCACTCCTGCTCCTGATGTTTCTCCTGCAGGGACAGGCTGCGGGCGCTGGCATTTCTTGCTTCCAGTGCCCCCTCTGTAGAGATAAGGATCTCTTTCTCTGCGAAATGCTTGCCATGGGGATCCAAATCCCCTTCAGGTTGGTGTCCTTCTGCCCGGCTCGCAAGACAGGAGGGTGCAAGCGCTGTGCCGTGCCAGGGCCTGCCCCAGCAGTCCTGGCCCTCCGCTGTCCCGTGTGTCTGCGCTTCAGCTTCACGCAAGGAGCTGGAAACAGGGCAGAGGGGGAAGAGCAGGGACGCCCCGTGTCTGCCTTATTGCGGGGCAGCAGGGGCTCATCAATTTTCCTTTCTCCATCAGACTGCCGTCATGGGAGGACAGCCGTGCATACGCAGCACTAAGTGAGAGGCACAGCCGCTGCGATGCCAGTGAGTGCCTTTGCCCAGGAGGCAGGGAGCAGGCAGAGGAAGAGGGGTAAGTTGCCAAAGCTGCACCCCGGGGTTCTGCACGGGATCTCTGTCTCGCCAAGGGCTCGAAGCGGAAGGACGAAGAACAAGAGCTCTGCCGGACAATCCCGTGCTGCGGTCACTTTGTCCTCACAGCCATGAATCCGTTTGCTTCCCCAGGCCCTGGCAACTGCTTCTGTGCTGCTCCTGCGCTGCCGAGGGCACCCACAGACGCTGCTCCTACCTGAGGAACAGCACGGCCAGCTGGGAGTGCGACAGCTGTGCTGGCCTGGGCACCGGTAAGAGGCAAAGCACCTGGGTACCCCTGGGCTGGGGCCAGGGGCCAGGCAAGGCCTGCCAGTGGGTGCCCAGGGTGGGCTTGCAAAGCCTCTCTGCTCCAGGAGGGCTGGGGGCACCGCTGTGGCCTATCCTGCCCCAGGCCTGCGGGGCCAGGCCCTTGACCCTCCTGCTTCCCCTTACAGCCTCCAGTGCCAGCTCAGAGCTTGCCGGCCCCAGCACTGCCAGCCAGTCAGGATCAGGGCCTTCCCACGGCTCCCTGGCACCGGAGACCAACAGCCCCAGCCCCGGCAGCCAGGCGGCATCGGGGTCCTCCTGCGGCTCCCCACCACCGCAGACCAGCAGCCCCAGCACTGCCAGCCAGGCGGCATCAGGGCAGTCTCTCGGATCTCCAGCACTGCAGAGCAGCAGCCCCAGCACTGCCAGCCAGGCACCCCTGAGGTCCTCCTGTGGCTCCCCAGCACTTCAGGGCAGCAGCTGCTCCAGCCCCCCTGGGCCTGAGCGGCTACGAGACCGCTCCCGATTACAACGTCGGGCCCAAAATCCCTACGGCCGGCCCAGAAGATGCCGTAATGGGAGCCGTGTGCCAGCACCAAGCGTTGAGAGCAGCACGCCCAGCCAGGCAGTGCTGGGGCTGTCCCACAGCTCGCTGGTACCGGACACCACCAGCCCCAGCACCAGCAGCCAGGCGGCATTAGGGCCGTCCCACGGCTCCCTGGCACCGGCGACCAGCACCCCCGGCAATGCGGCATCAGGGCCATCCCACAGCTCCCCTGTGCTTCAGGACAGCAGCCGCTCCAGCCCCCCTGGGCCCGACCGCCTGCGAAACCGCTCCCGGTTGAACCGTCGGGCCCAAAAGCCCTAGAGCCGGCCCAGCAGACCCCGTGAGAGCAGCCGTGCGCCAGCACCAAGTGCTGAGAGCAGCACCCCCAGCCAGGTGGCACTGGGGCCGTCCCGCAGCTCCCCAGCACCTGAGACAAGCAGCCCCGGCACCGCCAGCCAGCTGCCATCGGGGTCCTCCTGCAGCTCGCCAGCGCTTGAGAACGGCAGACGCTCCAGCCCCCCTGGGCCCGTGCGCATGCGAGACCGCTCCCGCTTGCAACGTCGGGCCCAAACCCCCTACAGTCGGCCCGGACGCTGCCGTGGGACCAGCCGTGTGCCGTCCTCGAGTGCTGGCCCTGATGCCCCTCCACCGGCACAATAAAGTTGGCCGTTAATCTGTGCCCTGGGAGATTCCACACTCATTTGTCGGCTTCCTCCTCCTCCTCCACCTCTCCCTTGCTCGAGGGCCAGCGTTAAGGGCTGGGCCCAGAGGGTTGTCTTCTCCCCGGGGGCTGGCAGCACCCTCCCCAGACCTCCCTCCTTGCGAGCTGACCTTGGCCAGCTGCCCAGCACCATGGCCGTGTGCTTTGGGCCTCGCTGGCCCCGCAGCCTGCTCAGTTTTCCCGGGGGAAGTTCACATCCTCCCCCGGGACCGGGGGTCTCTGCCCCTACCCCCAGAAGGGCAGCCTGGCCTGGCACGGCCCAGTCAGCACCGCCGCCCATCTTCCGGCAATGTAGGCTGTGTGCGCCCGCCCGCCCGGCATGGCCCTCGCGGCTCACCCCCCAGAATCACGCGCCCCGGCCCCAGCGACTTTTGACACCCTTCAACTCTGTTCCGTTCTGGACAAGGCTAGAAGCAATTTCCTATCCTCGTTGCCCAGCTTAGTGAGAATTGCAGCAAAGTGGCAAAGCCGCTTTTCTTTAGAAGTTCAGTTCAGTGTCACGTCTGTATTTGCAACATGAAGGTTGCTGTAGGTTGTGTTTCTACGGTAGCCAAAGGGCATTCCCTGTTCCCCAGTTCTGTCTCCTGTTCCCCAACGTGATTGCTGCTCCACCAACGGAAGGCTTCCTTCGTGCAGTATAAGCCAAGAAATCCTTTTTAATAGAGATTGCAAACACCTGGGAAGGACTTTACTCCTCTGTGGAGACTTCAGGAGAGTCAGAGCAGTACCTGTTACTGAGGGCTTGAGTCCCGTCATATGCCCTTTAGAGCCAAACAATCACATGTGCTCTACGGGAGGGTAACAAAGGGCCTGGGAACTGTCAGTCAACCGAAAGGGTTTCCCTCCTGTTGGAGACCAGCAAGTACCTTTGTAGTGCAAGAAGGAGAAAAGAGTTGGTGCAGAGTGACTGCTGAACAGCTCCGTGGAAGTGGGCGGAGAGCTACAAGGCTGAATCAAAGAATAATGGTGACCAAAGCGCGAAGGAAATCCCTTCGTGGGGTGGCTGTACAGGTCTGAACGACCAGACTTGCCCTTCGGGCAAACTAGAGGTAGTCTTACGGTGTGTGCATTAAGTGCCTTCCCTAGCGCAGCATGAAAGTTGATTCCTTCAAGGAGGGAGCAGCTGTCCTCTCTGAGGAAGGCAGGGGAACCCGGCAGACCTGATGGCCTTTTCTGCCAACAAAGAGGCAATGAGGTAGAGAGGGTCCGAAAGAGAACTCGGTGGCAGCACTTTGTCCTTCTCTTCTTGACTGCTGTGATTGGGAAGGTGTGAGGGCTAGACACGGCCAGACAGGGAGTGCTCTTCAGGGGGATTGCGATGGGAGCTCCGAGGCACTCCTGAGCAATGGAGCTCGTCAAGTGGAGCTGGCCAAAGAGCTGTGCTCACGCACAGCCTCGCTCGGAACCGAGGAGCTTGTTCCCTGGCACCGTTCACCTCTGTCGCCATCTAGCGAACGGAGCTCTGTAACGCGCTGGCGTTGGAAGGCCGAGCGAAATCTCAGAAAGCCTGGTGGGAAGGAAACCCTGCGCACCAGACTTCGGCTTGGAAGGTGGCCGGTAGAAGAGGATGGCCGAGGACACTCTAAAAGCAGGAGCTGAAGGAGGTCAGCCTGGGAAGCCTCTAGTCACTCTCAGCAGGGTCAGCCAGCTAGTATTGTAGAAGGGCTTCCGGGGGTTTCAGGTTTCTGCCTTGGTCCTGAATTGCATTGCGGACCTGGATTCTCCAATACTGGGTTTCGCATCTCTTTTTTCCTACTCTGGTTGTGCCTGAGACACCGTCTGGTCTTTGTCCTGGTGTCGCAGGGCAATTCTGCAGAGAAGTCATCGTTGTGGGGTTAACTAAAAGGGTTTTATCAATGATTACGCGATGGTCAAATGGCAATTAATCAATGATGGAATGAGAATCAAATGGTAATCAAATGGCGACTGAGCAGTAATTGAATGGTAATTAGAATCATAGAATCGTTTAGGTTGGAAAAGACCCTTAAGATCATTGAGTCCAACTGTTGACCTAGCACTGCCAAGTCCACCACTAAGCCACGGCCCTAAGCGCCACGTCTACCCGTCTTTTAAACACCTCCTGGGATGGGGACTCAACCACTTCCCCGGGCGGCCTGTTCCAGTGCTTGACAACCCTCGGGGCCCACCGATGCAGCCTGTCCAGATCCCTCTGTAGAGCCGTTCTGCCCTCAAACAGATCAACGCTCCCACCCACCGCCTCCGAAGATGCCCCACAGTCGCTTGCAGCTTCCTACCCCACCAAGGAAAGCCTCGCACTGACTCTGAAAGGCAGTTTATTGCCACGGAAAAAGGCCATTTCCGCCGCAACTCCCCAGCTTGCGGTCCTGCTGCTTTTTGTTCTGGAGGCAGCACATCACCAAAGCGCTAAGGTGTTCAAGAGAAAGATGTTGGGCCACCTGCGACATTTAGGTGCCGTCCTGAGGTCCTGTGCTGTGCCCCGGCCACCCGCCGCGTCTGAGCGGACGGGATGTGTGAGCCCAGGTCAGGCTCAAAGGTCGCTTCTGTCCCCTCTACTGGGGAGCCCAGAACCGGAGGCAACACTGCAGATGCAGCCTTACCAGGGTGGCGCAGAGAGGAAGGATCACCTTCCCCGACCTGCTGGCAGCACTCCCCGTGCCGGGGGCAGGAGCAGAGCTTTCCCTTGGCCCGGCCTAGAGCCCTGGAGTCGCACTGCCTGAACAGCACCTTTCGGCCAACGGTGCCACCCTCGACGGCTGCCCCGCGGCACCTGGCATTTGACTCTGCGCTTGCCGCAGGAGCAGCCGCCCCGGTTATGTGGGTGCCGAGGGCTCGGGCCCCTGCCTTGGCACTTCACAGACACCCCCGTGAGGCAGGGGCCGCCTCAGAGTGGGTGGCAGGCGGCCGAGGGCGTCCCTGCCCATGTCTGGGGCGCAGGCGGGCCAGCGGCGATGATGTCACAGCGGCCACTGTGACTCGCGGGGGCAAGCCCACAAACAGGAGCGCTGGGCTCGGGCTGTGCATCAGTGCGCCCTGGTGAGGTGAGGAGAGGGCAGGGGAGGGACGGGGCTTGCGCGGGGCTGCCCAGCGAGGAGGGGGGCCCCACACCTCGGGGCTCTGGGCCTGTGCTGCAAGCTCAGCTGCGTCTCCCTTCTCCCTCACCCGCCTCCTGCTTCTCCCTCAGAGTCAGCAGAGGAGCATTTGGAGGAGGCACCCCAGCGCTGCTGGGACAGGGACTCTCCAAACGCTCACCGTTGACGTGCGCCATGAGTGCAAGGAAGCCCGAGGCCTCTGACTCGATGGAGCAGGGTGAGAGCAAAGTCTCCCTCCCACAGCCTGGCGCAGGGGTTGTCGGGGCGGTCAGCGTGGGGCCGAGAGCGGTGGCAGGGGGAGGCAGGAGCTCCCCAACCGCCCCGGGGCAGGGCCC
Organism: Platalea leucorodia; assembly: GCF_965183815.1. NCBI lineage: Eukaryota > Metazoa > Chordata > Aves > Pelecaniformes > Threskiornithidae > Platalea > Platalea leucorodia. Next base: position 21,416,224 of record NC_138831.1, read on the forward strand.
CTCCTTTCCTCAGCAAGCGGGGCCCAGGCCGGGCAGCGGGCACCTGCTGGGACACCCGGGCCTGCAATGCCCCCTTCCTCTCCAAGGCCTCCAGCCCTGCCCATCAGCCAGCTAGGCAGGGACAGAGCAGGCCCGTGGGGAACAGCCCTCAGGGACGCTTCCCCCGGCCCCGCAGAGGTGCTCATTCCCGGTGCCATTTGCTCTCTCCCCTCCAGCATGCATGCTGTGTCGCCGGGCACAGGCTGACCCGGATATCTGCGGGCGCAAACTGCAGAAGCGAGGGCTCTGTGCCCATGTGTTTTGCCTGGTGAGTTCCTCCGGAGCTCCCTCCAGCTTTCCGACAGGCAGTCCCTGCCACACACTCCTCATCAACTCCTCGTCTTTTCTCTTCTGCAGTATTTTGCCAACGAGCTTTTTCAGAAAGGGCTCAAGGGAGTAGGACTCCTGGGATTTCTCCCTCAGGATATTCGACGCACAATCGTGCGGGCAGCACAGAAGGTGAGGACCCGCCAAGAACAGGGAGATTGGCGTCGGGAGAGGTTTGCGGGACCTTGGCCCAGAGCCCAAGAAAGAAAGCCCAGCCCTTCCAACCAGCTCTGGAGACAGAAGTCTTGTTCCCAGCAGCTCCACAGAGGCTCCAGCACAGGAGCCTCCTCCGCCAGGCGGATCTGCGCGGTGTGGCCTAGCAGCGGCCACATCCTGCGCCCTGCCCGGAGGTGTGGGGCTGGCTGCGGAGGCCCTGAGGCTGCCGCTGATGGCGGCTGCTCTGCTCTTTCCAGCACTGCTTCGTCTGTGGCGAGAGCGGGGCCACCATCACCTGCCACGAGACGCGCTGCGACCGCAGCTTCCATCTCCCCTGTGCCGTGGAGGGCGGATGCGTCACCCAGTTCTTTGGGCTCTACAGGTAAGGGCAGCTGGCCCTCGTGGCAGAGGCTCCTCGCCTTCAGTCCCCTTCCTGTCAGCATCAGCCAAACAAGAAGGGAACCCACAGTGACCCTTCCCAGCGGCCGGTCACAGGCAGAGCCAGAGCCGGGCAAGGTCTGGGGCTCCTTCACACCTCCTTCCCCCTCCTAGCCACCACCACGGAAGGACCCAGCGCTTCTCACCTCGCCCAACCCTTTCTGCCTCCCCCCAGGTCTTTCTGCTGGGAGCACCGTCCAGAGCAGGCAGTGGAGGCGGCTCCGGAGGAGAACACCACCACCTGCCTCATCTGCCTCGACCTTGTGGAGGACAGAAAGTCCTACGGCACCATGGTGTGCCCAGCATGCAAACACGCCTGGTTCCACAGGAGCTGCATCCAGGTAGGAGCCGTTCCCTCGCCCCCGGGGCACGGCAGGCGCTCAGCAGCACCAGGGCCTCACTCCTGCTCCTGATGTTTCTCCTGCAGGGACAGGCTGCGGGCGCTGGCATTTCTTGCTTCCAGTGCCCCCTCTGTAGAGATAAGGATCTCTTTCTCTGCGAAATGCTTGCCATGGGGATCCAAATCCCCTTCAGGTTGGTGTCCTTCTGCCCGGCTCGCAAGACAGGAGGGTGCAAGCGCTGTGCCGTGCCAGGGCCTGCCCCAGCAGTCCTGGCCCTCCGCTGTCCCGTGTGTCTGCGCTTCAGCTTCACGCAAGGAGCTGGAAACAGGGCAGAGGGGGAAGAGCAGGGACGCCCCGTGTCTGCCTTATTGCGGGGCAGCAGGGGCTCATCAATTTTCCTTTCTCCATCAGACTGCCGTCATGGGAGGACAGCCGTGCATACGCAGCACTAAGTGAGAGGCACAGCCGCTGCGATGCCAGTGAGTGCCTTTGCCCAGGAGGCAGGGAGCAGGCAGAGGAAGAGGGGTAAGTTGCCAAAGCTGCACCCCGGGGTTCTGCACGGGATCTCTGTCTCGCCAAGGGCTCGAAGCGGAAGGACGAAGAACAAGAGCTCTGCCGGACAATCCCGTGCTGCGGTCACTTTGTCCTCACAGCCATGAATCCGTTTGCTTCCCCAGGCCCTGGCAACTGCTTCTGTGCTGCTCCTGCGCTGCCGAGGGCACCCACAGACGCTGCTCCTACCTGAGGAACAGCACGGCCAGCTGGGAGTGCGACAGCTGTGCTGGCCTGGGCACCGGTAAGAGGCAAAGCACCTGGGTACCCCTGGGCTGGGGCCAGGGGCCAGGCAAGGCCTGCCAGTGGGTGCCCAGGGTGGGCTTGCAAAGCCTCTCTGCTCCAGGAGGGCTGGGGGCACCGCTGTGGCCTATCCTGCCCCAGGCCTGCGGGGCCAGGCCCTTGACCCTCCTGCTTCCCCTTACAGCCTCCAGTGCCAGCTCAGAGCTTGCCGGCCCCAGCACTGCCAGCCAGTCAGGATCAGGGCCTTCCCACGGCTCCCTGGCACCGGAGACCAACAGCCCCAGCCCCGGCAGCCAGGCGGCATCGGGGTCCTCCTGCGGCTCCCCACCACCGCAGACCAGCAGCCCCAGCACTGCCAGCCAGGCGGCATCAGGGCAGTCTCTCGGATCTCCAGCACTGCAGAGCAGCAGCCCCAGCACTGCCAGCCAGGCACCCCTGAGGTCCTCCTGTGGCTCCCCAGCACTTCAGGGCAGCAGCTGCTCCAGCCCCCCTGGGCCTGAGCGGCTACGAGACCGCTCCCGATTACAACGTCGGGCCCAAAATCCCTACGGCCGGCCCAGAAGATGCCGTAATGGGAGCCGTGCGCCAGCACCAAGCGTTGAGAGCAGCACGCCCAGCCAGGCAGTGCTGGGGCTGTCCCACAGCTCGCTGGTACCGGACACCACCAGCCCCAGCACCAGCAGCCAGGCGGCATTAGGGCCGTCCCACGGCTCCCTGGCACCGGCGACCAGCACCCCCGGCAATGCGGCATCAGGGCCATCCCACAGCTCCCCTGTGCTTCAGGACAGCAGCCGCTCCAGCCCCCCTGGGCCCGACCGCCTGCGAAACCGCTCCCGGTTGAACCGTCGGGCCCAAAAGCCCTACAGCCGGCCCAGCAGACCCCGTGAGAGCAGCCGTGCGCCAGCACCAAGTGCTGAGAGCAGCACCCCCAGCCAGGTGGCACTGGGGCCGTCCCGCAGCTCCCCAGCACCTGAGACAAGCAGCCCCGGCACCGCCAGCCAGCTGCCATCGGGGTCCTCCTGCAGCTCGCCAGCGCTTGAGAACGGCAGACGCTCCAGCCCCCCTGGGCCCGTGCGCATGCGAGACCGCTCCCGCTTGCAACGTCGGGCCCAAACCCCCTACAGTCGGCCCGGACGCTGCCGTGGGACCAGCCGTGTGCCGTCCTCGAGTGCTGGCCCTGATGCCCCTCCACCGGCACAATAAAGTTGGCCGTTAATCTGTGCCCTGGGAGATTCCACACTCATTTGTCGGCTTCCTCCTCCTCCTCCACCTCTCCCTTGCTCGAGGGCCAGCGTTAAGGGCTGGGCCCAGAGGGTTGTCTTCTCCCCGGGGGCTGGCAGCACCCTCCCCAGACCTCCCTCCTTGCGAGCTGACCTTGGCCAGCTGCCCAGCACCATGGCCGTGTGCTTTGGGCCTCGCTGGCCCCGCAGCCTGCTCAGTTTTCCCGGGGGAAGTTCACATCCTCCCCCGGGACCGGGGGTCTCTGCCCCTACCCCCAGAAGGGCAGCCTGGCCTGGCACGGCCCAGTCAGCACCGCCGCCCATCTTCCGGCAATGTAGGCTGTGTGCGCCCGCCCGCCCGGCATGGCCCTCGCGGCTCACCCCCCAGAATCACGCGCCCCGGCCCCAGCGACTTTTGACACCCTTCAACTCTGTTCCGTTCTGGACAAGGCTAGAAGCAATTTCCTATCCTCGTTGCCCAGCTTAGTGAGAATTGCAGCAAAGTGGCAAAGCCGCTTTTCTTTAGAAGTTCAGTTCAGTGTCACGTCTGTATTTGCAACATGAAGGTTGCTGTAGGTTGTGTTTCTACGGTAGCCAAAGGGCATTCCCTGTTCCCCAGTTCTGTCTCCTGTTCCCCAACGTGATTGCTGCTCCACCAACGGAAGGCTTCCTTCGTGCAGTATAAGCCAAGAAATCCTTTTTAATAGAGATTGCAAACACCTGGGAAGGACTTTACTCCTCTGTGGAGACTTCAGGAGAGTCAGAGCAGTACCTGTTACTGAGGGCTTGAGTCCCGTCATATGCCCTTTAGAGCCAAACAATCACATGTGCTCTACGGGAGGGTAACAAAGGGCCTGGGAACTGTCAGTCAACCGAAAGGGTTTCCCTCCTGTTGGAGACCAGCAAGTACCTTTGTAGTGCAAGAAGGAGAAAAGAGTTGGTGCAGAGTGACTGCTGAACAGCTCCGTGGAAGTGGGCGGAGAGCTACAAGGCTGAATCAAAGAATAATGGTGACCAAAGCGCGAAGGATATCCCTTTGTGGGGTGGCTGTACAGGTCTGAACGACCAGACTTGCCCTTCGGGCAAACTAGAGGTAGTCTTACGGTGTGTGCATTAAGTGCCTTCCCTAGCGCAGCATGAAAGTTGATTCCTTCAAGGAGGGAGCAGCTGTCCTCTCTGAGGAAGGCAGGGGAACCCGGCAGACCTGATGGCCTTTTCTGCCAACAAAGAGGCAATGAGGTAGAGAGGGTCCGAAAGAGAACTCGGTGGCAGCACTTTGTCCTTCTCTTCTTGACTGCTGTGATTGGGAAGGTGTGAGGGCTAGACACGGCCAGACAGGGAGTGCTCTTCAGGGGGATTGCGATGGGAGCTCCGAGGCACTCCTGAGCAATGGAGCTCGTCAAGTGGAGCTGGCCAAAGAGCTGTGCTCACGCACAGCCTCGCTCGGAACCGAGGAGCTTGTTCCCTGGCACCGTTCACCTCTGTCGCCATCTAGCGAACGGAGCTCTGTAACGCGCTGGCGTTGGAAGGCCGAGCGAAATCTCAGAAAGCCTGGTGGGAAGGAAACCCTGCGCACCAGACTTCGGCTTGGAAGGTGGCCGGTAGAAGAGGATGGCCGAGGACACTCTAAAAGCAGGAGCTGAAGGAGGTCAGCCTGGGAAGCCTCTAGTCACTCTCAGCAGGGTCAGCCAGCTAGTATTGTAGAAGGGCTTCCGGGGGTTTCAGGTTTCTGCCTTGGTCCTGAATTGCATTGCGGACCTGGATTCTCCAATACTGGGTTTCGCATCTCTTTTTTCCTACTCTGGTTGTGCCTGAGACACCGTCTGGTCTTTGTCCTGGTGTCGCAGGGCAATTCTGCAGAGAAGTCATCGTTGTGGGGTTAACTAAAAGGGTTTTATCAATGATTACGCGATGGTCAAATGGCAATTAATCAATGATGGAATGAGAATCAAATGGTAATCAAATGGCGACTGAGCAGTAATTGAATGGTAATTAGAATCATAGAATCGTTTAGGTTGGAAAAGACCCTTAAGATCATTGAGTCCAACTGTTGACCTAGCACTGCCAAGTCCACCACTAAGCCACGGCCCTAAGCGCCACGTCTACCCGTCTTTTAAACACCTCCTGGGATGGGGACTCAACCACTTCCCCGGGCGGCCTGTTCCAGTGCTTGACAACCCTCGGGGCCCACCGATGCAGCCTGTCCAGATCCCTCTGTAGAGCCGTTCTGCCCTCAAACAGATCAACGCTCCCACCCACCGCCTCCGAAGATGCCCCACAGTCGCTTGCAGCTTCCTACCCCACCAAGGAAAGCCTCGCACTGACTCTGAAAGGCAGTTTATTGCCACGGAAAAAGGCCATTTCCGCCGCAACTCCCCAGCTTGCGGTCCTGCTGCTTTTTGTTCTGGAGGCAGCACATCACCAAAGCGCTAAGGTGTTCAAGAGAAAGATGTTGGGCCACCTGCGACATTTAGGTGCCGTCCTGAGGTCCTGTGCTGTGCCCCGGCCACCCGCCGCGTCTGAGCGGACGGGATGTGTGAGCCCAGGTCAGGCTCAAAGGTCGCTTCTGTCCCCTCTACTGGGGAGCCCAGAACCGGAGGCAACACTGCAGATGCAGCCTTACCAGGGTGGCGCAGAGAGGAAGGATCACCTTCCCCGACCTGCTGGCAGCACTCCCCGTGCCGGGGGCAGGAGCAGAGCTTTCCCTTGGCCCGGCCTAGAGCCCTGGAGTCGCACTGCCTGAACAGCACCTTTCGGCCAACGGTGCCACCCTCGACGGCTGCCCCGCGGCACCTGGCATTTGACTCTGCGCTTGCCGCAGGAGCAGCCGCCCCGGTTATGTGGGTGCCGAGGGCTCGGGCCCCTGCCTTGGCACTTCACAGACACCCCCGTGAGGCAGGGGCCGCCTCAGAGTGGGTGGCAGGCGGCCGAGGGCGTCCCTGCCCATGTCTGGGGCGCAGGCGGGCCAGCGGCGATGATGTCACAGCGGCCACTGTGACTCGCGGGGGCAAGCCCACAAACAGGAGCGCTGGGCTCGGGCTGTGCATCAGTGCGCCCTGGTGAGGTGAGGAGAGGGCAGGGGAGGGACGGGGCTTGCGCGGGGCTGCCCAGCGAGGAGGGGGGCCCCACACCTCGGGGCTCTGGGCCTGTGCTGCAAGCTCAGCTGCGTCTCCCTTCTCCCTCACCCGCCTCCTGCTTCTCCCTCAGAGTCAGCAGAGGAGCATTTGGAGGAGGCACCCCAGCGCTGCTGGGACAGGGACTCTCCAAACGCTCACCGTTGACGTGCGCCATGAGTGCAAGGAAGCCCGAGGCCTCTGACTCGATGGAGCAGGGTGAGAGCAAAGTCTCCCTCCCACAGCCTGGCGCAGGGGTTGTCGGGGCGGTCAGCGTGGGGCCGAGAGCGGTGGCAGGGGGAGGCAGGAGCTCCCCAACCGCCCCGGGGCAGGGCCCCTCCTTTCCTCAGCAAGCGGGGCCCAGGCCGGGCAGCGGGCACCTGCTGGGACACCCGGGCCTGCAATGCCCCCTTCCTCTCCAAGGCCTCCAGCCCTGCCCATCAGCCAGCTAGGCAGGGACAGAGCAGGCCCGTGGGGAACAGCCCTCAGGGACGCTTCCCCCGGCCCCGCAGAGGTGCTCATTCCCGGTGCCATTTGCTCTCTCCCCTCCAGCATGCATGCTGTGTCGCCGGGCACAGGCTGACCCGGATATCTGCGGGCGCAAACTGCAGAAGCGAGGGCTCTGTGCCCATGTGTTTTGCCTGGTGAGTTCCTCCGGAGCTCCCTCCAGCTTTCCGACAGGCAGTCCCTGCCACACACTCCTCATCAACTCCTCGTCTTTTCTCTTCTGCAGTATTTTGCCAACGAGCTTTTTCAGAAAGGGCTCAAGGGAGTAGGACTCCTGGGATTTCTCCCTCAGGATATTCGACGCACCAATCGTGCGGGCAGCACAGAAGGTGAGGACCCGCCAAGAACAGGGAGATTTGTGCCAGGAGAGGTTTGCGGGACCTTGGCCCAGAGCCCAAGAAAGAAAGCCCAGCCCTTCCAACCAGCTCTGGAGACAGAAGTCTTGTTCCCAGCAGCTCCACAGAGGCTCCAGCACAGGAGCCTCCTCCGCCAGGCGGATCTGCGCGGTGTGGCCTAGCAGCGGCCACATCCTGCGCCCTGCCCGGAGGTGTGGGGGCTGGCTGCGGAGGCCCTGAGGCTGCCGCTGATGGCGGCTGCTCTGCTCTTTCCAGCACTGCTTCGTCTGTGGCGAGAGCGGGGCCACCATCACCTGCCACGAGACGCGCTGCGACCGCAGCTTCCATCTCCCTGTGCCGTGGAGGGCGGATGCGTCACCCAGTTCTTTGGGCTCTACAGGTAAGGGCAGCTGGCCCTCGTGGCAGAGGCTCCTCGCCTTCAGTCCCCTTCCTGTCACATCAGCCAAACAAGAAGGGAACCCACAGTGACCCTTCCCAGCGGCCGGTCACAGGCAGAGCCAGAGCCGGGCAAGGTCTGGGGCTCCTTCACACCTCCTTCCCCCTCCTAGCCACCACCACGGAAGGACCCAGCGCTTCTCACCTCGCCCAACCCTTTCTGCCTCCCCCCAGGTCTTTCTGCTGGGAGCACCGTCCAGAGCAGGCAGTGGAGGCGGCTCCGGAGGAGAACACCACCACCTGCCTCATCTGCCTCGACCTTGTGGAGGACAGAAA